>NC_135215.1:32958048-33284298 GCF_052324685.1 Brachyhypopomus gauderio | reverse complement strand
CCACAAATTAATTAACCTCCTGTACATAACAGGTTTTCAGTCTTCAGAGGATCTAGGAACTGTAGTTGTATTGTATTTGACTGATGGTGTCTTGGGATTCTGTTCTTAATGTGAAGTAATCCCATTAGGTTACCTTGACAGAGGGCAAGAGCAGATTACTAATGCAGCCAGAATTGGCTAGCCGTGTCTGTGGACTACAAATCTGCCATTGAGACAGAGGCATGGAGTTGTGGCCTAAAATCACAGAAGGGGGGGTTATTAAAAAGTGAAACGTTAGTGATAAAGAAGAACAGTGCAAATAGGCGAATGTATTTTTTTTTTTTTCATTTTTAGATCATTGTTTTCAATTATGTGTAATTAGCTCATTAAAATTCCTGTCTCACCTGTATGTGTTTATTTCTAGGTTTCCTAGACAGGATATCATAAGACAAAAATATAAAATAGATAAAAAATACTTTTATGAGGAGTACTTTAAAATAATTCCATTCCAGTACTCCGTGGATGTTAAGTATAATCTCACAGCCTCAGTAATGTTCAAAATCTACCATTGACAGAGCAAGACCTTCTGTATTGTCAGCTACATCTTAGACCATTAATAAGGACGAGGTGATAAGCTAGGCTGGCCAATGACATACTTTACATATTTGACAAATCAGTTCATGAAAATTGTTATTGAAATAAATCTGCTTCTGGTCCATTAAAACAAACATACACAGTCAACACAGATGAGTTATCCCTCTTGTTGGGACTGTGACACAGTCGCTGTGGCTACTCTAATGGCTCCTTCAGCACCATCACCAGATCCTGGGAGACCTATTATCAACAGAATCTGGGCTAGGGTTTTGCTACAGGCTTTTTCCTGATGAAATGTCACATGTTTATGGGCAGTAACTCAACTCAGACACGGTCATAATGAGACCACAGAGAACAAGGGAGGACGTGGAGAACTTGGCAGGCCTGCTCATGTGTTTGGTACACTCCTGCTCATGTGTTTCAGTTTTAGCTTAAATCAGGACCATTGTTAAATGTCACCTGTGCACTGAAAGCGTCCTCATGAGCCTAAGCTTTGAGAGCCAGAAAAAATACATAGCTGTAATATAGGCCACACATGACAGCTGACACTCTTGTCGTGTTTTTTTTATTGGTTGGTTATAGTTATTTAAAGGCCAATGCAGGCAGTAAATTCAGAACAATACACTGAGTCCATATGCAAGAAGACTTACCATGAATGGGACATCCGTTTTGCTACTTTATGAACCAGTTGAATTTACTGGTTTATTAATGGAATACAGTAAATTTGCAGAAGAAACTTAAAGGAAGCCATTCTATTTGTAAATACAGGAAAACACACACACACACGCACGCACGCACACACACACACACGGACGTACACACACACACACACACACACACACACACACACACACACACACACTGTACATGTAGAGTGACATCTTTCATTGGGTGTTGCTGAGGAACCCCACAACATTCTGTTGAATTGAGGAGTGAGACTTCAATCTCTCCTGTCCAGAAATCAACCAGGAACTTTCTAGCCAAAATGAAATTTAATATCAGAAATCATATGTTTGGTCATTTAGTGTGTCACGTCTAGCTCCGCCCCCACCTGTCAAGAGAATGCCATTGTTTATGTTACCATGTGCTTGATGTCATTCTTAGTCCCTTCTTGTGTTTTGTAACCCTGCCCCTCTGCTGTTTGCTGCTGTTTGTTTGGTTTGTTCTCTACATGTTTCTATGTATGTGTCTCTATCATATTTGACCCTGGCTTGTTTATATGTGCCTGATTTTGGATTTCCCTTGAATAAATCTCACTCTTCTCAGTGTTTGCGTCCACCTCCCAATCACTCCGCAACGTCATTGGCGTTACATAGCACTGCATGTCATTTATGGCACATTACAATTTGACATTATTATGCTTCTTCCCAGTTCATGTTTTGTGAAGTTAAATGCACTAGAGATGTAATTATGTCTGCACTGGAATGCCTTTTCTCCTTTACTTGACTGCACACACCAGTTCCACCACATCTATACCACTGAAAATGTACTCACCATAATATGAACTTTATTTCTGCTTTGTAATTAGGATGCTTTGGCATGTGAATATCCTGACTTATAGTAACACGAATCCTGATAATGAGTATATTAATTTCATTGTGAGCTCACCATGTAATTTAGAAAAACTTGAAATTTCACACAATATACAACTTACAGTGCTTAGCACAATGAAAAAATATGGGGAAAAACATCATTTAGAAAGATCCCATTCCCATAAACCATTCATCAACTGTTATAAGAAAAGAGCATAATCTGTTAACAAAATGTTTTGAAATCAATGCTGTGACCATCTTTGATAGTGTTAGTGTTTATCAAATGGTAATTCACCATCTCGGAAGAGCCATCTTTGGGTTACACACTGGCTCACAGTGTCCTCACTAAGAACATGTGATCTCTAAAGCTGGATTATCTTGTGTCTACTGCCTATCACTTTGAAACACTCAAGATACAGCACTGCATACCAAGTGATTTTTAGCTCAGGATCCAGGTCCTCTCTAAACCAAGTAATCACTATTTTTGGAAGAAGGGAATGTTGGGAAAAAAAAACATTTATGCCTCGCATGATAAAGTCACAGATGAGCCAGTCAACAGCAATGAAAGATAAGAGAGCCCTTTGATTTTTCTATGCACTCTTCAGAGTACACAAAAGGATGAAATGTTACTTTTTATCATCATGTTTTATGAAATAAGAGAGTAACCATTCATCCAACTTCTCCCATGTCAAATTATCTTTAAAAGAATGATTTATTGCTTTCAGCTAGGAACCTTTGGTGCTTTTATAGCTGATTGTTTGTGTGTGTGTTAAGTTAATAATTTCTACTTGCAATTATTTGTCAACTTAAAACCTTTGTGATATTGTACTAATTTTTGTTTTTTATGTATGTCTACAGTCTAGTGTGTTTTAATCTCTTAAGATGACCACAGCATGTATTAGCATATATATGGGCCTACACATGCTCACAATTAAAAATGTTTATTGGTGAACCCACCTTTCCTGTAGACTTCAACATTAAAGGATTGTTAATACAAATCTGAAAGCAATATCCTCCATCCTCCATCCCTGTGTCCTGTTATCCATACTTAACTGTTGAGAAGAATTTGACCTTTACTCTTATGGGAAACTTCCCGGGAGCTTATTCTGTCTCTTGTCATCTCAAGGTCTGACTACTGCAACTACTTCTCTTCCTCTGTGTGTCACGGTGACAGCTCCGGACCCCTCCTTGTGGGTGTGTCACTACGTCGTCTGCGTGCCGTTATGTCCATGTATGTAGTTCCGTGGGTGTGGATCATCTGTGAGCGTGTTCATAATCTCACCTGTGCCTTGTCTCGAGATCACGAGGGTATGTGTTAATCACCTATATAATGTGCGTTCGCGCAATGTCTTGTGCTCGTCTTTGTCTAATGCTCGTGCTTTGTGAGTATTACATGTTCAAGTGCTCGCGCTGTTTGTGCCGCACTTTCACCATTGTCTGTTCAAATAAACGTTGTATGTTATCGCACCTGCCTGCCTCCTCCCAGCATAACACTGTGGACCTCCAGGCATCTACAGTTGATTGAGAATTCAGCAGCTCAAGGCCTGGTCTTACCTCGATATCTGCTTTAAACCAACAGAACTGTAATCAGATGACTGGTTAGCCATGTTAATCATATCGGTTAGTATTTTAAGCGAATTATTCAATCAATTAATCAACCAATGAACAGAGTATCTGAAGGTAGCTTATTTTCCAGTGTATTACTCAAAATTTCCAGTCCATCTTAAAACTTGGTAGGCAAAGGACAAATTGCATGTTTTACATTTTAAATTTAAAGTTTGAATATGCTAAAGACAGGGTAACTTCATCAAATTAGAAAATGGAGTGGTTTACTTGTTTGGTTATTCTTTCTGCTCTCTGGAGCAGTTATTCAGGTTTTTCCTTTCCTCAACCATGACATTTCTTTACATCACTGCCAAACTGGTTTATTTTATTAAAGAACAGGTTAAATAAACAAATCACTGTTGATGGTGGATCCATGGCAATGAACAGTGCTAATACACTATTGTTTCATTTAAATGCTCTCATTGGGAGGCAAATTCCAGTGTTGATAAGCACTGGGTCATCAAAAGCAATGGAAATCATACTTAATCGTTAATGTAAAGAACGCGGTACGGTCAAACCCCACAGTGGTGTTTAAACTGTGCTCAAACTAGCCAAGCTGTTATCTCACGTAGTGTGCTAAAGCACTGCTGTTATTGTCAGGCTGGATTTGTGATGGTATCGGATTGGTTTCTTTAAAAAATTGGATCAGTGTCATCTCTTGTGGTAACAACTATTCAAGGTGTGTGAATACCTCAGCTAATGGAATTTAGAGTATAACAACAAGATATATTTGGGCTGTTTAGAAATCACACACATGTGTGTCTCATACTCCTTTAAACCAGGCATATCAGGCAGATGCTACTTACTGCATTCTTGGGACTACAGTCACAAGAGCACCATAATCCATTATATCACCCACCTCTTTGGTCACTCTTATCTTTTGAGAGAAGGTCTGCTGTCCCACCATTCCAAAATCCTGAAAAAGAGATTGTTGGATGTAATAAGAAACGTTGATCAAATTCTTTATGTGCTAAATTTCTTCCTTCGAGAACATATCTGAACATAAAGAACGAAAAATTTCACTCTACACAGCACAAAGGAATTGTCATAGACAATGTTCACATGCAACATGGCAAGTGCTTTGTTTACTTTTATGTTATACATGTATAAATGTATACTAGTGTAAACCACTAGAGAACTTCCAGAGGTTCGTGTCAGAAGAATTTTTATTCAGATAAAATCAACTCTCAAGATGCCAAAGAGAGAGAAAACATATTAAGGCAGTAGAAGCCCTGTATCAGTGACATCACAGAGCTCTGTATCACTGTTGACATCACAGAGCTCTGTATCACCAGTGACATCACAGAGCTCTGTATCACCAGTGACATCACAGAGCTCTGTATCACCAGTGACATCACAGAGCTCTGTATCACTGTTGACATCACAGAGCTCTGTATCACTGTTGACATCACAGAGCTCTGTATCACTGGTCACGGATCCCTGTATCACCAGTGACATCACAGATCCCTGTATCACTGTTGACGTATCACCAGTGACATCACGGAGTCCTGATCTATGATTGCTCTGAAGAGGTTGTGTGTGCCACCAATGGATGTGTGCAAGGAGACGTGAAAACATGTTTTGCTCTTTTTTCTATTGTTGTGTTTTACAGTTAATGATGGATTTTGACAGATAATTTTGTCAGTAATATTTAGATATCTGACCCTCAGTTTATCAGCATAAACTGTACTGTTTTTACTTAATCTTGATTTCATATCTCTCTCAAATGTCACTTACCACCTGGCACCTACCATGACTGAATATCAAGCCTACACAATGAACCTTCTGCTGGACTGATGTGATAGGAACACATGTATCATCATCTGGTGAACTTGGAGAGCTAATATGTGAAAGAGATCTCACGTCTCAGCCAGTACCTATGCACTAGGCAGGCAGCAGATTAGGTCATGTCATTTATCACCACATTTTTTGTTAAGTGTAGATAAAGATTTTTAATGCTTGTATTACACCATTCGTCATTCCGAGGTTATTGTACTCACTGTGTATTATTTATTAAATACCTCAACAAACTCTGTTCAACTCACCTGTGTCAACGTGTCATAAATATAGAAGCGGTTTGTATTTATTTGTTTCACTACTGGCCAGTATGGGAAATGCTATTAATAATTCATATTATCAGTGACTATAACAAACTCTTATACACTGTTGTTATAGTATACTTACAGTGGCCTTTATGCAAAAGTGATGTCAGTTGAATTGATGGTTCTTTTTTTTTCCAACAGCCATTGTCACAAAGCAGTTTTACAGACATCTGGGTCCAAGCCCACAGTCATCATCAATGTCTCACCCATACATAAAACATGAAACAAAGCTCTACCTACACATTTCCTTTGGTCTCTCTTGCTTTTACTTTTTTTGCTATAGCCTTCATAATTTTTCTGTCCAAGTCTTCAACGAACAGCCTACAGCTGGATGAGATGTTAAGGTTTTCTTCACTTCACTTTGACAGATTTTTTTCAGCACTATTCTTATTTATTCTAAAGGTCAACAAAGGCATCAAAGATGGTTGCTACTGTCTCAATAGTTACTGCCAGTGTATATTTAGCCTACTGTAAAAAAAAAAAATGCCACTGAACTGCAGAAGTAAAGTCATATTCTGGAAAATGATCACAAAGTATAATTTAAAAGTTCATCAGCCATTTAATTCATAGTCCTTCTCCTTTGTGGATCAGTAAAACCTTGGGAATGAAAACTCAGAAAAATATTTTGTAAAAGTTGACGAGAGTATAAAAAGCAGATATTTTTGAAGTTCAGATTCTGAGCCTTTCACATAAAATTTGAGACGATAATGTTTCACCACCTCAGCATTATTCCCAAACTTTTGTGGAATTGGGACTCATTTGCGACCTAATATGAGAACTTATTGGACCTTGAATCCACACCCACTTGTCTTGCCTAATGTATGATTCTCTCTCTCTCTCTCTCTCTCTCTCTCTCTCTCTCTGATTCAGATGTTATTAGATCCATTCCAAGGGTCTACCAGCCTTCCATGGCCTCTATGAGTGAAATTTGAGAAATTTGTCTCTAGAATCAAATTAGAATTCTTAACCTCCTTAACCTTTTTTGTTCTCTGTGGAAGAGAGGGAGGGTATTTCTGTTCACATAGAGCATCCTGTTCTAGTGGGCACAGCTGGGAGAGGTGAGAAGCAGCACTCACAGCACGACAAATTCACTGAGAACACAGACACTGTGGACAATGCCCTTGTAACCTGTAATCGCATTATTATTTTGTATTTTCCGAGTCTTGTTTCCTCACAGCCTGGTAGCAGATGCTCTATATTCCAGTCCCAATCAGTTACCTGGTGGTTGCTGACAGATACAGAACCATTCTAGTTCAGTTTATAATCTACAGTATATCTAGATAAAATTAATACAATATAGTTCTATTAACATAACTTTATAGTTAACTTATAATCATGCAAATAACTAATTCACAGCAATTAATAGGGTTTGAAAAGTCTTAGGATCCTTTTCCTTTTGTCCAGTTTGCATTAAAGCAGGTGATTTAATGTAATCCTGCAAATTGTATCTTAATTGTATCGTAAATAAATCTCTCACTAGTATAATCATGCACTTTTCTTTACATTTAATTTTCAAAGTTAGTTCAGGCCCTAAGCCCTCATTTCAAATATAAATTACTAGGTTTTTTTTGAGCATATACACATACTTCAAAAAGAGTGACTGTAACTAATATTGCTGTGTGTTTGTATATCAGTGGCATCCATCTTGTGTCTCTGTAATTAAGAGATATCTGGCCCACTGTTTTATTAAAAATGATTAGTTATTCCTTATCTACTCCTTCTCGATCCTGATCAATAAATCAGGAGCCACATGATTTTGGCGTAATCAAAGAGTGTTACATTCAACTCTACTGTACATTATACACTATATAATATACATTACCAAATACTGCTGTACATTATTTACTATGATGTATAGAGATATATGGTGTCATACATGAAGCTTCATACATGTTAGTAACAATGTGGAAATAGTGGGTGGAGTTGGAATTCATGGGAAATATATGGGAACATATGTTTATAGTGGATAAGAGAATAGTTAGGACTTTGCTAAACCCTAATGACAATCACTTTTCATACATAAGCTACATAACACATACATAAACCTTTCTAAAAGCTTGTATAAACCTACGTATCTATTCACCCATATGGATATTTATAAAGTTATAATCCAAACATGTAATTGATTTTAAAGAGCTTATGTCCTTTATGCAGCCTTATTAATAGAGCCCTTAAGTGTTACTTACTAATGTTCCTGTCTAACCACTTGGAGCGCTGTGTCCCTGTTAATCACCTCCGTGTTGTTACAAACATCTGTCAGCCCAACCCTCTCTTTCTCCAAAACCCAGCTGTTTGACCAATTTGTTGCCTGTCTGGCACTGTCTGGGTCTCGTTGCCCTGCTGTGTCACAGGATCTAAGCCTTTAACATCCTGTCTGAATTCATCTAAACCTGCCCATGTCTGTGAACTCCTGTTATTGTTATGCCCTAAAGCAGTAATAAGGGAAAGAGAGAGCATGTTATCTGCTTTAATTAAATTGAATTTAATATAATGTTTGAAATATGTCACGTACTAAAAGATGACTGAAACATATTGGTAAAATTAGCATTGGGATATCCTTTTCAGTAAAATGAGCTGTCAAACACTCATCAAAGCAATCTCAAATCAACCACCCTTTCAAATTGAAGCTTAGAGTAGAAAGAGACAGAACAGCAACTTTAGTGAAGCACATCAGTGTCTCACTAAATGCATCCCTCCCCAGCTTCATTATCACATGAAGCATGTGGAAACAAGCACAAAAAGATGCTCAATTTCATCTGTGTGATGTAAATTGGTATTCAGAAGAATTCCCCTAGCTACTTCCTTCCCCTGGAGAAATAAATGGTTCTCATATGAAGAATTTTGTTGTCCATGTCAATGGTGTTGCAAAATACCAAGCACTTTCACCGAAGGCATTGCTTCACAAGCGGTTCCCCAGATGAGACAAACACCAGATGGTCATGTTTGCTACGTTGTCACGCACCGCTTGTTTTATTTACCACTGTACACAGCCTCTATCATCAGGTTTGCGTACATGAAGTATTTGCTCTCTCCTGAATGGTAGAGATGCATAACAAATTGCCCTCCGATGACTAAGGGTGGAGTGGAGGTTCTTATTTGACAACCTGTCTGTTTCTGAATTGTGTAAACATGTGACCAGATTGCTTGGTGAGGCAGCACTTTTTTCTAATTGAATCAAATGGTAATGGAAGATGGTTTCCGTGCACAACGTCTGCTTGCCATATTATAGTCAGCTTCTGACCACAGGACTGCACTGGCTAAATGAGTTTGGTTGATAGATCTCTGTCAACTCTGCAGTGACACTAACATGTAAAAATGCATATAACTCCTCTTTGACTGAATCAGTTCAACACCCACAGCTATGCCACCACTGTGTTAGTGCTGTGCTGAGAATGGACTGTGACTCAAATAATACCCAATCAGCTGTGATTCTGTGGTCAGATTCTGCATATGAGCTACTATCTATAACATTTATAAAACAAGATTGTGTATAATACGTGTGTCAGGAATAACACCTGATAATCTGAGTCACCTGGTTCTATTTACCACACCCTATTCCCAGATATACTTATAACCCTGCCCTTCACTTCCTGGTTGCGAAGTATTGCCAACTATGTTGCGTACCGAGCGTTATACGTTCCTGTTGATCTTCCTGTGACCTCTACTTGCTCCCTAGACCTCGTCTCATGCCTAGCCCCCTGGTACCTCACGGACTCTGCCTCCTCGTCACGACCTCGGACCGGATTGACCACTCCTGTGTAGCCGCACGAGCTAATCCGCATACTCCCATCGCTAACTCGTACGCTGCCCTTGTACCGATCTTTCCTATATAAAAGCGTTGAGCTTTCGCATAAGGATCCCTCTCGGTGTCCTTACTACGATACAACGTGTTTCTATTAAAATGACTAGTGAGCAGGTAGGGTCAGTGTCATCTCAATCAGAAGTCAACTATTTTGAATTGATTGTGCTAAATATTCATGGTTTCTGGTCTGTGATGGAATAAGGATGTTGGGGCATTAATGAGGTGCATTTAAAGCAGGTGCACTGACACTACTCTCTACTCCTTTCATCCACTGTTTAATGACGACCTAAACCACATCCAGTGCTGAAAGTCCTGGCGTTTGCTTTGATGCCGCACACATTTAACAGGACTAATGCAGTTAAGGAGAGCAGTGCCCAAAACAGCAGGATCAAAGTGAGTCTAGCAGAGCTACTGGGAGTCGCCTGGTGAAATGTGTCCGAAAATATCGAGCTTGCAACCCTTGTGTAACATACAAAATCACTTGTATTGCCATCAGGAACACACACTGCCCAGATTCACATTGACAACATCATGGCATAATTTGGGAGGGCCCTTAAGTGTTTTGTTTTTGATAGTCACTCTGACACTTGCACATGGCTACAGGGGCTGGAGGGTCTCTGAGACCCAGGTGTGACTCCTAAGAGCTGGCAATGAGCCTCCAAATCTCTGCTGTTTCATACACACTTTGGATCCAAAGAAGCCCTGTGAGGACCCAGTACAAGCTGTGGCTGTATTGTGCTCCAGAAGGCCGTAATTATGACCAAGTGCAACCACTGAAAACTCTGTGCCTGGGGTATTTGAAAGGTTATTATCTAGACAACAAGGGATAAATTTATTCTTCATTCTATTAGCTTATGATTTAATAAATGAATACTAAATGAATAATAAAAGGCCGTTCAGATTTGCGCCATGCCTGAAAGACAAGGATAGATATTAGGACATGTTGGATATACTGCATGATTCACTGTTCACTTGGTCTTAAAAAATAGACTTCACAATAATGTTTTAAACTACTGCAAAATATGCAACATAAAGGAAGCAGGTTCTGTGCATGACATATCGGACACATGCCATCTTTTTTGTCACATGCTATTATCACCATTATTTCTACATATATTCCCAGTGAGGAGACTTCAGTGAGATACTGGTCCCTCAATGAAGTTATCTTCACTCATTGCAATGACCTTTTGCTTCCCCAGAGGGGGATGGTTTTCTAGGAGCAGACTCAATTATCACTTTGGAGAAAGTAATTAACTTAAGCCCGTTTTACTTGGTTTCTTTTCATGAACTCTCTATCATCTCGCAATATCAAAGGGGACACCCTCCTGCTTCAGATGGGATCAATATGAATGTGGTAAGTTTTGTAAAACACGTGCATTTTGAAGAGGTTCAGGCCAAGGTCATCTTAATCAATAAATTATATCCACATTCCGGGCTGTGATCTTAGGATAGCACTTTCCATGAGAATCGATGAGCACTTGGTCAGCAGCAAGGAGATGTCAGCAGGACATCATTCTGAAAAGGTCATTCAGATGCCCACATCATTAGGCCACTGCTTACATGGAATATGTTCCTAAGTCCACTCTGTTTAAAGTCTTCAAGTACTTTACACTTTATTTTTATGCTAATGTAGATAAAATAATTTAAAGAACACCTAATAATTAATTTCTTACAAACCAATTAAATGCTTTAGCTCTGATATGATATATACCGTTCATATTAAATAATCTAATAGTGAAATGAAAATGAACATTTTGCTTTAACAAAATCAATGAAATGCACAAATGCATGAAACTGGATAACCGATTTCCTCATTTCTAGAGTGAAAAATCAGTAACAGTTGCTTATATTGTGTTAGGAAATCCATAGCAATAACCATTCACCTAAGAGGGACATTTTCCCAAATGTAAGTAGATAAGCCACCAGGAAACCCAGCTGCTGATGTAGCACCTTCTACATGTACCAAGCAGAGGATAATCTATATGGAATGACTGACTGGAACTTTCTTAAAACAAGTCTTAGCTTCAAAACAACTGCACTACGGTACTTGCGTAAATATTTTGCAAAAGGATACTCAGAACTGGAGAAGTTACTGTTACTGTTTCTGCTACTCAGACTAGGCAGGAACTTTTTATGGAGGCTCAGAGTGAAATCACAGAAACATTTAGGTGTACACAACATTACAAATTTGAAGCATTTACAGAAAAACTACATTTCTGGAAACAATGGCAAGTCCACAGCAGAAAACATTCAGACATTTTGCATTAAGCTGCAAGACTACAACATTAACCAAAATGAAAAACATCTAAAAAATGCTGCATTTAACATCATTAAATATGTTCAGTGGAATCAAGATCATGATGTTTGGTAAAGAGAGCAGGTGTACTTCTGTTGTGACAGACGTTAAAAGTGCTATATTTGAAAATGTGTCTAGAGGCAGGCGACTGCTTTAATTATACTGTTCACAAAACAAACAAAAAATCTAAAGCCTATAAACAAAAAAGTATTGATTTCATACTGAATTATTTTTCATATAAATATATTTTCCATCTTTTAACATGAATGCATTTTTTGTAAAAAAAAAATAACTTCACAGAAAAGTGAAGTTAGTGGAAAATCTCTCAACAGATTTTTGTATAGCCCTTTCATCTGTTTCATATTGTAGAATGTACAGTATACAGTCTGGTTTTAGTTGGATTGGTGAGATCATTAAATATCAAAAAGCCACAGCTTCTATGTAGAAAATGTCAAAATAATTTTCTAAAATCTCTTTAAGTACACATTCAAATTCCAAAGCTGCATTATTTATTCGTCACCTTGGAACTCAAAGGAATATAAAATAACTTGATGAAACAACCAGGGACTTTAAACAGAGTGAACATCTAACCAGAGGTGCCCAGTGGTGGATACTGGTGCCTAGCTCTGTTCTTACAGAGCTGAAACTCAGCTCAGTGTGGAGATTTACCTTCCCAGATACTTAATGCAACTCCTCTGTCTGGATTTCTAATAGCATTGTAAAACAAAGTTGATGCTTAAATGTTACAGCAAGTATTACATCATGGTTGTGTTAAGTTAATCTAAAAAGAGAGGGTGAACTGAACACAACAATGATTTTGGGAAAAGGAGCTCAGTTCATTACCAGAAGAGGAATATCAACAATTCCTCCAACAGGACTGCGGATCTCTGGAAGAAGGTCATGTGAAATCTGGAATAAAAATAGATATTGTGAGTCATTAATTCCAGCATGGATATTTCGGTGCACATTGCCTGCGTAATGCATTTCCAGGTGACTAAAGCAGAACGGTTTCCAGTGAGTTGAGGTTGTTGTTTGATGCACATGTGTGTGCACACAGCGTATCTGTGTTTTCAAGAGGTGGGTGTACAGTCACAATAATACGCATGTCACAGCAATTCTCACTTCCAAGCCTGTGAGTATGGAAACATAGTTAGTCATTTAAATAGATCTTAAACAACAGAATAATGAAAACAAAATACAATTTGAATTTTCATGTAAGTCAGTTTTTTAAATTTTTAACAGGTATCAAGACACTAGATATAAGACATGGTAACTTTGAATCCAGTAATCAAAGTTACCTATGTCCTATGTCCTTTTTGAGTAAAAGAACTATAAAGTTTTATCTGGGGTTTAATGCAAAATCAGTCAAGTGTAAATGAAACTTTGAAGGCTAAAGTCTCTAAATCACA
Source organism: Brachyhypopomus gauderio (assembly GCF_052324685.1). Lineage (NCBI taxonomy): Eukaryota > Metazoa > Chordata > Actinopteri > Gymnotiformes > Hypopomidae > Brachyhypopomus > Brachyhypopomus gauderio. The sequence continues at coordinate 33,270,979 of NC_135215.1, read as the reverse complement.
CTGGAGCCTTCATGGTGATGCTAATTTATTTTGTCATTCATGTATGAGCACAGAACAAAACACTTATTTTCACACCTTCAGAGCTGTAAATTAACTCTATGGTTCCACTGTAGTTTGTAAGCAATCCTGCTTATACACATTGTGTATTCAGGAGTGGATCTTTCTGCTCACTGAGAGGGGTGCATTCTTTTATGCCCTACATCTGTGACTTATAGCCAAATCATTCCATGTGGTGACAGAGATGAATAGTCTAGTGAGACCACTGGGCAAGAAAGAGGAAGAAGAGCCCTGAGGAGTGTGAGGAGTTACAGCCCGTACTGGATACCAAAGTGAGACGGTCATTGCATTGTTTTATGAGCACACCACATATACAAGTCCGAACACAGAAAGAGAGCAGAGACCATGATCAATCAATTACCACCAAACAGTGAGGAGATCAGAGGTGTAAAGTGGATGGCTAATACAAGGACAATTACAGTGCTCTGAGAACACACATACATGCTCAGGCACGCGCGCGCGCGCACACACACACACACACACACACACACACGCACACACACACACACACACACACACACACACACACACACACACACACAACACACACACACACACACAAAGAAAAACTTTAGATGTTTTTCTTTTGTTTGACCTTTAGTGTACTGTGAAACCACGTCTGTGGAGTATTCTGGTGTATGCCAGGTAATGTCCTACTTAAACATACACACTATTAAAGAAGCTAGCCATCACTAGCTGCTGTCAGCTGACTGCTACATGAAGTGACCACAGCCTCTAGACTCTAGTGAATATATGTTGTGATATTTTTAGCAGGTTCCCTTAGTAATCATATAAATGAAACACCTTACCATCATTTCATTGGCTCACGTCAGCACATGTCAGTGAGCTTTATGTATGAAGGCATATATGCTATGTATGCCACTAAACATATATTTCAAAGAAATGTGGGCCACTCTACCATCTTAAGATTTTGACATGCTTTACTGCTGTTCAGTGGAATTAGTTAATGTTACGGTCAACACTGGATATCCATGAAAACTGGCAGCATCTCTCAAGTGCATATTCTAAATTCCAGAGGAAATGTTCCCTGACCAGCAGATATGTGAGAACACACCTTTCACAGGTGAACATGAAAAATACCCAGTACCTGCTGCAGCCTAAGATCATCCATAAACCCATATGACTGGAAATCTATACTTACTGAAAGGATTTAAAAAGAACACACACACACGCACACACGCACACACACACACTTTATTATATATGGATAACTGTGGTAGCTCCTGCAAGATTAAAAAAACGGCAGCAATGCATGAGGATTAATCACTAATAACAATTGATCCTGTAGGTAGCCGAAACAAACAGGTTTTATTAAGTTCGAGGGGATGAAACATAGAGTAGGGCGATAAAGTTATTTCAAAAACAAGAAACAAGTTTGCAGATCAAAAGGTCAAAAACACAAGGTCAAAACACAAGGAAGAACACAGAGCAATATGGGCAAAAGCAATAATCCAAAAGCAGGTGTGGCCTCCTGGATTTGACAGAGTCGTCCTCAGCAAAATCAGAAGCAAGACGTCAAAAGTGAAACAAAGAAGACAATCAGGGGTTTGAATGAGTGATCAGAAACATTTAAAATGGGCATTGACTGGCTGCAGTTGAGGTAGGAGCGGAAAAGAAAGTTAAAAATTAAAAGACCGATGAGCTGGGGGGTGGGGGGGGGGTGTTTGTCGGAGGCTGAACTGTCTGCTTTACAAATTCCTTTGGCCTGGTTATTCTGGTGGCTGTGTAATACATTTATATATTTTACACCTAAATTGGTTTTGAGGCTAGAGTAGCACAGTTGTTATCTGAACGATCATTTCTTGCCCCCATCGACAACCATGTTTTTGGAGTTTTTGGCTTGTTCACTTGGAGATAAGTGAACCTTCATTAGAGACATTTACCTTGATTGTTTCTGGACACTATTAGAAACCTTTACCTTGCTCCTAAAGTTTCTGGACACTTTATTAGGTGCGCCTATTTCATTGGAACATTTCGCACATGTACAATTACAGATTTGCAGCAATTTGTAACATTTGTAGACACAGATTTTCATTGTCATGTTTAGTTCCACCCCACCTCATCTTATTCTCATCTGTAGATCGTTCCTCAGCAGGCTGTTTCGTTATTGAGAAGTTTTCCACTCCCTTTTTTGGTTTGCCACGCCCTCTTTTTCTTGTCCCTGCCCATCCCGTTTTTGTTTTGGCTGTTAACTATTTCTTTCAGGAATTGAGGTTGATACATTCCCTGAGTGTTCTCATTTATGTTAGAGGTCATTGTCTGCATGTAGAACTCTGTTTTCTGTAAACATTGATAAGTATCTTAGTACTGATGTTTTAGTCATGTCATTGGTTCATTTATTTAGGTTGAGAGTGTTGTGTTCTTTGAGTTATAGAACTACATTAGTTTTCTTTAGTTTTCATGTACTCAGTCTTTGTAGACGTTTATTATCTGTTCTTTTGTCCTTCATAGTTTAGCCTTGCTTGGTCTCAAAATTACTTTGTTATCTGTTGAGTTTTGTCATTGGTTGTTCTGTTGTTCTAGGAGTTGTACCCTGTGTGTTAAGCCATGTTGTTTGAATGTCCCTACAGTCTTGTAGTGTATCCTCATTCCTAGCTGAACTCTTAACTTCAGCCATGTATCTCCTAATATACATATGTCTGTGTTGCTCTTTAAACAGCAGATGACTGGGATGTTAATTAAGTGTCTAATGTTGGTACAGCATATATCCTTAAATAATCCAGATAATACTCCCATTTAACACAGCTGCATGTCTTAGGTACATACATAGCTGCATTGCGAGTATTACTTAAAGGTGAGGGGGTCCGCCACTCACAAACAGACAAGGGTCACTCCCTGTGTTGCACCCTGCAGTGGCCCTCTGACTATATATACATGATGAGTAACCCTTCAACAGATGGTCTATATTCTCTAACTATATACCTACAAAGTGTTTCAAATAAATCAGTGTTTATATTTGTAATAAAGTGGATGTAAAACACTGTGTTTATGGACATATATAAAACATCAAAGAGAGTTTAATAACCAACATGACTTAAATTACTGAACTCATTTTATCACTCTGGATAAAAGAATTACTGAGCACGCTGTGTCTCCCAGGCAAACATCTCCTCTGCTTGTTCACTCGGTGTATTGCATTTTGCAAAACAACATGGGTGTAACTTTGCTTTGAAGAGTACTGGGGACACAAATCCAAACCAGGTGTTGCTTTCAATTCAGCTGCCCCTCAAATTTGCAATTGCTTTAAGAAATCAGTTCCACAGGCATGCACATTCACTGCCAACAAATCAGCTCTGAGATTAAAAGGTTGAGGTTCATGAAAGGTTTTATGGCCACGTCTCTCAATCCTATTGATGCTGAAGAACACAAGAATTGTAAGCATTATGGTCTAAAACATATTTATAGTGTTTTGTATTTATTTTTTACAATAAAATAATTTGTTTCATTAAAATGCCTGTAATGAAAAGTCACAACTTTCCAGGTGCTGTTCTGAGATATTTCACATAGCTCACTGGTCACATTTCCAAGTGTTTTTAGGGCTACTTTAACACCTTTGGGCACTTTTCTAGAGCAAGCAAGTTTTGTCAGAGTAACCTTTCAAAAAGTGGTGTGGACAAACCAGTTTCAGAAAGTAGTGGGGACTTAGCGTCTTGGGTAAATTATGCAGATGCAAGACAGTATTACTTTAAAAAAACCATTTAGGCTACAGTAAATTCTCTTTGACATTGACTTGTCGTGGTCCTCAGGGTTTCTGATGTGAAAAGTGTATGCTAAGAAATGTTCTGAAATGTAATGTTCTGAACATATTTCAAACTCCAGACTTATTTTCATTAAGTTACTGTTAACTGTTCATTTAGAGTACAGCTCTAAATTATTCAGTAACTACACTGAAACTGCATAAATGTTTATGTAGTGACGAATGGATGGGGAATGAGAATCTGACATGTAAGAAGTTAATTTTTTACATCATTTGTGAATATCCATTTATTTCGTATGCAGTGATGTTTGCTCAGGCAAATTCTTTTTTAACACAGTGTAACACATTCTCATCCCCAGCAGACACTGAGCAAACAAATCCACTTTTGCCCCAAAAAGGTCTATAAAAGTCTCACGGTACGGAGGCCCCTGCTGGCCACCCCTGTCAGCAGCAGCAGTATTCTGTTTGTCCTGTCATTGTGATGTCGTGTTTGTCCCTCAGGCGGGCGTTGCCCATTAGGTAATCCAACACCTGAGGGTCATTTGTCTTTCTTTGTACCAGGTGATTGCTGGTTATTGCATTCTGAATTTGGATTATGTCATGGATTTTGAGTTTGTGCACTTTATCCATTAAATCCTCCATTTATCTCTGACACTGGCATGATCACTTTCTTCTTTTTTTACAAACCTGCTACAAGAAGATCACACGTTATACCATCTTGGGCGTTTGTCATTTAAATGCAGTGTCTCTGTGGGCAAATTAAAGTTCCTTGTCTATTATGTTTTGCCAGATATTTTCCCATTGAAATTTACCTGCACGTCAGTCACTTTGTTAGTTTTGCTATAATTGCTGCTGGTTCATTCCTACAGGCTCATGTAAAGTCCATCGACTCCATCCTAAAAAATGGTGCTGGCTGACTGCATGTGCAACATGTGTCAATTGATATGGACCCGTTCAGCACGGCTGTTGTCCAGAGGTTAAGCATCAAAGGAAACCTCAGTAATTTATTGGATGCTTTTAAGTTGCACTGAATTAATGTCTCTGGATGTAATTCAATAAGTCATACATTAAGTTATATTCTAGAGGAGTGTTGGACACAATTTGACTACAGGGACTACAGGACTATGAAAAACTGCATGTGGACTAAATACTGTTCTTACGTTTAACACAATATTAATGGTGGACTTCACAGATAGTATATTCATTTTTTTTATTAGCCCCATACTATTTTATTAATGATGCTGCCTAAAGCCTCAGCTGTTAATCATCAAATTATTCCTCTTCTGTCTAACATTGGAATAATGCTCTGAATTCATTTCAGTTTACTTAGTAAAGAGGTAACGGGTCAGATTCATAAAGGCTGATTACACCATTACACAGATTACCAAGTCCAGTTGTGAGACTAAGGGCATGTTAAAAATGACCAGCTAGTTAAATATTTGTTTTATGAATTTGTAAGTTTCAACAAGGCAGAAACGTCTAGGTGGTGCTGAGTTGATGATTTCACTAAATCAGGGCAGAGCAGCACATCTGATCTCTTCAGTCTATACCTGTTTATAGTTTCCTCCTCTGCAACACCTACATTTGCATGTCTTATGTTCATGGTGTTCAGAGATTCTGCTCAAGTAACTCCTCTTCCTCTTCCAACTTTCAGTTGCTGTTTATCAACACCCTCGCTCCAAACAGGTGAAAAATGTGCCTTTAAAATAAATTTGTCAGTTAGCTAAATAGAGATGTGTGCAGAATTTTGTTGATGACTTGGCGTGACCAAACACCATTCAAGAAAAAAAAAAGTAATCTAATCTGCATCAGCTATATTTGCTACTGGACAGGTTCCTGTGGTGTTTTTTTGCGGAGCAGTGTTCTCTTATGAATGGCTAAGTCATATGTAAATGAAAATGTGTTAGAACCAGAGCCGGAGTGGCTAATCGGGAGATTCGGGAGGATTCCCGATGGGCCGGCTCATGTCAATCTCTAGTTTGGGCTGATTGGGAGGGAAAAATAATTTTGGGCTGGATTTCGGGATGAAACTCCCAGGCTGAAAAAGGGGCCCACTCCGGCCTTGGTTAGCACTACATATGCAAATGGTAAAATATGGAGATAATCCAGATTTATGAATGAGAAAACACGTTACTGCTGTGCTCTTTGCTGTTAATGTCATGTTACATTTGGCAGCTGGTTTAATGAATTTGGCCTAACGTCTTTTTCAAAATAAGAGGTGTCGTCCAACTGAGTAAGGCACTGTCGAAAGTTTTAAAGTGCCAAAAATATTTGGAGCTTTTCTCCTTCTCTTAGCCACTCTGCTATGATCCCCTGGGCTCAAATTGAAAGCTGAGAGACAGTCATTAGTGAGCTATGGCTATGAGGAAAGATAATTGGCTAGTTCTCCCCCCACAGAAAAAACTGTTAAGTTACTTGCTAATAGGAGTTTCACGTCTGTCAAAGAACCAATTATGCATGCTGGACTGAGTCTCAGACCTTTTACAAATACTTCAAAATTGATCAGTTATTGCTTCATTTATTTTGGAAGTTGTAACTAAAGCATAAGACACAGGTAAGGGTGATTTTCAGATACGCTTAAAGAGGTAGTCGACATACTGGCAAAGTGTCAGTTATATGATTCTGTCTGAAAGGATTTACGCTAAAGCAATCATTAAAAAAGGCAGTCCCTGTTTTAACACTTCTATGGAGTCTTATCCAAAAAATATTTGTGTGGCAGTATTTTAGGCTCGTGCGTAAACAATCATGAAAGTATTGCACACTCCTGGCACAGCAAAATCTACTTGTTTACAGTGCATGTTGCTTTGGGGGAGATGGGAATGATTGCAGCAAATCCATATTTGGAACACAGTACACCTGCTTAGATGCTGCTCATAAATATCATCTTGCCAGCTTTGCTTTTGTGTGTGTGTGTGTGTGTGTGTGTGTGTGTGTGTGTCCAAGCTCACTTGCCGAAAAGGTAATTCATGTTACAGCTCATGTTATTTCTGGCTTTGCTTAAAATGCTTTTTTGGTCATGAGCATAATTTTAGATCTTTGATGGGCCTATGTAAATCGTGTAATAACAATAGTAATATTTCTTCATCGTATATATAATATTAAAATTTAGAGTGTGACCGAAAAACAATGCGTGACTGCTCACCCAAGATAGCTACACATTTCAAAAACATTCCTTTATTATAAATAAATCATTTGTATAAAAATTGGCATGCTTCAACCATGGCAAATACACACTTACACCCCAGGGCTAATTGACCAGAGTAGCCAATACAAGACAAATGCATTTTTCAATGCAGATTTGACAATGTGGAATAAGAATTCAAAAATCTGCACAACCACAAAATACTTACAATTAGAATAACAACTAACATGGTTGACTCCATTATTTCCATTGTTTTCTTTGCATTTTTATATGTATGTATATATATATTTTCCTCTTTTGCTGGCAGGACATTTGTGTTTGTTGCTATTCCAGAAGTGACTGCTATCCCAATTACTCTGAGCATTGCATGGCCACTACTGTAAATAATAATAATAAAAAAAAAAAAAAACACACGTTTTTCACAGTCCAGCCAGCCTCTCTCTGCACAACAAACATCAAAGACTCATGCTATATGTCCGACCTGTGGCAGTCCATGACTCAGTGTAAACAATCCCAGATTCTTCTAATCAAGATGCATCTTCATATGGCATGATTGGTATAACTGACGTAGGTTGTTTTTGTGGGTGGTGCTGCAAAAGAGGAGAAAGTGTGTGAGGGGAACCTGTGTAATAGCACGATGACTCCATGTAAGGTGTGAGGAGACCATGGCTGCCATTCAGCTGGAAGGAACAGTTTTTAACACATTACAAACTCGTGGCGTTACATTCTGAAAGTGTGATTTTGTCCTGGGGAGTGGTATCGCACTTATTTTTTAGCAAATAAGATGATTCAGACATCTCACATGCTACAATCTGTACTAGGTCACAGGGACACAAAGGAATTCCTAGTGAAAACTGTATTTGGAACAATTTTGCTTGCTTAGATTGTGAAAGACTAAAATCAGTCCTTTTTTTTTGCATGACACTCAGTGAAGTAAAAGTAAATTAAGAAATTCTGTAAAGTAACGGGTCAGAAAATCTCACCATCAGTATGTCTACCGCATTTTCTTTGGAAGGTGCAGGTATCAAAATATGATATATTTAGGTACGATGACACATGATTCACAGGATACTGTGTGGATAATAATAAATAGCTTGTGTGTGAATGCTAGTTAAAAATTCATAGCGAACACTTTTAGTGCTGGGCGCTAAGTGTAAGATGATGGGTAAACATTAGCTGATATTATTTTCCATATGATGCCGCGTTGCCTTCTTCCACAGACATTTACATGCATCTTTTGACACCAGTTACGATGTGGCTCACCATCAGAACCAGCCAGACAAGCCCATGTACAGAGGAAAAGCCCCAACATTAGCATCAGCTCCAAGAGGATGAGGAGTGTCTGACAGTTTTGAAGTTACAGATGAGAATCCTCATCATATATGAACAGATTTCTGACATTTCTCACATATAGTAGAGAGCAAAAGTTGACTTCTGTGGTATTAATATTTCTAATGAAATAAGTTAGCATAATAAAAAAAAAATATTTAGTCTGAGGTGATCAACACATATCTAATGAATTAAGAGCGATACCTCTTCAACTGAATGTCATCTTAACAGCTTAATTCTCTCTCTAATTCTCTGTGTAAAATGCTGCTATATTAAATATGTGAAAAGCCAAGGCCAAGATTCCAAATACTGCAAGTACTGGTAGAAAAGGGTTGAAAGAAAAACTAAATTATAAATGTGGTTATCAACATATGAATAAACTATAAATAAATAAATATATATATAGCTATAACATCAAAGCATAAAGTAAATGAGTCTTATAGAAGTCTATGGTAAAACAGAAAAAGGCATTGACTATACTCACTGCTGTTGTCCATATTCTCACAGAGCTCAGTTTTCACCTCTCCGTTTGGTCTCTCACTAGCCAGTTGGCTAAGTTTGCTGGACATGGTGGCGGCTGTGACGATGGCCTTGAAGCTGCGCTTGCGTTTCGGCACATTCTGCTCCGGGTGGAAGATGATTATGTAGACTTTAGGCATGTAGAGCATCCCCAGGGACACAGACGCGCTCAGGCTCAGAGACATCGTCAGGGTGGTCGTCTGGATGTACATCTAAGACAGAGAATGGGAGAGATGATCACATCTGAGTCTTTATAACCACCAGGGGAAAAAGGCCTGCTTGCCCTGAAAACAAAGACGCTTCTCACAAGAGCTTTTCTCTCTCCAGAGCAACAGACCTTTCAGTAATAAGATTATCCATGATGGTACCAGATGCATGTTAGCTTCTTGTAAATATACAGCAGCTTACTGTGCAGCTTCCCTTTACCCAGGGGTGTAGTTTATTTATCTCTAAACTTCTGAACAGCAGACCAACAGACCATCACATCTACAGGGGCAACATTATGTGCTGAAGAATATGCCTTGGATTTTAAGTCACATAACTATGACTGATTGGTCCATAGAATAAAAAAAAAAACACAATCTTGACAATGTATTAAAATGGAGCAGTTTTGACCCAAGTTAAGCCATTAAGCAGCCCTGCATACACTTTAGGACAAATGTATAAAACTGTGCCATATTTGTCAATGGAAGAGTTGCGCTGCAGAAGCATTCTGTGCTTGTTCATCTCGTCACTACTGCAGAGACCCATGCTGGTGTTACACTATGAGAACATCTGCCTTGCCCTCTGGCCCTAAAGCACTTCCCACCACACACTCATTACAGCTTTTGCAACAGGCCCTACTCAAGGGGGCGGCCAGACAGAACAGCACATATTAAATCCCACAGGTCTCCATCACTTCTTATTTCATTGGTGGGTCATGAAAAGATTAACACCTGAGATCTTATGGTTCTGGGTATGAAACTTACCATGCATTACATTCACTAACGTGGCTGCAAAATACTGCCCAGGAGATATGCACATTGTTCATATTTATGGTTGTTCATCGTTGCATCCAGACCCCTTCAAGGACTCTTTAGTAGACTATTTTAAAGAGTGTACTTAGATGAATAAATTCAGATTTATTCCAGGACTCCATTCCAGAGTCTGATTCTTTGCAGCAAAGCAAATGATCAAATGCATTAAGGGGCCTAGTGCTTTCATAGTACGAATGCATAAAAAGACAAAGTCAAGTGATTTGATGTTAGAGCTTTTTTTTCATTAGATCAAGGCAATACTATAAGATTGTAACACTGCACCGCTGTAAAGAGGAGACCATAAGGAAACTAACACTGGGATAAAAAATAAAACAAGATGCAAGATGGGAAAACAAATACAGTCCATTAGTAAAACGGCAGCCAGCAGACATTAAGACTAATATATCTCATTGCTGCTGGGTTTAAGAAAATCATAGATGTATCAAATACGGATACAGTTTTTAATCTAGTTAGAGGCACTCTTTATAATGATGATCAATCTGGATGATTCCCTGCCGAACTGCGTATTTCCTCTTCTGTAATGGACAATGAGTAGGTTCAAACATTATTACTGCATAATATATTATTTTACCCTACCGAGGATGTGATATTGGAACAAGGCAAAAAATGAGACAACAAAATCAGAACCAATTTTATTTGTCAGGCGTGTTATATACACAAGGAATGTGTGTGAGTGCTCAGATGTCTACCATACCAAACAGACTGACATGTCTAAAATATTAAAAAATCCACAGAAAAGTGAATAAACTAGGTTAACATAAAACACAGGTTTACATATAAGCACGGGTGGACATATAGATGATACATGTCAGTAGTGTAAAGTGCTACAATACAAGGGGTGCTAAGCTCTAGACTAGAGTGCTCAAGCTGTGCAGTGTCATTAATGAAGTCCAAGCCCTAAGGAAAAAGACATCTTTGCTTTCATGATCTTGAGTCTTCAGCCTGATGGGAGAGCTTTGGAGAGGTGTGGTCCAGGGTAAGAGGCACTGACTACGAGTCTGGAGGCAAGCTTCATGATTCTACGGCTGTATATGTCCTCAAGTGCTGACAGATTAGATCCTGTAATCCTCTTTGCAGTCCTGATTATACGGCGGAGTTTGGCTCACTTCTGTAAGCTGGAGGAGCCGAAACAAGTGGTTCTGGAGGAGGTGCGGATTGAACTGTAAAACTGGATCATCACATGATGTGACAGGTTGGATTCAAACAGCTGCCTTAGAAAGAACATATTCTGCTGTGCTCTCTTGGTGGTGATGATCTTCACAAACCTCAGCTCCTCGAATATAGCGGTGCCAGGGAACTTGCCTGACTCCACAAAGACACTGGTGTTGAAAGGTGTTGTGGAGGTGGTGCTCAATTTTAAGTCTACATATATCTATATGCTCTCTCAGGGGTCGAGCATCAGGTGGTTAGAAATGCTTCAGGGCACCAACAGTTTGGCCCCCTCCCTAAAGCCGATTTGTGCCACTGTTGTTTATGAGCACCACAGTGGTCTCATCTGCCAACTTAAGGATCTTCACAGATGGCTCTTTAAGATGAGGTCGCAGATGTAAATGCTAAAGAGTAGGGACACAGTAGCACACAGCCTTATGGTGCACCGCTGCTAAGAATCAGGTGGTTGGCACTTACAGCTGGATGAGTTTGACTTACTGGTTAAAAAGGTGTTAAAAGCCAAGTTAGAGTCCATGATGGAAACTCTCGTATGGGTACCTGGTCTGTCAAGTTGTTCTGGCATGAACTTAAGAGGCTACCTGACTCATCCATTCTGGCTCTGTATGCAAACTATACTGGGTGTGATATCATTCAGGTAAGCTATTATAAGTCCTTTACAACTGCAGAGGACATGACAACTGGTCTGTTGATAATTTAACATTGGAGTCCTCAAATTTTTGGGGACTAGAAGAATAATAAGTTTGAGGAATGTGGAGAGAACAGAGCTCCAAAGATCTGCAAACAATGTCCATGAATACTAGTGCCAGTTGATCACAGTTGTGCTGTAGTGAGATTAGGTCAGGCACTGAAGTCTTCCTCACCTTCTGTCCTGTGGAGCGGGAGGGGGGGAAGTGACCCCCAGTGTTGTAAGACCAAGTGAAACCTCCCCATCATAGTGTTGGCCCTAAAGAACACTGCAGATTTCAGTCTTTCAGACTTCAGATTTTAAGAAAACTATTCTCTCATCCTCACAACTCAGTTGAAAAAAATTCTGCAATGTGTATGGTGCTGGCTGAGGGGTTTTGTTTGTTTTGTTTTGTTTTTTCAGAGGCCATCTGAGGGGAATGTTTCAGAAATTGGGAAGTTATCTCATATTGATTCCTGACAACATACTCAAACCCTACACAATAAAATACCCACTATTGAATGAACTCATAGCATTCTGTCGAGTTGAAACTAAATTAACTCTGCAGGCATTAATTCACAGTGTAGAAGTTAAGGGAAAAGGGATGTTAATATGCACTAACACCTTTTTTTTTAAATACCATGTTTGCTAACAGCTTTCACAATGAAATCTTAAGACTTTAAGCAATAATCAATCTGTTCAAATACATAACAAAATAACGAAAAGAAACACTTTAGCATACTGTTATTAAAGAATTATATGGTGATTCAATAAATTATTCAAACACCATGATCCAGATCTCCAGATTATAATGGGAATTTATATAAAATCTATATAAATTCAAGAGTACATACAGTCTCACAACAAATAATGGCTTTAATAATAGAATTTCACATTAATAAATATATTTGTAACGCAGCTCGCGCTGCGGAGCGAGAGGACGGACACAATTGCTGAGAAGAGCGAGATTTATTACAGGGAATACCATCATCGTTGTCAGAGAAACAGTCCGGGGTCATAACGGGAGGGCAGTCAGAGTAACACAGGTACACGGGCATACTGAACACGACGGGGGGAACCACAGAGCAAACTTACAAGCAAGATAAACAGTGAACAGCCAAACATCCAAAACAACCGACCAGGGACAAGGGACACTCAGGGATTATATATACACAGAACACCAAACAAGGATCAGGTGCAAACAATGACGACAGGGGCGTGGTAACAACGAGGAATCAGAGACAACGAGCTGGGCGGGACAAACAGGCAGGGAATAACAAAACCACGAGGAACAGAGACGTTGGAGTGACAGCGGGGAGAGGGGGGCGTAGCCATACGTGACAGTACCCCCCCTCAAAGCGTGCCACTCCGGGGCACGCAAGGGCAGACAGGACAGGAACCAGACTCGGACAGGACGGGGAACCATGGGGCACGGTGAGGGACAGGGGACACGGGACAGGACATTACCGGACCGACCAGAGGGACAGGATGAGACAAGACAGGACAAGGAGACCGGGACATGGGAGAGACAGGGGAAGCAGAGACTGGCCAGGAGCTGGACTGGGACACGGCATGATGGGGAACATAAGGAGACCGGACAGGGCCAGGGTGAGGTACAGGAGCAGGACAGGACGGGACAGGACCAGGAACAGACTCGGGAGTGGGGCCAGGGGACAGGGCAGAGGCACACACGGAGGCAAACACGGCTTGGACAACTGAGACTGGGACAGGAACAAAGTGGGTCACGACATGGGGAGCGGGACAGAGATGACACCACCGGACACAGACACAGGAACAGGCACATGGACTCGAACAGACACAACCACGGGGACAGGAACCAAAACAAAACCAGGCACAGGACACGGGAGCAAGGGGAACATGGGAAACGAGACAGGATCACCGGGCAAAGCAGGGAACACATTCAGTTCAAGCCCACACGTGGGCAGCACAGTCTCTTGGGGCCTGGCTGGCAGGCGGGCAGCAGGAACAGGAGCCAGCAGGCGGGCAGCGGGAACAGGCAGCGTCCGCTGGCGGGCAGCGGGAACAGGCAGGGAATAACAAAACCACGAGGAACAGAGACGTTGGAGTGACAGCGGGGAGAGGGGGCGTAGCCATACGTGACAATATTCAAATTTTAGATATTAACATTTTTGCTCTTTACTGTAGAAAATGTCATAAAACAAAGTAGTCCCACATGTCATGGTACAGCTCATTTTGAACCCTCCCAAACATATGTCTATGTTTGGCTGTTTCCATGTGTGTGTTCGTCTGTACTATTCATGTTATTCGTAGCAACTGTCTCTTGTCTCGTTATTGTGATGTGTTGCACAAGTGTCTTGTTTTGTTTCGTGTATTTAAGCAAGCATGTTGTCTATGTCTTTGTCAGTTCTTTCTGACAGTTGTCCCACTGCTCGGTGTGAATCCTTCATGTTTACTGATAGAATAAGTCGCTATCGCTATTTGTGTCAATAGATGTTCAGTGTTAGGCCGACTGTCATTATCCTGATTCCCCTCACACATGACACAACGCCCTGGCCTCAAATTGATGAATGTCTCAGAATGAGATGTTTGAAGGGAGAAGGTAGAACGATCCTTTGTGTGCAGCATGCTTCTCGATGGCCATGGACACATTACCCGTAAACATGTAAGGCTCCACAAAGTCATGAAAAATGACATGAATCTAAAGGTGAAATAGTTTTCAGGAGATTAGTGTAACATCTTAAGGCTCATCTGAATGGTCTGTTTGTCTGCTGGTGGAATCTTAACTTGGTTACACTAATGTAGTGTGCTTGGTGCTTGGTGCCTTATTCTGATAATGCATCTCTGTGCAGAAAACACATGGTTTTGTTTTTTGACATTAATAATAAAGACATATGTACAACTGTATGCCTTTAACGAATAAGCTCACAAAAAAGAAAGCAGTGAAAAAGTCTTTCCAAGAGCTTCAAGAAGTACAGAAAGGAAAGAAAAGATGTGTTTTGAAGTGAAGAGCCAGATAACTAAGGCATAATTATAAGTATTTTTCATATCAGAAAGAGAGAGAAATTAGAACTGAGAATTATTATTAGAACTGAGAAGTCTTAACTTGTCACCACTAAGAAATGTTAATTAATCGCAAACCATAATTAACTGCAAATTGTATTAAAGCTTAATTCAAATCACAAGCTGAGTACCAAAACAGTGTTAGACGTGAGCAGAAGAACATAAAGACATCTCATGTGGTTCCTCTCATCAGCCAGGTCTGACATAGCTAAAGTTACAGTATGTGAAATGAGACCACGACTGTATTATACAAAAGCAGTGCTCGGATGAACAGTAAACACACCAAGACCCAGACCCAGACCAAATAGCTCCAAGGGCACCATAACCTGTTCACACATTATCTGCCTGGGCCCTACGGCAAAATGTCATCCAGTGTTGTTTTTATCACATATCACTGCAAGGTCGCATTCGATTCTCACTACAAGCACAACGACATCTCGGCTCCAGCGTCACATACCACGTGCACCAAGCAGCTGGAACTGTCTAAGGGAGAAAATGAACGGCCGACACGTATATTACTCAAGCAGCGAGTGTGTAATGATGTTATTGGGTTATTCACAAACGCAAAACAACTGTGCTAATGAGTAGCGGCTGAAATATTGTACAAGAGAGAACAAAGACTGCATTTCAATCCTGGCCAGACAGGAGAGTTTATTATGACCTTACAGTCACTTCATATGGGTTTCCTGCAGCTTTTTACAGTGTGGGCTGATTGGACTGATGTTATATGCATAGATTAAGTCCCTTTAACTGAGTTTTAAGTTTTTTTTTTTGTGTGTGTTGCATTTATTGAAGATTTTTCAATTCACAAAAATACTATTTTCCACTAGGGTTCTATTTCAATTAGGCACACATTGACTGGTCAAGAAAATCACACTGGGCTACATAACTACAGATTTGGTAGCCTAAACACTGCTGGTGTGGACTGAAAACCAACTGCACCAAGCAATTGCACACACACTTTCATAACAAATATAACAGGAGTGGAATTTGAAGAAACGAGTCGACCATGCACAGCCGTCTTAGCTTCTGGCTTGATATGCTCTGTGAAAGACTACGGATTATAAACTTTGAAACTCTCATCTACAAGATTAATAGAACTGACAACAATTTTTTTCTCAAAGCCTAACTCACCCGCTCCGCAGATTGCGATGTTCCAAAGAAGATTGGTATGAATGCTAGCCAAATGATGCAGGTGGTGTACATGGTAAATCCAATTGGCTTGGCCTCGTTGAAGGTCTCTGGTACTCCTCTGGTCTTGATTGCATAAACAGTGCATGTGACCATCAAGAGAATGCTGTACCCTAATGAGCAGATGAGTGAGAGATCTGATATATCACACTTGAGAACTCCGCGAGCGTTCCTGGGGTCCTGCGTGCGCTGCTCACCATAATCCACAAAGGTGTGCGGGGGGTCTGCGATAAACCAGACGAGCACACCCGTGAGCTGCACGGATATCAGGCTGAAGGTGATGACCAGCTGGGAGGTGGGGCTGATGAACCGGGGCGCCGCCACCGAACGCTGGCCCTGCTCGAAGATCCGGTGGATGCGGTTGGTCTTGGTGAGCAGCGCGGCGTAGCTGAAGCACATACCCAGGCCCAGGAAGACCCGGCGGAAGGAGCAGGCGCACACGCCGGGCGTGGCGATCATAGGAAAGGTGACGATGTAGCAGAGGAAGATGCCGGTGAGCAGCACGTAGCTCATCTCCCTGCCGGAGGCACGCACGATGGGCGTGTCGTTGTAACGGACGAACGTGACGATCACGAACGTTGTGGTGAGGATGCCGAGGATGGCGATGAAGACGGGCACCACGGCCCAGGGGGAGTGCCACTCCAGTTTGATGATGGGGATGGGCTGACAGCTGGTGCGGTTCCGGTTGGGCCTCTGCTCGTATGGACACAGCTGGCATGTGAACTCGCTGGCCTGGTAGTGGTAGCCCTCGCAGCGCTCACAGTGCCAACAGCAGGGCACGCCCTTCACAACCTTCTTCCTCTCTCCAGTCCGACAGGGCAGGCTGCACACCGAGGCGGGCACAGAGGAGACACCACTCGCCCACTGCATGGCATTCATCTATAAAGGTACCGCAGCAAACATAGTAGAAATTACCATATCATCATCACCATCATCATCATCATCATCACCACCATCATAAACACAATAATCATCATAATTATAATCAGAATAGTGATCATCATCATCATTATTATTATTATCATCATTATTATAGACATAAGCACACTGACTCTCACTGACATCATTTATTGCTTTTTTCAGTGAAACACACGGTCAAATCGAAACTTAAAAACACAGATGTCTTTCCTCACGTTTAAATGAAGGTGATCTGTCCAGTGGCCGATGACCCTGTACTCCGCCATTGATCCATTAGTGATCTGATACTGGAAGATGTCATATCGTCCTGGGGCATCTCCATTTTCATTGAAAGTTACAGGGGTCTTCGCGCTCCCTGTTAAAAATGTTTCAACAAAATTCCCATTACAATTATCACACCATCTTTCCTCTTCTGTCAAATCATCTGGTTTGTTTTTGCAGTTCTCACTTTGAGGCCCCTGGCTACTAATGCACCTCTGGGCAAGATAACTTCAGACTGTTGTACTTCAGACGATTAAAGGCTTATCATAATCATTTTTCCCTCTCACATACAATATTCAAATATGAATTCATCTAAAATAGATAATGACATTACAATCAAAATGAGGTTGAAGTGCAGGGTCACAGTTTACATAATGTACAATTCACGTAATCCATCATGAAGAGCTAGCTAGCATCTCCACATTAACGTACATAATCGCTCCATCACTACCAACCATTCTTAACTTTCTCCCAGGCCTTGTGGAATTTTTCAAATCGAGCACTTTAAGAGGCGACAGCATGGGTAATGGGGAGGGTGTAACAGATGAGCGTCTCAGGAGACCGGGATGGCATGCATTATTAAAACACCTGCAGAGAGCCAGTTGAGGCAGGAAAACCGGGCCTGCAGGACACAAGAGCACCTCATCACTGCAGCAGAGTGTGTTGGGGCATGATGCAGCCATTTAGACGGAACCAAACTTCAGTGCAAACACAGAAACTGAACAATATATTCATACGCTCTGTGTAAGGCAGCTTATTGCAGCATGGCAGTGTACAAGACAAGTGAATTAAACAAGCCAGGTGAACAGCCAGACAATTGACTGAAATGTTCTAGCACCGAACTGACATCCTAGTCCATATATCACTACTGGATCTCTGAATCCTATAAGCATTGCCCTGAACTGCCTCCTTACATGGCAGTGACCCTCTCTGTCAGTCCATTGATTGTGGGCTCTTACACATGTAACTCCATGCCATGCACTTTCAATTATAAACCTGAAGGTCAGAAAGAACTTTGTGAAACTTGAACAAGTTGATAATAAAAAAATATATATATCCTACTGTTTTACTTTTAAAGTGCAGGCACGTTTCTGTTGGCTTCTACTACATTATTCCGCTATGAATAAAGACAATACAGGTCACAGCCGGAGTGAAAGGAGTCTAATATCTCATCCTCATGTGTCCATGCACAGAATATGGCATTTTCGTGCAGCACACTGCTGCAATCTGGATCAGTTTTCCCTTATCGAAAAATAATTTCAAAACATAATGTACACCATTAAACAAGTGACAAAGAGTGACAATGCTAATGGAGCACAAGAGTCCTAGTGCTTGTTAGACGTTCTGCATCTGAGCCTCTTACTACCTGTTATCAGGGAGGACGTACGCGGAATCTGAATCTTCTGTGATGCCACTTTTTGGATGAATCTGCTGGTTTGTTGGTACAAACTGACAGTGTATTGTAGATAAGGCACCATGCTGTGGCATTTCTGTTTTCATGGAAAACCCATTGCTGCCAAAACATCTCCTTTTTTCACTCACCTTAAAATACTTCTGATTCGGTAGATTTTTTTTGTTGTTGTGGGAAGTTAATTTCTACGGATTGCTTTGTAATGGTGGTGTGCTCAAGAGGAATGCTTATCAGCTTTGCAAACCAGCCAACCAACCAACAAACCAACCAAAACAGACAAAATCCCCACTAACCTGCCCAAAGTGGAGTAATTCAGACACTCAGTATAGTTAGAGGCTGAGATGACTAAAGTATAGCTGAATTAGTTCTTGTTTCAAGAATGACACTCACTTATCACCAGAAAATGAAAGCAAGAGGAATTCACAGGCCCTGCTGGGAGTTCCCTCCTCTCGCCTATTAAAATACTGCATCAGTCCGTTTCTCCTCCTTCTCCAGAGACATCAGCTCTTCATTGACACCAACACCATGGTTTCTCCAAAATTCTCAGAGTATTAAACTGGTTTATTGAATTGCTTTAGCAGCACTTTTATCACACCTCTGAGAAGTTTATCCTCATATGAAATGCGAGGAGTCTCCCTGAGGCATGACCTTCGACCTCATAAAGTCACCCATAGTCTAGCAGCAATCTCTCACTCTGACAGGGCTTTATATTGGATGATTTTTATACCAAAAGTATAAGACAAAAAAAAAAAGGTTTGATAAAGACGAGTTCATGCATGGCAGCATGACTATGATTTGTTTGAAGAATCTCAAAGATGCAAATTTGCAATTAACACATTTCTAACGCTCAGGAGACAAAATGGTTGAATCTGCAAATTGTGCAGATTATTGAACCAACCACTTCCCCACTCTGTCACCAGGAGCTGACGTGAAATATCCTTGTAGTTCCTTGTAGCTTTAGGCCCCTGTGAAGACTCATCACTGATTCAGGCTACACCTTCTTTAATCTTCCAACCCTGCCCGTGACAGTACAATAATCAAACATAAATAAAATAATCAATAAGTACTTTGGTTACCTTTGATTTTCAGATACCGAGTGCATCGTGAGATGTGAACTGGATGTGAGCTTTTTTGTTTCTTTTATGAATTCATTCATCTTAAGGATCTCCAGGAAAATGTATGAAATTCGTAGCTAATCAACATCAATTAAGTCTGTATCTCATCTGCATTCTGGCTGGTCGTCAACGTTTCTTTTTTTCACAGCTGAATGGAATGATTCTCACAAAGCTTTCTTTTAATGGTTATGGTTCTTCCATCAGTCACAGTAATGTAATACACTGTTGATATGAACATATGAATATATAACATTATTTCTTATAACTATGAGGCTTGATTAAAAAAATCTAATATTTAAATAATGTTACATAATTGTATGAACGAGAAAGAGAGAGAGTGAGAGAGAGAGAGAGAGAGAGAGAGAGAGAGAGAGAGAGAGAGAGAGATATTATTGATAACTTCTTAAAAAGTAAAAAATGTAGTAAGAATTAGAGCTATTTAATTATAAATGTCACTGGGATCAACACAATATACTAGAAATCATTTAAATGCCCAACCAGATACATTCAAAAGTAGGTGAAACATGTTGAATACACATGCTAAAGCAGCCTATAGCTACACAAAACTATGACTCTTATTAACTAAAGGCCAAGGCAATTAATTTCTGGGTTACTAGATGTCAATGCAGCATTTTTTTGCAGGTTTTTGAGGTTTGGCTGTATTTCACTTCCACTCTTGCCTTCTCACAGGACCTCTCTCAACAACAACAACAACAACAACAACAACCCAACCAGCAAGGCACCATCACAAGCCAACACAATCATGCCCAAGCCCAGATCATTGTACTAAGACACATGGCTCGTTAATAAATTAAGAAAAGAAGGAAGAATGAAATGAAAGAACAAGACTGGGAAATCATCTGTGCTGTATCATTGGAAATGAGGTCCTTCTGGGCCCTTTTTACAGGGCCGGGGGTTCTTAATATCATGTTATCTGGGAAGTTATATGCATGCCAGCATTGAGAAAGAGTACTCAAAAGAAAGCAAAGATGTCTGAATATGAAAAGAAAAGTGTTGGCTAAGGTCTCCTTTCCCGTTTCCCAAGACCTCAGTCACAAAGAGAGAAAAGTTAGCTAGACGCTTCTAGGTAAATGCAAATGAGCAGGCAGAAAAGCACTACAGTGCAATCTATTCTATTACAGCTTTTATAATACTACTATAATAGCTCATAGCTTGAGGCAAGACTAGTTTGTTCCTTTGGGAAAATCCCTTTTGGGAGATTAAAGAGGTGTGTTGTGTTTATGAAAACGGTTGCTCCCAGACCTCAAACCCCCACATCAAGAAGTCTTTATGAATGCTTTACTTAAGGGTCAAATGTTTGATACCGGAGAACCGTCCCCTTGAGTACATCAGCCAGAGCTGTTGTCAAGAAGTTAATTGGCCAACTAATTAATGTGCATTTCACTGAATCTGTCTGAGACAGTGATGGTGTTCACCTAGACAGGCTGCACAAATGAGTGCGGAGGCACGACTGCTTGACATCTTTGTTTTATTTGATGCATCTCCAGGTATTGATCCCTCTCTTCTTTTAAAGACAATCAGTGCCCTACACACGTGCACCGGGTGAACAGAGGATATTTGCACAGCCTAGCATTTATTCAGCCATTTTACAGCTGCTTAATCATTTACTTATGTCTTATCTTGTGGCTAATTGGGAGAATATCGACGGAGGACCAAACAGTGGAATAGAATCTTTCCAGGTCAGTAGTGGGATCAATTGCTTGCTGTTGAGAGTGCCTGATGCAATTATGGCTTGTTTTTTTCTGTTTATCACTAAATAAAGAGTTTTATCCCATATAACATTTTGTTGTTCAGCTAAGCCTCTGGGCAGAAATCCCAGCTCCACTAACATCCTACATTCACAGCACTGTCCTCTCTTTCCCATAAAGGGTTTTTATCTCATTGAACATACTGAACATGACCTCTGAGTATGTGAGCAATGAGGCTACAAGCACACAGGATAACACAGGAATACCAAAGCACATTTAATCTCACCATCAATGGCAAACACAGCGTTCTCTCAGCATCCCAACACAAGTATAAAAATAAAAACACGTGCATGATGGCATTGGAGCGTGTTAATGTGGGTGAGTTGTCGATTGCCCACAGGTGGCAGTACTCATCACAATTTGGAGACGGACATGGCGGGTTAGATGCTACACTGGACCTTCTAATTTGCTCTGTTTATTAACCACTTGATGAGAGACTCTTTAACCACTCGCAGAAAGATGGCATGGCATAACAACTTTTGTAGATACGCAAACACAATCAAGGGTCAATCAAGGAGTGATTTACGTTGGGACAGAGCAAAAACTTTCACATTTTCAGAAGCTGTGCAACAACTGTACACTGTTTTGCTCTCTCTCTCTCTCTCTCAGACACACAGACATACATACAAACATACAGATGCACACGTGTATTTAATTTACAGTCCACATTTTTGCAAATGAGGTAAAAGAAAAATAAATTTTCCACAGTGGCATGATTGTAACAGAACATGAATTTTAATAAGCAAAAGCGGCAGCAACTTACTGATGTTTGAGTGAACAGAGATTACAGTGCTACCCATAGACACATTCATGCTCAATGTGATGTTATTTTTCAGAAGCAAAAACCCTTCAAACCACATCTTCGTATTCATTAGGCTGAAGTGTGCAATCAAACAGTGAAGGCAGTTCTGCTCTGAAAAGCCTGTGAAATTCTTCTTCCAAATTTGCCTTCACACCCTCAAAGGTGAGATGGGTATTCTAATTTTATGCTCAGGTGTTATGTGCTGGAAGCAGCGAGAGAAGTCAGGGAAACATGTTGTATTTATGTATAATGAATCTGTGAAGTGCCGATATGCTTCAACACAAAGGTGTGAAATACAACATAAGGAGTGGATGAGACAGGCGGAGCAATGATAATCTCTGGAAAACATGGACATGACTATGAGATCATACCGCTTGAATTCAAACTGCTAAGAAAGAGTTTTCTAAAGCTGTACAATTGTATGCAATTGCACTACAATGCAAATGTATTGAAATGTTGTAATATTGCTGCATATGTAATCATCGGCGCAGATGGAAATTCTGAAGTGAGGGGGACCAAGCTGTACAATATATATGTTTATGCTTGTAGATGCTAGATTTCGGATGGGGTCAATATAAATCTGGAGGGGACATGTCCCCCCCGTCCCCAGTGCCATCTGCGCCCCTGTATGTAATACCCATTGATGTTTTATTATTTAGAAAGCAAATGTTCAATCTTTTTGCAGTATTGGATGTATAAATGCAATATTTTTGAAATATTTTAACCAGACAGTATACAGTAATGAATGAGCAAAATAAATATACAGATTGGAGTGTCTCACCAAATGACACCTATAAAAAGGCATTATAGAAATATCTATAAAGTCTTACAGATCTCTGAAATGATAGTAAAAAGAGATAACATAAGATAACATAAGACTGTATTGATCCCTAGAGGGAATCTGAGGCATTACAGCAGCTTGGCTTGATAAACCACAACAGATACAGGGGCGGGCTACAATAAAATTGAAGCGATTGCAATAACTACAGCATTATTAAAATAAACACACAGAATATAAACAGTTAAGCTAATACTTCCAGCACGGGAGTGTAGAAATATGTAATAAATAATAAATAGATAATAAACTAATAATAGATTTATATATACAAATATGTAAGATAGTGTGCTAATTTACTACCATATAAACAGACATTAAGCCAATGTACCAGAGCATATTACTGCATATCACAATACGCAGTTGAATGTCTAAATGGCCCATCGAGGCAGTGTACACACCTCAATAGCACAGAGAGGAAGGAAATATGAATGTGTTCTCTTATGCTCTGTGACTGAAGCTGTCTTTGCTAAAAGTTCAAAAAGAATGTTGAAGAAAGAAAGCCCTAACCCTTGAGTCAAAGCACTGTGAAGATAGAAATCTTTGTAAAAAGAGAAATCTATGCAGAATAAAAAGAGATTAAGTTGCTCTGTCAGGCCTATTTGACCTTTCATCTGGTCCAGAGTAGAATGCTTTATGGAGCGAAAATGAAGATGGTTGTGAAATAAGTTGAAAGGTAACAGTGTAAGAAGCTGCAGGTGATGATAGAACATTTTGTATACAGGCCAATTCTACAGTAATGCAGAAAAAGGTGATTGGCTCTTTGTGGTGAGAAATTTTTTAATCCAACACTTGACATGGTGACATGGTTGGCAGCCCTGACCGGTGCAGTGTTAGTGAAGGGGCTACATGGTGAGAACAGCATGATGGAAAAGAGATAGGAAAAAGAGACAAAAATCTCAAATCAATACATTTCAGAATACTATCTTTTTTGTCTTGAAGTGTGGGACAATGTAATTGTAATTTATAATTAATTGTCTCCATGGCATGAATTCATGGGTGCGTTAAAAAAGGAAAGGAAAAAGGAAAGTGATGTCTGGTCAGAAACAAAGACACAAAGAAGAACACAGGGGGAACACAGCAGATATTCAAGATGTTCCTCAATACAATCCACAGTAAAGAGAGAGTAAAGAAATAATAAACATACAGGAACTTTGTAAACAATACTGTATCATAGCGGAAGGAAAGTTCTATAAAACCAATTTGAATTTGCTGATAACTACCAGGTGTGGATACTTTTTAAATATTAATAACACTAATATAGGGTTTCCTCAAAATCTGTCCGTCAGTGGTTAGCGGCGAAGGAGAGGGAGTGGACGTTCATAGCTGCGGAGGATATACTCACCATTAAAGCTAACGTTGCGGATGTAACCCAGCAGCTCTTTGCCGTCAACGCTGCTCATGCGTGGACAGAGTCCCGGGTATCCCGAGCACAAGTCCCGATGCATGCGGTGAAGCGCGTGGGCCATGGCATACACAGCATCCATAACAAACTGGACTTTCCCCTCCTGCTCATAGCTGGAGTCTCGGCCAATTTTCTCCAAGCCTAATGCCAAGGAAGGAAACAGGATTTAGTTGTCAGCATTTTAATCAATCATAAATTGATTTTAAGTGGAAGGGTTTCTTTTGAAGTGTATTATGAAAATAGTTTTCTTGTTCTCTCTTAAGCTCCTTTAAATGTATAAGATTGGGTAAAACACACTTGTCACACTTTTAACGTTCTTCTCGTTTTTGCTAATTTCATCTTTTATTTTTAAATAAACCATCTGACTTTTGAGTGTTAAAATAAAGTAAGATAAAAGTCTCTGCTTAATGTCTGAAACTGAAAAACATGCTGGCATTATCAGGTTAAGACACACTTTCACACACTGAATGTGCACTTGTGATCTTGTGAGTGAAATGCAGTGACAGACATCTGTGTTTTAA
Source organism: Brachyhypopomus gauderio (assembly GCF_052324685.1). Lineage (NCBI taxonomy): Eukaryota > Metazoa > Chordata > Actinopteri > Gymnotiformes > Hypopomidae > Brachyhypopomus > Brachyhypopomus gauderio. The sequence goes on along the minus strand of NC_135215.1, from coordinate 33,246,073 downwards.
CTTGTTAGTTCATAACATCGAGAGGTTAAATGTGAGCTAGTAAAACAAACACAAGCAGTAATAAATGTACATTCAACTTTGTCCTGTATCTCACCCCAAAAAGATATTTACCTAACATAATGTAATACATACAAGTATTGTATTTACTCATCTTAGACAAGACGTATCCTAGTTTTCAGTTTACTTTTATATGGCCTAAAGCTGTGAGCCCAAACTGATATTATACACCATTACTCAATCTCTGTTCAGACCTCAGTGAGCCCTACACCCAGCCAAAAGTGCTGCAGCTCTCAAATACCCGATCAAACCTGACATTTTCCAGAGGCCTCAGAGATCCTATATTCTACCCTATGAAAATATAAGGAATAATTTCTGCCATCTGATTTGCACTTTCAATAAATATGGGAATATTTTTCCTACTGTCTTGCAGACGTTATGAGAATGCCATGATAGAAGAACACTCTGTCTATTGCTGTTGGAGATGAAAATTACTGTCAGTGTTTTAAAGTCTGTACTATTACAAAGTTAGCTGGCTATGATGCTGACTTTTTCAAGTATTAAATAAAAAGCAGCAACTTAGTCTTATGGTATTGCCTGCTAAGAAATGGTTTAGTTGTCGGATATAAAAGAGACTAGATCTTTTGTCTAAATGAGTGAAGAGTTGAATTACACATGACATACAGCATAATCATTAAATGCAGGATCTCAATTAGTCTTCAGTTAGAGAGGGAAACTCAATTTGCCCTCATGGACACCTGTGGGAGCATCACATTGGTTTTGTTTCTTTCACTGGAGAGAACACACAAACACGCTTCCAAAATTAAATACAAAAACAGATAAATTACCAATTAATTCAGCAGATCATGTTTTATGATGTGATTAATAAAGATAAGAACGCAAGAGGTGGCTCTTATGCACACTGTCTCCTAATAGCATTAAATCCTTTTCCATTAATGGACTGGTATAGACAGTTGTTTAACATAAATATGGACCAGTTTATCAGATTCAGACCATAGGATGACAAGCAAATCTGGGCTGATTTTGAGGATTTCAAGATTGCAATGGTATCTTCATTGGTAGGTAACTAATTGGCATTTGAATGATCACTATTAGCTGATGTACTTTTCATATTGTTCTCAGCATATTCAAAAGATTTGTTAGATGCATTACATCAGTGAGTGAATGAATTGTTTGCTAAAAGCTTTTAAATAGTCAGATGAATCACTGTGCAGAGAGAGTCAAGTACATCCATGCATCCCCACTTATGTGGATCTGGAGAGCACAGTGATTATCAAAGCCTCCAATTATCATGACATAAAATAAGCAGAAACAATGACCCAAGATGAAATAAATGAACATTTCTCGCTGCTTTAAGATATGTTAGTGAAGGCCATGTAGGCACCACACCAAAGGAGGAAACAGCACAAAATGTCTCCTGCTTTCTGCAGAAATGTGAACATACTGAACAAATGCACACAGTCACTCCCGAGTGTCGCACACCGAGCTGACCGGATGAACAGTTGTTGTGGATGATCTGTTAAGGGCAGGCAGAGGCACATTTCAAGATTCATATACAAGCTGAAGAAAAGAAAGGACAAGGACAGAGTGCAAAAATGCAACGTGGAACAAACTGTGATCTGCTGTCTGGACAAAAAATGTGTTCACTGGCTGAACTGCTCTGGGAACCTGATGGACATACCATCTTAATTACTCTGTGCTTGGCTAACATTCATGAATCCTATCAATGGCTGTCAAGCCATGAAATATTTTCATAATCTCCTGCGCATACTATTGACTCATTTAGACAAGCTTGGTTTTGTTAGCTGGCTTCTTGTTTAAGAGGCTTGCCCCTACTGATTATGATGTCTATAATGGCGCTTAGACAGCAGTTTTGACTGATATCGACATATAGTAACTGACAATTGTAGAGCTCTATTAATGAAATCCCCACTTTCTACATTACAACATTAAATATTTACAGTGGCCATAACCAAGCAAATTTGTAATTATGAGATGGAGTGACTGTTAATGAAGGAAGGTTCAGGCCGGTGTATATTGTGCTTCCATATATATTTCGTTTTCCCTCGTTTTACAATTTAGCGAAAATAGAAATCAGATCAGCACATTTGAGTGTGAAAAGGACAGCAATATTAGCCTGCTTCATGGAAGGGTGGGCAGCTGCCCACAGGACAACTATCAGCATATGGAAATGTTTCTGAAGTAGCTAATAAAGATCTCACACTTGGGGCTTTCTGTCTTAACAATATATAAAGGCGTTAAAGACTGAGTATCAAGATTTCATTATGCAGGATGTCTGGTAAAATTACACAGTTTCTTTAACTACTAATGTTGATGTTTCATACTTAGTCATGTAGTCAGGAAATGAGTAGGGAATATCACCATCACTTTCAGCATGGCGGCTACATAAGCTCAGCATCCAACAGCGTATGGGAGATGAGAGCTAGAGGTGTTTCCTGCATGGTTCCTGCATAATTTGACAGTTTCTCCATGGCTCAATTTGTTGCGATAATTCTAGTGAGTTTAGAGAATATAAGGGGAGTGAACCATCAAACTTATTTGTAACTGACAGAAGATGCTGAACAACAAGCATTTTTTGCAGTTTTGTCATTTCCATGAAAAACACCACAAAACGACGTGCTTTACAAAATGCCTTTGAGTGGTCTCCACTTCTTCTCAGTCATCTTTGGCTCACTAACAGTTCTTCCCCCGACACCCATTTTGCTCTCAAATAAAGGGCAAAGGGCCATTAGAGGCAGGACAGGTCACCAGCACCAGAAGCAGAGTGAAAAACACCACAGGCACATTTTTTTTTGTTTAGATGCCTGTGATATGGAAATGGTGTGAATCATGATAGTGAGAGCAGGATATGTCCCATTAAAATAGGCTGCGTATGCCTAGTGCCAAATGCAAACTTTCAAACAGGTCCAAGTCCATTTCTGAGCATTTGTATAAGCGTTTCTGACCATTAGCCTCAATGTGCGAAGACAACGTTAATAGCTCCTAAACAAACGGCTACCCTGCGATGCAGAAATAATGCTCGATGGTGCATAAACCTCAAATCAAATATTTATAACCCCTGTCCAACTTGCTGTGACCCTAGTGTATTATCTCACAGACACAGAAGATGAATAGATGCATTCACATCTCTTCCCCTTCATGAGGCAAGGTCATAGCCTCTGGCATTCTCTAAGCTAAAGTGTGATCTTTGGTCAATTATTCAGATACACAAACCTTTAATGGATGTGCTAGAAGGTATAATAATTCATACAGTACTGGAGATTGCCTTAAAGGAATTGTACTAATCTCATCTCAGTCTTCATGATTCTGGAAGAAATGGTCAGATACCATTCCAAGGAACCGGAACATTACTGTTGCAGCTTGAGAAGATGGCATAGATGCGGTAATGAGTCTCTTTGCTATTTTATGTAGCTAAGGGGCTAAAAACTTTTATGCCAAGCATGGAATTTTTGCATTAAAATAAACAGCTTTGCTCTTAATTGTTTCCTGCTGTTGTTCTCACTTTCCGAGCTTCCAGTTTGTCCCCAGCTGACTGAATAATATTAATCAACAGCAGAACAAACTTGTGGTACGGTTTATTTGATGTGATTTCCGGGTTCTAAGCATAACACTGAAGCACTTTTAGGGTCGGAAACTGCTAAAACTGAACTTGCAAAGAAGTGCAAATGAATTAATTTTTGCCAGCATTTATTCCGCTGCATGGGAAACCTTGTGGGCGGGTTTCTCCTTTCTGTGTTTTTTTTCTGCTCAGTATTACAGCACTGCTTTGTTTTTGCAAGTGCTTAAAAAGGGTCAGATATTGTTCTAGATCAATCTGTATAAGGCTACTGCAGTCTTCATGTGGCCTCACTTTTTGAGCTCAGACGATAAGCAAACAGCTCATTCAAAGTAATTATTAAACTCTCAAATTAATTGTTTGACAATGAATTCAGTGTCCACTGAGTTTTCACTAGAGTGTAATTACTACTCAGTAAAGTACAAGCTGTGTTGCTGAATGAAGGAACGAGCTATCGTAAAATTTAACCAGTGACCGAAACTGTACCGATGACCCCAATTGCCAAGGGTACAATTATAGGGTGTCGACAAAACCATGTCAGTTAGCGGCATTTAGAGTGTCTCTGTAAATACATCTGATCTGAAATCAGCATACAGTACATTCCTTGTGTCAGATTTAAATGATTTAAATGACACAAATAGATTTTTTTTATTTAATGTTATCTTAAATAATGAATGCTACTTAACAGTTGCAGGCATTTTACATGGGGATTAAGAGAAGGATAATGAGTGTCTCAAGCATGCCTGTATATTTTCTAAAGGAGTCACTACTACGTGATCTCCAGTGATGTGGTTATGTGGAACCATAAGTCTGCTCATTCCTTTAAAGTCATGACAATCTGAGGTACAAATCAGGACATTCAATTCTTTTACATTGGCCTTCCTAAATAATGCTTAAAACAAATAGATTGTGGGGAAGGCTTTTGTACATAAACGGCGCCTTTTCAATGCATAACACCTCCATGACTGCTTTGGTTTACATGACTACATTTCCATGTGTGTGGAACACAGAGAAGAAGGTGATGCGGATGGATGACCCAAGCAAACCGCCACCTTTTCCTGGCACTGTGGGGCCATTGTCAGGAATTCTTTATTGTACAACCTGGCACGCAGCAAGGCTAAAGATAAATGATATTGCACGGTCTGAAGTTCCACTGATTTATACCACATGCGTTGAGCCCCGCCTCCGGTTGCTATGGGTGCTGCTGCAGGTGCAGCCTGATGTCCCAGCATGCTACACTGAGCTCCAGCAGGTTTGTTCACAGTGGTGAAGACGTGGCCCGCTGTGTCTGGAGCCTCAGGCCGTCTCCATTACTGCTGCGTTATTAGCTTTGCGTTATGGACCTTTTCCTGCTCCTGCATAGTAATCCTATTACTACACAATCTTATCCTGCTTAACTTCTCCTTTATTGCTTATACATGCATTCAGTTTATTGCCCCCCCCCCCCCCAACTTGCAAAAACAACAAAAAGTAAAATAAGTAAATCATACCTGAAATGGACATAATGCTAATATTTCTTGTGATGCTTCTGCAGTCTTGGTTAGGACATTAACTTGAATAAATTAAAAAAATGCAGTATGATGAATATGGCAAGATGCCAAATTACGCACCATTAAGATATCATCAGGCATAGGGTTTACCTACGGAAGCACATATTGTCATCTGACCAAAAAAGTTTGTATTTGCACTGTGACAACTTTTATATATATATGATAAGTGATACGATTGCACCAGCAGGCACACAAACACAAGCAGCAGACATATACAGAGACTGGGCCTGGGGACCAACGACAAACAAGCAAGTCAGCATCTCAAAGGGTTAACCTCATATGTATGGGTGAACTTCTCCCTCCCTCTTCCCCCTCTCTCTGTCTGTCTGCACATTCTCTCTCTCTCTCTCTCTCTCTCTCTCTCTCTCTCTCTCTCTCTCTCTCTCTCTGTCCCTCTTGCTCCCTGGATACAGAGCAGAGGTCATGCTGAATCAGCTGTTTGTCCTGCTGTATGATTACTCTACAAACATACAGGCTCTGATAACACATCTATTCAGCTCTCCTAAAACACAGTGTGATCAAATCAATTTAAGCCACAGCTGCTTGTCTCAGTATTTGCAGTCTTAACAAATTCCACATCTCAAACTGTGTTCCTGTCACCTATCACTGCACATTTTTAAAACGCACTTTTATTTGTGCGACATGATCCTGGAGGATTAGATCAAAACGGCTGTGTTCTGGAAAAGCCTCAGTATCAGCTAGGATTACACTCTACAGTAGACTCGAGGACACTGTAGTCAGCACACAGTAGCACTCTGCTGAAAATTCTTATATGTGTATGTATCTGAGGACGTGTGTGTGTGTGTGTGTGTGTGTGTGTGTGTGTGTGTGTTTTCTGTTGCACAGCCTCATCCTGGCTTTCACTGTGTTTTCAGTGTTTTTGTTATATGACAAGGAGACAAAAGAGCTTGTTTTTGCCACTTTAATAATCCCTTCCCTCTCTCCTTCTTAAAGGAAATATAATAATATTCAGAGAATCTGTCAGCATGCTGGTGAAAGAAGCATCCGTGAGCAATGGGTGGCTACTCGGAAAGAAAAAGAGAGAAGAGAGAAAAAAGAAAAAGGCACAGAGAGAGCGAGAGCGCGTAATGGACTGATGTGCTTCATCTACAGCTATGTAATTATTCTCATTATGTCAAATAACTGTGCCAGAACAATAACCATGCATTCACAAAAGAGACCCAAACGTCCGTTTGCTCTCTGCGGCTCTACCCATGTGACATAAACAGGAGAGGGAGGGGGAGGCCTGGTGGTTCAGTGTTAAACAAAGAGGGGGAAAGTTCACTATTCAGCAAGTTGTGTATATGAGCTACTGAGTGTGAACAAGTAGGGTTAGGAGAGAAAAAAAGGCTATTTCCACTCAGCTCTTTTGGCTGTACAAAACTGACACTAAGAAGGTCAGTGTGAAGTCTACGTATGAAAGGATCCCACTTGTCTAAACAACAACAATAATAATGCATTTTATTTATAACACTGATGTAGAATTCAAAGCACTAGAGAGTATCAAGAACAATCACGAGAACATGGGACAAAAACAAAACCCTACCACAGGAAACAAGAACAAGCTATTTCAAACAAGTAGAATAATTAACAATGTAAAAATACAAATTGAACACAACTGTCACACTGCAACATAATTAACTAAGAGTACCATGCTGGCTTCCATGGACTATAGTCGACAGTGAAAAGGTCTCCCGCCTTATACTTCCCCACAGATTGATTTGGTTCAATTAAATGTTTAATTAGATGCCGTTGCTGTTTTTGGTAGTTGGACTGAGTGAATGCCATGGCTAGTAGTTCAGCTGGCACATAGGACCCTCCTCATCTGCTCGTGGGTTTTGTTTATCTTGTCCCCCCTTTCCCTGACAACTTCAGTCCATTTTGTTGTGTTTGCTGGTAACTAAAAGAACCTTTGAAACCTCCACAGAGTATAAGTGGTTTTTCATGACTATTCTGCACTGATGCTACAATACATAAAAGTAAAATAAATAAATAGACAAGAAAAAGTAAAACTTTAGCAAGAATGCAAAAATGAATTCTTCCCAAACCACTTTAATAATAGGTTCTGGCTGTTCTAATAATATGCCCAAAAAGCAGCATATAATAGCCCAAAAAGAACAGGCCCTAGAACAGACCCCTGAGGAACACCCTACTGTACTGTTACACAACAAGACTTCTTACTACTGATAAAACACAGTGAGAATGAATAAAGCACTGGAGCACAATGTTTAAAATAATTTCTTTAAAAAGCATACACAACACGCAGAAAAATTCTTGCTTAATCAGTGCATCTCAAGAGTGATTTGACTTTCAGATCTGTAAATGGGATAGCCCTAGTGAACTGGGTTAGTCAATCAAAATTTACAGTTTTTGCCTGTATCATGTTTCCATATTAAACAACTGCTCATGTCTACTTGCTGTCTGCCAGTTTCACACATTTAAATACTTGCCTTACATAGTTAATAAGGCAACATTTTTCACAGATAATTCATAAAATTAATGGGCATAATCAAAGCTTTAGCAAATTATTGACATCTGAGTTGTAGCTGTATTTGGCTTTATTTGAGTTGAAGGACCAACTCACCCCTCATATGTCTGAACCTGGACAACTACTCTGGCAACTTCAGGCCTTCAATTACAGCCTAATGGGTTCTGGCTGTAATACCGGTCATTGCTGCCAAATATTGGACCATGTTCAAACAGCATCTGTGCACGTGAATACTTCATTGCTCTGTGAAGAGTAACACAACTCTTCCAATACAAGGGCAAGGTTAAGTGAAATTATTGTTTAAAGTTGCTATATACTTTTAATGAGTTCTGCAATTAGACTCCCGGCACTCTTTGATACTCTCGATGTGACAAATATCACAACCTGAGAAGACTCATCATATAAGCAAGAAAACTTTCAACTGAAAGAACTAAATGGGGTGTGAGGATGATCTGTTCCTGTATGTGTGATCTGTTCCTGTATGTGTAATATGAGTACGATGTTCATACCTGCGTAATGCCACGTGGACGTGTTCATACCTGCGTAATGCCACGTGGATGTGTTCATACCTGTGTAATGCCACATGTGTGTTCATACCTGCGTAATGCCACATGTGTGTTCATACCTGCGTAATGCCACATGTGTGTGTTCATACCTGTGCACTTCTTAGGACTGCCGAGACGTTTGCCATGCATGCCCAGCTTGCATCCAAAGTTCTCTTCCCAGAATTCTGCAAACCACACATTCCTTCGGTTGTTGGAAAGCGAGCGGCTTCTGAAGTATCTGTCAAAAGCTGGGGAAGGGCATGAGGAGAGACAGTAATGTTTCTCTGAGGAAAGAAGCGCAATGTTTTCGGTGTCATGAGAGAAAAATGATCACACATTAAAACTGTGGCACTTATTACACTGTAACCCTGTAATCATAAAGAGTAACTCATAAAGCAGTTACAGTCACAACAGAGTGCTATTGCTTTATGGAGAGCATAATTTATAAAGAGTGGTTGGTGGCAGAGGTACTGTAATTTTTGTGCGATTTGAGTTAATTAGACCTGCAGCACCGTGTACCATCAACAGAAGCTCTTTTAGGCAGGATGGTGATCGCTCCCTCTGCTACTTTCTCCTGCTGGACGACAGGGGAGATCTTTGAACCCCAGCTGTCAGATCCCACCCAGAGGAAATGGCCTGTCTGATTGTTTCGCTTAGCAGCATCAAGTACACGTCTGTAAAATAATCAGATACAGGCATACTGTATACCAGAACTTAATATGTACTTTGTTTACACAAATAATTTTAAGCAATTTGTATTTGTTATTGAGACAAGAAATGATCTAAATAGATTTTAGGTACATAATAATTTATGATCATGTCTAAAACTGTTTGCTGGCCAGTCTACAGTGGAGATACTTTCACGCTACGGAGGCCCCCTGCTGGCTGCCCTGGTCAGCAATGGTGGTATTTCAGGATGTCCTGTTGTTGTGATGTGTTCGTCCATCTTCGGGGGTGTGACCCATTAGGGAACCAGACACTCAAGGGTCGTTTGTCTGTCTATATATTTTGTGTCTTTGTACCAGTTGATGGCTGGTTATTGTATCCTTAATTTGGATTATGTATTATGCATACAAAATATAAAATTCTTTAGGAATCATGAAATGGCATCAATTTCTAATTGTTCTATAGGACTACACTCAAGGCTCTATAGTCAGCAGATGACACCTCAGCAGATGAAAATATTGTTTGCATGTGGCCTCTTAGAAAACCTACAGGTACAGGACAACAAGCTTATCTTTGCTATGGGTAAGAAAAACTGTAATTGGCCAACAGACCTGATGTCGTCCTCATTTGCAAACATGATGACGGCGCGAGCATTTGGAGTTTCCAGCAGGCGCAAGATGATCTTGTCAAACTCTCCTGGCCTGGGCTCTCTGGGGATCTTCAGAGATTGTGCAATACATACACCACCTGGGAGAGGGGGAGCAGGAGGGAGACAATGAGGAGTGAGAGAGAGAGAGAGAGAGAGAGAGAGAGAGAGAGATGGAAGGAACGGTGTGCACAGAGAAGTGAGAATGGAGACACAAGACAGGAATGCGAGGCAGTGTGGGAGGAAGAAAGAAAAGGAGATAATGGGATGTTGAGAATGAAAATGTGTGAGAATGAAAGTATGAGAAGCACAGAGAGTGACGGATACAGACAGGAGAAAAGGAAGAAACAGAGTGAGAAAGTCAAAGAGAGATAAGGGAGATGTGAGAGGTTTGGAAAGAGAACAGGGAGGGAGCCTTAGAGTCTGATTTCCTTACAGCAAGAACACTTTGCATACAAAGTAGGTACAGCAATAGAAGAATAAGCCTTCCTGGTTATACTTTCTATGTACAGAGAAATAATTGTTGAGATTCAAATGATATCTTGCCTGAGGTGTTTCTCATCTTGTTTACTCGTTCTAATGCAATTCACAAAGAGCATGATTTCTTTAATATACAGCACAGAGAAAAATCACATATATCCTTAAATTCATATAGCATTCAACAAAAGAGTCTTCCAAATATGGACTACAAACCCCAATCAACCTAACTATCTTCTCTTCTACTACATGGACATTTGGAATATGTATGCAAAATGTATTTTGATCGAGTTCATTAGAGTTTACTTTCACAGAGTGTTGATTATCTGTATTCAACATGTGCACGTGCATGTATATTATTCATAGCTGATTAACCCATGCTGACATTGTGAGAAAGCTATTTTTCTATTCTTGTGCCTATATATAATAATTAAGGGAGTACTTCATTCTTTTGGGAAAAAAAAGGTATTAACTTCACACATATTCTTGCAGGATTTCAACCGGTGCTAAATGATGAGAAGTGTATAGACTATAGTTTTTTCATTATAGTTCAAATATATGTAGTAGGTTTCAAACATTTGACTCTCATAGTAAAATGAACCACTTAAAAAAATAATATGATTCTGATTCAGTAATTCGATGTGCATGTATTCCAAAGTTAAAGCATGTGATTTAAAATTAATCTGAGAATTTCACTTACATGAGGGACACACCCACTCATTCTCACACACACACCCACTCATTCTCACACACACGCCCACACACACACCCACTCATTCTCACACACACGCCCACACACACACCCACTCATTCTCACACGCACGCCCACACACACACCCACTCATTCTCACACGCACGCCCACACACACACCCACTCATTCTCACACACACGCCCACACACACGCCCACTCATTCTCACACACACGCCCACACACACGCCCACTCATTCTCACACACACGCCCACTCATTCTCACACACACGCCCACACACACACCCACTCATTCTCACACACACGCCCACACACACACCCACTCATTCTCACACACACGCCCACACACACACCCACTCATTCTCACACACACGCCCACACACACACCCACTCATTCTCACACACACGCCCACACACACACCCACTCATTCTTACACACACGCCCACACACACGCCCACACACACACCCACTCATTCTCACACACACGCCCACACACACACCCACTCATTCTCACACACACGCCCACACACACACCCACTCATTCTCACACACACGCCCACACACACGCCCACACACACACCCACTCACACACCCACTCATTCTCACACACACGCCCACACACACGCCCACACACACACCCACTCATTCTCACACACACGCCCACACACACACCCACTCATTCTCACACACACGCCCACACACACACCCACTCATTCTCACACACACGCCCACACACACACCCACTCATTCTCACACACACGCCCACACACACACCCACTCATTCTCACACACACACCCACTCATTCTCACACACACGCCCACACACACACCCACTCATTCTCACACACACACCCACTCATTCTCACACACACGCCCACACACACCTGCCCTCCTCCCTATCTCCCACTTATTAGTACATTGCACACACCTGCTCCTTGTTTGCCCCCTTTGTTCTCCTCTATTATTAAAGCCTACATGTACCTGCCATTGGTGGGGGGCATTGCCAGTCATCCTGCACCTGGAGGACCACTCAAGCGCCTGTGCCTGCACTCAAGCGCCTGTGCCTTCACTCAAGCGCCTGTGCCTTCACTCAAGCGCCTGTGCCTGCACTCAAACGTATGTGCCTGCACTCAAGCGCCTGTGCCTGATCTCAAGCACCTGTGCCTGCACTCAAGCGCCTGTGCCTTCACTCAAGCGCCTGTGCCTGCACTCAAGCGCCTGTGCCTGCACTCAAGCGCCTGTGCCTTCACTCAAGCGCCTGTGCCTGCACTCAAGCCCCTGTGCCTGCACTCAAGCCCCTGTGCCTGCACTCAAGCCCCTGTGCCTGCACTCAAGCGCCTGTGCCTGCACTCAAGCGCCTGTGCCTTCACTCAAACGTATGTGCCTGCACTCAAGCGACTGTGCCTGCACTCAAGCGCCTGTGCCTGCACTCAAGCGCCTGTGCCTGCACTCAAGCGCCTGTGCCTGCACTCAAGCGCCTGTGCCTGCACTCAAACGTCTGTGCCTGCACTCAAACGTCTGTGCCTGCACTCAAGCGCCTGTGCCTTCACTCAAGCGCCTGTGCCTTCACTCAAGCACCTGTGCCTGCACTCAAGCGCCTGTGCCTTCACTCAAGCGCCTGTGCCTTCACTCAAGCGCCTGTGCCTGCACTCAAGCGCCTGTGCCTTCACTCAAGCCCCTGTGCCTTCACTCAAGCCCCTGTGCCTGCACTCAAGCGCCTGTGCCTGCACTCAAACGTCTGTGCCTGTACTCAAACGTATGTGCCTGCACTCAAGCGACTGTGCCTGCACTCAAGCACCTGTGCCTGCACTCAAACGTCTGTGCCTGCACTCAAACGTCTGTGCCTGCACTCAAGCGCCTGTGCCTGCACTCAAGCGCCTGTGCCTTCACTCAAGCACCTGTGCCTTCACTCAAGCACCTGTGCCTTCACTCAAGCACCTGTGCCTTCACTCAAGCACCTGTGCCTGCACTCAAGCACCTGTGCCTGCACTCAAGCACTTGCACTTCCACGTTTGTGCTGCATTGCCAGCTCGCTTGAGTTGAGCTACACGGAGAATAAAGATTCTCTTAACATCCCATCACCTCTCGCTCCTTCTGTGCCACTGCTGTCAAAGCAAGTAATGCAAGTTGTAAATTAATCTGTGACATGGAGCAGGAAATTGGTTACAGACAAATAATCAGCATGTGAAGAGTGAACAATGCCGTTACACTTTGAGCAACTCAGATTTGTAGTACAAGATGACATCATCTCCTATAACATCATGTGAGCTTCTCTACCGTGAAGTTCTCAGGAGGACCACTATGAATGAAACAGCTGTGCAGAGTTTTTTTTTTTTTAAGAAATAATGAGTCAAGCAGCTGAGATACTTGTATGTACAGGTAAAACCTCACAAAAACACCCTTTCTTTCAATATGTCTGAATATACATTCAGACCAAGTAAGAATGTATAGAATATTGTATATTGTCCCTGTATTAACATAATGTTATAAGACGAATCCTCCACTGTCTTGTATTTGTGTGGCTTACAGAGTGATGTAGATAGAGGTAAGTGAGAGCATTTGTGTTTTTGAATGAAGTAGGATTCAGTCTGAACAAAGTCAAATATCGAGTCAGAAGCATTCATAGGTCAACAGGCTACTGTGAATGTGCCAGGCTAATGTGTGAGCAATGTGACGTTGTGTGTTGCTTTAACAGAAAACAATATCCTCCACCAACCACTGACCCTTACTACACAGAACGTAGTCTCGATTTCTTGTCGGCCTTTACACTACTCTCATACGTGAGAATGAAACGGTAGTGCTGAGACATGACTTGCCAAACTATGCGGTAATTTGGAACAATGTCAGGTTTCACCACTCTAATCTTGTCAGGAATGGTCTGATGCCCACCCACAACTGTCAGTGGAGATCCTGCCATCGTAATCACCAACCCTCAACCCTATTGAGGAATTCTTCTCAGCATGGAGGTGAAGACGTATGATCACCAGCCCCATAATCAGATGCCATTACTTGAGGCTGTGAATGCTGGTTTTGGGACATCACAGATGAGGACAGCAGTTGGCTGCAACCTATAAGAAGGTTTTGTCCTCTGTGTCTCGGAAAGCATGAATTCAAGACGTACCATTACTAGCAGCAACTTTTACACACCTGCCTTTTCAATGTAACGTTGCGTGTTTATTCTTAATATCAATACTCAATATTACTATTGCCAGACAGATATGGGAACTAAAAGGATTTTCCATATTTGTGTGACTGGTGTAATCAGTCAAATTCTGATTCATATTTAGCATGTATTATATCAGTATTTGCAATTTGCAATGATAAAAGAGTAATCTATGTTTGATAACCGTGTTTGTAGTGATTGACTTTGTGTGTTTTGTTGTATGAAGTGAAGGTCTGGAGTGTTTAAGGTTCTTTTGGATGGGTGATACAGTGTTGTGAGCAATGCTTTTACTGTTGCAGAAAGTGCTCTTAGAATGCTGAGAAAGGGGTCACCGTTTCAAGAAATGCATCTAAGAAATTGAGAAAAAATGCTATGTCTGTATAAATAATTGTTCAATAAAGTAGAGTAAATGAGGCACAGAAAGTAACGGCAGAGTTATAAAATATAGATGCACTTTGAATATGTCATTGTTAGATTAGATTGACATGTTCTGCTCAACTTGAACAGACAACAGCACATTCACACACTCTTCATTACCATCTTTCTCCATTTCTTCCCAGACTGTCTCTGAAGCTTTGTTGGAAAATTTGAGTAAATATCATTCGATTTGGAGACAGGGCAATCTTCAGTGTTAAATAAGAGCCCGTAATAACCCTCCATCATCTCCCTAGCACCCCATTACAACATTAGCTCTCCTCTCTCAGCCTCCAACACTCATCTCCCTGAAGCTTATGCTTCCTTGTTACAGGCCATTTAATGAACAGCTGCAGTAGCTCCATTTTTCCTGCATGCTTGGCCTTGCTTCTACATCAGTGGTTGCACTTTTCCAAACACAGTCAGTGATTATGCCTCAGCAATGGCCTTTTAAGGATGGGGGCCAGTCTGAGTGTTTGGCAACTTTTACATGTTCTCTAAATTTCTGTGTTTTCTTTTGCTGTCTCAGTGGTTATTGCATATTACTATACTCCTGTAATGTGTGGGTTAGGTATGACAAGGACGTGTGATTGGGTGCTTTGAGATTTGTTGGGCAAATGGCAACTTATCTTTATGATCTGATTCTATGAATGGGCTGAGAATGAGCTACTGATTATTGGGATATTCTCTGGGTAATTTCCGTCCATGTGCATTTCACCCACACACTTGGCTCAGATTACTGGTTTAAGACCGTCACTCCTCCACTAGTCTGAACAAGATCCTATATGCAAACAAGCAACAAAATTTTGTTTAAGTACTCAATAACTGAATGAGACCTCACAATTGCATTTTCATAATAATATGCATATTCCAGTCCACACAAAAAGTTTCAAACTGTTAAGGGCTATTGTTAGACATCACTTTTGTACTTTTTTGTTTGTTTGTTTTCTTTTGTTTTCTTGGTATGAAATCTGCATGTGCAGCTGAAGTCTATAAAAGTGACAGTGACACATGTCTCTGTGCTGCCATCATCACAACTTCTACAGCAGTGCTTGGGGCATGCTGTTCTTTGTCAGCATATATGTCGTGGCCAGGAGCGCACTACCAACACTCTGAAACAGAAACGTCCCAGGGTGTGAACCCTTCTGGGCAGAGGTAAAGTATGCTTGTGCTGGGTTTCCTACAAGACACAAAATATCAGCCTGAGCAAAATTCTATTTCCACACTCCTGAACAAACAATTGCATAAGCTAGATTTCCATAAGCCACATTTGTACTAAATTACATTATGGGGTGGTGTAATTAGAAGACAGATTCATCATGCCACAGTGCACAGTAATTAAATAGACAAATGCTTGTGTCTCACTGAAGAGTCAGAGGTTTGAGAAGGACAACACACTAATTAATACTCTGATTTTATTCTTATTCAATCATCAAACCTTTGACACAAAACCAAAATGTAACTTATTGTGCTGTCTGAGAGTCGGATAGCAAGCAGCAGAGTAACATCTGTAGGGCTGGATAATACAGATACAATGGTCAGACTACTGGGGTAGTGGGGCACGCTGTACTACATCAGTTTGTATATTAAAAATGAATATTATTGATGAATATTAATGATGAATATTATTGATTTTCCATCCCAGCACCACACAGCAATTACATGCATTTGTATTTGTCAGGTCACTAAAAATGATGTACAAGTTGAGACATTTTGGTTGGAAAAATGTATGCAATTTTCATTTTTAATAGACAGCTTTCACACCCATTATGACTAACTGAAGATGTGCTCCTACATCTTAGTTCTGTCAGCATTCAGTATCTGACACACGGCAACAAGAAGCCAAATATTTCGGCACAATGAACTGAATCCGCATGTCAATACATGCCAAAGCAGCAAATGTCTCACATACTTTTAGGTGTCATTCTGATCCATTGAACATGTTGGCTTGATATTCACAGCACTTTCACAGTATGGAAATATTTTCACCCAAGCAAATGCGACAGCACAACCTCTCCTGGTTCTCAGGAGTGAGCAAACTGGCTAGCTCACTAAAGGCATGGTATGGTAAACAACACAGGAGCAGAGGCTTTATGGTACACACAACAGCAACGGCAATTCACTTCTGCGCCAGCCAGCACACAAACACACCCACCACACTGTGGATGCGAAAAAAGACAAATAAAAACAAGGGCATTCAAAGAAATGAAACAAATATTCCTCTACCAACTAGAACTTTCCACATTGTAAAATATTCAGATACAAGTGTTTTATAATGAACATAGCATAGCCTACACTTTAATTACTAAATGACTAAATCATATATATATATATATATATATATATATATATATATATATATATATATATATATATATATATATATATATATATATATATATATATATATATATATCATCCTGGCATCCAGCACAGGGATAATGCATTTCTTCCAGTCTTTCCTTTTCTAGGAAATGACAGAATTAGCAGACGTAGTCTACATTCCCTTCCCCAGTCATAACACTGAGCTGTGTTTACAGCAGGTATCTGCTCGAAGCCTTTTTTCAGATTGTACCACCATAACTCCCAGTATTACCTAAGCAAGACTGGCACCCACCTTTGAAGTGGAGTGGCGGTGAGTTAGCACCTCTGACAAAGATGTTCCCCAACCTGCCGTTTCTGATCAACCTCTCACAGCTAATTGCTGCTGAAAGATGTTTTTGGTGAGGAAATTAGACTTTTGTAGTGAAAATGCATTTCTGTGATACACTCAGCAATGGAGTTATTTAAAGGGGGCATGTATTCTGTCTGGAACTTTGGGTGGCTGAAACTGTCAAGTGATATCAGCAGGTCGGAGTACAGAATAAGGCAAATTCTTAATATAGAAATGGTGCTGAACTGAATGGAAATGCATAAAGGGATGGCAAGTGGACTTCACATGTGATTCATAACACTAACATATCATGTATTATTGTTTCACTGCTTATCAAATGACACAAGACAATATTAAAAGATCAGGTCCTACCCTTAATAAAAGGGAGTGTTTTCCTGCAGCTTACATACCAGCCTGATCCACCTCAACATGTCAAATGTTCCTGTTTAAGCAATATTAAATGTACTCATTTAATCAGGTTGTAATACATGTGTACTGAATGAAAGGCACGTCATTTGTTGCCCACATATGTGACTCTAGCCAATCTTATTCCAGCCTTCAGATCTAAAGTATAGGTTCAGAAAATTACATATTTTCCTCTCATCTTCCATGAGAGAGCCACACGCTCCCCTCTCGTCATGTTTGGCAAAAGGCTGGGGATGCAATTCATCTCCATTACACATCCCCAAAGAATATGCGAGTGGGTGTACAGACAATTTTCAACCAGGACAGATTGTTTTCATAGCATCAAAATGACAGAAAGCTGTTGTGTGGCTAATGCAAAGAGATGTGTAACTGACTGGTGTTAATGTCTTTTTCTGAAGGTGTCAAGAGTATGAATATCAGTAGAGTTAATACATTTTCATGCAGTTTCTTTCTGGGTGCTACCTCTAATTGCCAGTTTATTTTTAATATTCATCATGTTAGCCATATCCAGTGTTTAGAATAAAACGTGACAGTCTAAAAAGCATACTATTGCCAAATCTAAATGCCTGTATTTGCATTTAAATTAAACTAACTCATTCTCACTACTTTTAATGCTGCAAAACTGAGAGGTTTGGGTAAATCAAAGCATTTCATTATAACTCTTATGTAACATTATTCAAAAGAGAAGCACAATTTCATCTAGATACAAAAAACTCCACGTCTTGTGTAAGCTTGGTTTTGACAAGGCTGAGTGATTAATAGTTTTTTTTGTTTTGTTAAACCTAAAAAAGAACAAACTGAAGGATTTATTGCCTACCAAATAATTTACTAACTGCTCAGTAAATAAGCCCACGTTTCCTTATAAAATTATAAGTGATTCAATCTACTTTTGTTTTGCTGTGAACATAAAACTTGTTCTTCCACTGTACAAACAATTCAATTTCATTTTGCTTTCTCAATTCCCCACTTCTTATGTCAGTCATTCTCTTTCTTCACCAACATGACTTCAATCTGTAAAGCCAGACCTGTCTTAATACTAGGGGACTATAGGCTTCATTTTCCAGGAAAACAAATGAAAGTCTGCCTTCAGGTAATGCTCCAGTATTCCTCCACAGACTTGGGACTCGTCTACAAGGAAACTGAACAAAACTTGTCATTTTTGTGTTGTATTTGTGCTGATTTTGGGTCATAAAAAATGTTTGTGCCAGTTTGGTTTAATATCATTGCAAGTTAAAGCCCAGGGGAGAAGTCACCATGAATTCAATATGCCATATGACAATATATTAAACAAGCACAAACTATTTGAAAGCCCATATTAGTACCAGCACAAAACAAAACGTTGCCTTAATTTAGTTAGGTTTTTGGCTTTTGGTGAAAATTAACATAATATGACCTCACTCCCTGTCTTGTTAGTACACACTGAACATTATAACGTCTTAAAAACTAAACCAGAGTGCACAAACTAAGATGAATGGCAAAATCAAACAGGAATAAGCATTAGGGCCACACAGTCTATTGGGATTAAACACCATTGATTGTTAAATTAATCTGGATTTGGTCTCACCTGAAAGACAATATCCCTTCCATTTATTGATCTGTAACACATTTTGTTCCTGGTAAAGTGCACTGCAGTGCTACTGCTCTGTCTGACTTTAACAATTCACAGCACCTGTGTATTCTTCCTCCGACTCACCCAGGTGTAACAGATTAGTTCCATAATGAAACACCATTCTGACTCAGACAAGATGCCACCCACTCATTCAGGGTTTATCTGATCCCTGAATCCATTTTAGTTCAAAGATGTTTAGCATGTCTAGGACCGGAAAATGTATTATGACTGTGATTTTTAAAAGTGTCTTAGCTTTTCACTGAACACTATATACAAACATTTTTCAACAAGTAGTGAGTGCAGCTGTTGAAAGTCTTCTGCCACATGCTCATGCTTACTGAGTGTGTCTGTTCTCTGGGACCATTAGCTCAGATGTTCTACTGCCTTCCCCTTTGTGTTTATCTTGTCCACTCATAAAGTGTTTCCAAACCATTACTGTCTTTTTTTTGACGCCATGTAATCCCGCGATGGCATTGTGGTTTCAGGGCAAATGGCCCATGGGGCATATAAGACTTTCCTCCTCAATCACACATCACACTTCACTGGGCATGTCAGCCATTAATGAAACTGCACAAAGCCTCATCAATTTGATTCAATCTGTCAGCCTGGAACAATGATATACACTGTAGTCATATATGCTAGCCAGGTTGATGCTAGAGGATCTTGTAGAGTGAGACAGGTACACATTTCATTGAGAAAGGTGTCATTAGCCAGTTGTTTGAATAGATGTTCCACACTTGACAAAGGCTGAGGTGCTGATGTCTTTCTCAATTTGTGTGTCCCTTGTATGTTAATGAGAATGTCATTGATTTTATATATATATATATATATATATATATATATATATATATATATATATATATATATATATATATATAAAATATATAATGAGTTAATGAGAATATATATATATATATATATATATATATATATATATATATATATATATATATATATATATATATATATATATATATACACACACAGTGTTCTCAAGTCTCACGCATTGAGCGTGTGACACACGCATTTTACCGTCTTCACACGCTCTCACGCCACACTTCCGATTTCACACGGCGAAAAAAAAAAAAAATCTAGTTTATTTACCTCTGATCCATATATATATATGTCGCCCTCCACTGGCGATCGATCGCGAAATACAACGAAATACAACAACAACAACGCCCCCCCCCGCGTTTATATATATATATATATATATATAACAGATAAGTATTTTAGGGCATTAATTGACTTTAAACCTACACATGGTTTAGGTTGGCTACCTCCTTGATTATAATCACCATCTCCTGCCTCGTTTAGAAACACCTGCAATTACGTGTGCACTGCTCCCGAATGATAATAGCAATTCAAGCACTAATTTAGGGTGTGCATGCAACCTGATGAGTAACTATTAGATTAAGAAACATAACATTTCATGGACTATAACAACACAGAATACTGAATAAACAAAGTCTTTTAGAGGCACACAGAACTACTTTAACAGATGAAGTGAGTGGAGTTTGCTAGCATTCACAATTGATTTGGCTAAAAGCGTTTGACTAATAGCGGCCACGTGTTTTGACCTGTTAGGTTAAAATAGCTCCCATGTATTTGTATTACACTTCCCGTCTACCCAGGCTGGAAGGAAGGTGATACTGTCACTTCAAAACCAAGACTAATAGCATACCAAATACACGCGCGTTGAGCAGCTTCGCCTAGCTGACGATTTTCAAAAAACGAACAAAAACAGCACAAGGCAAACAAATTACTTTACCCATGATTAAATGCTGAAAATGGCATGGCTCACAGCTGGTGTCTAACCACTCCTCTGGAGGAAGAATGAGTTTGAGACTGACAGGATGTGATCAGCAATGTGCCCTCGGTGGACGAAATACAGCTGAACAGTGTTGAACTCCACTGACCTGGAAATTTTCAGTGATGGCTTGTTCAGTCAGTTTTTACACATTCTGCATTTAGGATGAAAGCAAGAACTCTTCATGGTCAAACCAACATTTTAAGCTACCGAGTCCACCTGGTTTGTTAGCTTTTTAACGCTTTCATTTAGCCCAGAAACCTGACCTGAGCTGTAGGTAGGTTCGATATTTTGCTTAAGTAGAAACTATTTCATTTAAGCTACAGAGGCAGTATATGAATCCAGACATTTTCTCAGAGGAATACTTAGAACATCTCTGTCCAGTTCTGTCTACCAAAAATCTTGATGTTGTCCCAAATTGTGTATTATGTAAATTATGCAAATATCCACAGATTTTTTCAAGTAATATGTTACTGAGAATGCTCGCCTGCAGCCGTAATGAAGCGCGCTACAGTGGCATGTTTACGAGCTCAGCAGCCCAAACCTGCTCGGCTGTGCTCAGAGGTGACACACGACGCGTGTGTGGAGAACTATGCCCCTCAGCGTTGACCATTGTGGTCATGTATATTGCACACATTTGTGGGATGTACTGCACAGATGTGTCCTTTCCTCCTTTTGAGAACAGTAATGATAAACCTCGGCGTCTGTCTCCGACGCATTTCAGATGCATGCCTGATGACACAAACACAGTGTTAATGAGATGGTTTAGCTAAGAGATTACTTTATTGCTGCTGTATAGGAGAGATAAGCAGGATGAAAACAGCAAAAGATCTGATCAAATTTGCCTTGTAGCACAAACAGATAAGGCCCCTACGATGATGTCGGTTTTTCACAGTTGTGAAACACCTGAAGTTCTAAGAAAGTCAGGTAGTGTATAGTGATACCTACAACACCCATTCTGTAGCCATAGAGAAAATGAGAGAGAAACTGAAATTTCCCATCAACAGTTTCAGACTTTCTCTCAAAGATTTAAAGTTTTCCTCTAAATAATTTAGTCTGAGTGGAGAATCAAAAGTTTAAAAATTCTAAATTGCTTTTTGACAAGAGGAGAGCTTTGAGACATATCAGCCATGCAGTGGAAAATAATCAATGTGTAATTTCTCCACGGAAATGTAATGACATTGAGAAAAAGAGAATGAAAGGAATGGAATGAGACCAGCCAGAGTGAAAACAGATGGTTTCTTTGGGGTTTGTTTTTATGTAACAACTTACATCACCACAGAAATATTCTTTTTGATAAGTCAACTGTATATTCAAAAGCAGTTAAAAGCCATTCATTTCATGAAAATGTATATTTTTTTTCATTATTTGATGTATCTCTACACTTTTACAGAGACTTTCAAAGCATCAGAAACTGTGTGACTGTATAGTGAGACTGTGTAATGAAAAAAACTCAGTTCCCGTTTATGACATTTCTTATGATGAATTGTAATAAAAAAATAAAAAATAAAGTGGCCTTGAATCAGAAAGAAATAGAATTCTTTCAGAAAGTGTTTTTGTGTGTTGGTTAGTAAGGACCTAATATAGGGCAACAATAATCTGTTGGGTAACTCGAGTATTATTAATACAAAAGCCTCATACATGGCTTTGAAGTCACTGTCTCAGATTTATAGCATACTGCAGATGCTGCGTGTATCACGACCCCCACAGTAAAGTATGGTGGACTTATCTTTATAAAGTATGGTGGATATGTTTTTACCGTAAGGCTGAGGGTCCATTGCATATTGTTATACTCACATACATGCCAGACTTTACACCTCTTTTAGTATTGTTATTTTTTTTATCAAATTTCGAATCTTTTTTCCCAATACTGTTGAATTCTCTCTTTCTCCCCAGTACAATTCTGTTTTCTCTCATACATACATATTTTGTCTCCTCTGGTGAAGGCCGGCCAAGCTGACATTTTAGCTCTGTGGTTTTTAACCTTAACGTGGACGAATAAAGAAGAATTGCAGTTGAGGTATTGAAGTGAGTGTTCCTCCCACTTTGAGTTACTGTTGCCGTTCTATCAGCTCGAACCAGTCTCCCCATTCTCCTCTGACCTCTGGCATCAACAAGGCATTTGCGCCCACAGAACTGCCGCTCACTGGATATTTTCTCTTTTTCGGACCATTCTCTGTACCAGCCCGTCTGGCACAAACAACCATGCCACAGCATGCAAAGTCACTTAAGTCACTTCCCCATTCTGATGCTCGGTTTGACCTGTAGCAGATTGTCTTGGCCATGTGTACATGCCTAAATGCATTGAGTTGCTGCCATGTGATTGGCTGAATCAACATTTGCGTTAATGAGCAGTTGGACAGGTGTACCTAATAAAGTGGCTACTGAGTGTACACTGTAATGTGCAATCATAAGTAGAGAAATGAAAGCAAGAAATATCTATCATGTATGTCAGAACACACCACGGGGTGAAAGGATTACACAGCAATGAATAAAAATGATAACATTGGTCAACAATGACTTTGCTTCCTGCCTCCTGTTTATTATGTATTTTTGCACACTAGATCCAAATATGTTTTCAGAATAATTCTGTCACCCACAGTTTTTTTGTTCCAGTGGTAGCACGGAAATTATATCAATTTTATGTTGGCAGCCCATTGCTGGACACTAAAAGGAATTTTGGATACTGAGGCCAAATGTAGATAAAATTATAAGCTGTAACGCTGGTGAGGAATTTGAGGATGCGGACACAAGTGGCAGGAACACAGAAGTATTATTTAAAGACTATATGCTATAGACTATAGCGCAAGAGTGGACGTACGTAATGCTGACACGCACACAGCGCTGACACGCACACGTAACGCTGACACTCACACAGTGTTGACACGCATACAGCGCTGACACGCACACGTAACGCTGACACGCACACGTAACACTGACACGCACACGTAACACTGACATGTACACGTAACGCTGACATACACACATAACACTGACACGTACACGTAACGCTGACACGCACATGTAACACTGACACACACACGTAACACTGACACACACACGTAACACTGACACACACACATAACGCTGACACTCACACGTAATGCTGACACGCACATGTAACACTGACACGTGCACGTAACACCGACACGTACACGTAACACTGACACACACATGTAACACTGACACGTACACGTAACGCTGACACGCACATGTAACACTGACACGTACACGTAACGCTGACACGTTATGTCCTAATAACGCCTGCCTAATAACGCACACATAGCGGACTTATAAAGACGAGCAGAGGATGAGACGAACACACACAATTTATACACATCACATAACAAGCACATTAGACTAACGAGACGAGTGTACACGCACACAACCACACCCACAGAAGTACATATAAACACACAGACTACGTTAATACACGCCCAGAAGGGAAGGGTCCGGGGCTGTACCGTGACACTGTACACTAAAATTATACACTGTACACAAGTTTGTACATATTTTAAATGTAATAACAGGCTTATTTATAAGATGTATATACTTTATGTAAACCTTTTTTAATTGCCCTTTTAATTGCCTCTAATAAATTGCCCTGTCACTTAAAATCCATATGTAATAGAATAACGCCAAAAGCAGATTCAAATTTAGCATTAAAACTCCTGCATGTTTAATTTTTTTGTTGTCCAGTGTAAGATGTAAGAGCATGTGCCCAGATGAACAGCAGTAGCACTCTGAGTGCAGAGGCACTAAATGTTCATTCACCTAAAGCATCAGGAGCACAGCATGGAGATGCTATTGTCCTTCACCAGTGAGACCTGAATTTAAAAAATAATCTTGTACACATACAGTACAGCTGATATTTGACCTAACCCATTTAGTTCCACAAAAAATAATTAAATACATCAAAGATGAATTTAGGTGGTAACAAGCTTGGCTATTTTCTAAATTGCAGAAGTTCTTTCTAAGCCAATATATATGAATTCAATGGTTTTATTGTCACTAATCAGTAGAATCATTCCCATTAATTACATCTTATCTAGTTATTGGACTGGTTTCTATTCTCCAAGGATGCCCTGAGCTACCCAGACAATAGATGTATTAACCTATTCCAGCAGTTCCTTAATCAGAAGTATGCTCCTAAGATTCAGTTTGAGTCACAGACTTTGAAGGGCTTTCCACCCAATCAAATCTTACTGCTGAACAACTCTATCACTCTTGCTGCCAAAGGCTGAGCACAAGACCTCTGGGTCACAGGCTGCTGCAGAGACCGTGGAGAAAACAAACAGAACTGCAGTGCAGTCAAACTGAAAGGAAAACAAAATGAAAACGGGCCCCGCTTCTATGAATGAAATTTGCATAGAGGTCACACCAGCTGCTGATGTGTGTGAGCCGTTTTCATGCCACGGGATGTTTGCAGTGTGAGTCACATAGCTGCTTTTCAGCTGCAGCCTTGATGGTGTCCACTGTGTCCTGCTGTTGTGGAGAGAATGAAGGTGTCACCGTGTCCTGCTGTTATAGAGGGTGTGAAGGTGTCACTGTGTCCTGCTGTTGTGGAGAGAATGAAGGTGTCACCGTGTCCTGCTGTTGTGGAGAGAATGAAGGTGTCACCATGTCCTGCTCTTATAGAGGGTGTGAAGGTGTCACCGTGTCCTGCTGTTGTGGAGAGAATGAAGGTGTCACTGTGTCCTGCTGTTGTGGAGAGAATGAAGGTGTCACTGTGTCCTGCTGTTGTGGAGAGAATGAAGGTGTCACTGTGTCCCGCTGTTGTGGAGAGAATGAAGGTGTCACCGTGTCCTGCTGTTGTGGAGAGAATGAAGGTGTCACCATGTGTTGCTGTTATACTGCTATATGCTATACTGTTATATGCTGTTGGCTTGCTCACTGGGGGCTAGGACTCGGCACTTGTAAAGCTGCTTTGTGACAACAACTGTTGTAAAAAGCGCTATATAAATAAAATTTGATTGATTGATTGATTATAGAGGGTATGAAGGTGTCACCGTGTCCTGCTGTTGTAGAGAGAATGAAGGTGTCACCATGTGTTGCTGTTATAGAGGGTGTGAAGGTGTCACCATGTCCTGCTGTTGTAGAGAGAATGAAGGTGTCATCGAGTCCTGCTGTTGTAGAGAGAATGAAGGTGTCACCATGTCCTGCTGTTATAGAGGGTGTGAAGGTATCACCGTGTCCTGCTGTTGTAGAGAGAATGAAGGTGTCACCATGTCCTGCTGTTGTAGAGAGAATGAAGGTGTCACCGTGTCCTGCTGTTATAGAGGGTGTGAAGGTATCACCGTGTCCTGCTGTTGTAGAGAGAATGAAGGTGTCACCATGTCCTGCTGTTGTAGAGAGAATGAAGGTGTCACCGTGTCCTGCTGTTATAGAGGGTGTGAAGGTGTCACCATGTCCTGCTGTTGTGGAGAGAATGAAGGTGTCACTGTGTCATACTGTTGTGGAGAGAATGAAGGTGTCACCGTGTCCTGCTGTTATAGAGGGTGTGAAGGTGTCACCGTGTCCTGCTGTTATAGAGGGTGTGAAGGTGTCACCGTGTCCTGCTGTTGTAGAGAGAATGAAGGTGTCATCGTGTCCTGCTATTGTAGAGAGAATGAAGGTGTCACCGTGTCCTGCTGTTATAGAGGGTGTGAAGGTGTCACCGTGTCCTGCTGTTGTAGAGAGAATGAAGGTGTCACCATGTCCTGCTGTTGTAGAGAGAATGAAGGTGTCACCGTGTCCTGCTGTTATAGAGGGTGTGAAGGTGTCACCGTGTCCTGCTGTTGTAGAGAGAATGAAGGTGTCACCGTGTCCTGCTGTTATAGAGGGTGTGAAGGTGTCACCGTGTCCTGCTGTTGTAGAGAGAATGAAGGTGTCACCATGTCCTGCTGTTGTAGAGAGAATGAAGGTGTCACCGTGTCCTGCTGTTATAGAGGGTGTGAAGGTGTCACCGTGTCCTGCTGTTATAGAGGGTGTGAAGGTGTCACCGTGTCCTGCTGTTGTAGAGAGAATGAAGGTGTCATCGAGTCCTGCTGTTGTAGAGAGAATGAAGGTATCACCGTGTCCTGCTGTTATAGAGGGTGTGAAGGTATCACTGTGTCCTGCTGTTGTAGAGAGAATGAAGGTGTCACCATGTCCTGCTGTTATAGAGGGTGTGAAGGTGTCACCATGTCCTGCTGTTATAGAGGGTGTGAAGGTGTCACCGTGTCCTGCTGTTATACAGCGTGTGAAGGTGTCACTGTGTCCTGCTGTTATAGAGGGTGTGAAGGTGTCACCGTGTCCTGCTGTTTTCTTAGTAGAGCAGCTGTAGCCTGCCAGACACTGCTGCTTTGAGTCCAATGAGACACCAGGACAAAAAGATCAAACCCTCAGCATGGCAAAAATAAGCTTTGCAGAAACGGTAAAGGTTGAGCCTTAATATCTAGGTGCTGAGGTTTGCATATGAAATGTGAGGTGTCAACGCTTCAGACTTTTTGGTTTTTTTACTATTTATTTGCTGGAATTTGGAATGCATTTTGTTACTGAAAATATGTTTTCCTAGTCCTTCTTTGTTCATCACAGTTTCAGTCTCATTACATTTTCTGCAGCAACTCTAATTCATTATCCTT
Organism: Brachyhypopomus gauderio; assembly: GCF_052324685.1. Taxonomy (NCBI): domain Eukaryota; kingdom Metazoa; phylum Chordata; class Actinopteri; order Gymnotiformes; family Hypopomidae; genus Brachyhypopomus; species Brachyhypopomus gauderio. The sequence continues at coordinate 33,218,718 of NC_135215.1, read as the reverse complement.
TATTGAACCCTGTGCTGAAAAACACAGTTAGTCAATGAGGCATACTGGTGTGGACAGCATAGGTTAAAGGTCAAGTTAAATTTTCTTCCATAAGGCAACACTTAAAATACACTGTCATTCCTGTTGGTGTCGATCAATGGCTGAAGGCCTATGTTTCCCTCATAAATTAACTGAAAAGTTGTAGAAATTGCTTAATTAAAGTCATCTATCCAAGATTCATGTACGTTGGTACTATTTCAACACCTTTACAATAACTAGCATTTACCGAAGGAGTCCATACATGATTAATCCTAACTCAGTCGTGTCAGAAATGGACAGTTGCAGTACGGCAAATATGGAGTTCAAATATACATACCAACAGAAAGCTGCTTATACGTGACTTTTTTTTATTTAAAGTTCATTTAATTCAATTTGTTTAACTGAATGTTCTGTTGCTATGAGCAATGCATGAGAAAACTGGACAAACTATCAAAGAAATAATGAAATAAATCATTAAATTATTTCCTCTTCTAAATACTGCAAACCATTGAAATAACCTTTCAACTCACTGAATGTCCTAATTAAACCACAAATGAGTCTTTTTCAGGTCTTAGTCACCCTTTTAAAAATCACGTGCATGGTAAAACGGAGGACATTAGCTGTTCCTCAGTGCTGCCCTTTCCTTACTGAACAGTGACAAACGTTTTTAGCTCAGAGGTGCAATGGGGATGTTAAATTAAATCTTCTAAAATAGAAGCTGACCAGTGAAGCAAGGAAAGAAATGTGGAACCCTGTAGACAAACAATAAGTTAATACAAACCAACCAATAAACCACCAATAAAGTACTGTATAAAAAACCCAAGTACTCATCTTTGGTAAAATCATCCTGTGCCTTGCTTATTATTTTTGATATTATATAGATGACTCTCTATTATGCAATTGCCTACATAAACCATGTATCAGCTGGCCAGCTCCTGGTAAAAATTGTTTTAGTTCCATCATTACAAAATGTTGCTATGTGGTGAATTCCTCAGGACTACTAAAAATGTCATGCTCTGTTTCCAAGGTCTCTTGAAATAATTTTTTATTTTTTTTAAACGAGGGAACACAAAAGAAGAACCTTGGCTGAAAATAGATGTGTTTTCCTGTAAGCCAGCCTTACATTTGCTGTTGCTTACAGCATATTCCCTTTGAATAGCATCCAAGGAGACATGCACAAGCGATCAATTAGGGCAGAGCAATACTTTAGAGCATTCGCTCATGGACACATTAATCCTGCTGGCAGACATAAGACTTAAGGCCATAAAATATTCAACACAATCAGGACGCATTCAAATCAGGGAGTATTCCCTCGTAACCAAAGGCATTCACAATGCAAGGATTGATGAGCATAGTAAAATAATTTCATAAGAAGCAATGAAATTGGCATATTTCAAAGCTCCATAGTCCTCACAGTTGCATGTCACAATTACATTCTTGTAAAAACTTAAGTTACGCACATTTTCTTTTCTTATCTTTTTGCTGTTTTATCTTACTTGACATATTAAATTATACAGTGAATGTTGTAGTAGAGTATATGTCATATAAAGTTTTAAATGCCGGGAAAGGTACCTCTTAGCAGTAAAACGTCTTTACACTTCCATTGTGGTGTTTATTCGTTTAGTAAGCTCATCATCCGTAACCTGCAAACATTTGGCCACGACTGAGTGAGCCTTCATGCTCTCATGTTGTTGGCTGTCAAATATCACCTAACCTCTCTTGTTGCAGTGCCAACCTGGGCCTCCGTTTAGTGGGGGCCCAGACCCCAAAGGCACGACGGACCCACTCAAGTGAAAACACCGAGCAATGATGGTGCACAAGACGACTTGCAGGTGATTATTCAGTGAAGCAGATCAGCACTGTTGCATTTTTCTGCTTTGTACAGGTTGTATTCTGTGGCGTTCTTTCAGTTAAATGACTGTTTCATCACCGGTGGAGCTTTTGAGAAGGAGACTTTCTGATGCATCCATTATAACTGCTAACTTTTCTCATTCGCCGTCATTACTGAGTGTAGTCAGCACTCATTTAAGACTTCTTTGCTAAATACAATAGTACAACACAGCCAAATGGGCATTTGATCATTGTTTCCTTTATTATATTATTCATCTTTCAAAGTATTCTTTGGAGAAAAGAAAAATGTTGGTCTATTATTATTGTAATGTATTGTAATTGAATCTCATCTGAGTTTTAAGAAATTCTGAGGAAAAATCGGTTTTGAAGAGCTTCCTTTAAAATGAAATATTCAAGCATAGTGAATACCTTTTGACATCAAGGAGAATTGCTTCGCTTAAATGTTCATATAGATACACTATATTATTATCTATAGTTATATGAAGAACACCAGTGTGAAAATGACACAGCGGCTTTATTGAAAACCATCTGTAATCATTGGGAGATTAAAGGTAACAGTTAAATTGTAGATCTCATCTTTACCGGTCTTGACAGCCTCTGCAGTTGGCCCTTTAACATGGTTGTCATTCTGCCAGTAAAAAAAAAATTGTGCAAAACTTTAGTCAGCCATTCACAAAAGCTAAACTCTACAGAGCGAAGAAGGACACGTCAGGAAGCTCAAGCTTAGGGTGAGGAGCATAGAGAAGTGGATTAAACTGCATTGGCTTGTAGATATAAACCTATCTTGGCCCAATGCTGAAGAACAAACTATCTGAGGATGAATCCTTCATGCAAGCCCAGTAACATCCAAAGGATGTTAAAGGAGTTATACATCCATCTTAATCTTATAATTATTTAATCATTTTTGTGAGGGTTGTAACTATTGTTCAAAGGCACTGTAAACAAGTATGTTGTATATTGCTGAAGGGTAAAATTAAACTTCACACATAAAATGTAAGACAGTGAGTTCAAAAACTTTCAATTTCGCACAGAGCAAAACTTGTGAGAGATTTATGGCCAACATGAGGTCCCCACACCCAGCAGCAAGTTGACAGTGGCAATCTATTCTCCCTCATTATTAAGAAGGTAGACTCACAATTACCTGCTGACAGATTTTCAACTGTTTTGTATAGTTCTCTTTTATCCATGAAAAAAAAAAAACACATTTGAGATCACCAAAATATAATGGTGACTATAGTGTTTCTCATTTTTGCTCCACAAGGCATATAAACTGGTAGAACAGTTCAGTGTAAGAAATGTATTTCGCGAGCGGGTCAAGAACGTCTGATATATAAGCTGCACCTAATAACGGCTTACTTGAGTACAACAGCTGATAGGTCCATTTTGTGCTCCTGCTGCAGTGATACGGTGTCTGATAGCAGTGGTGAATGCTTCGGCGGGTAAGCACAACAAGATCCCACCCCCCACCCCCACCCCCCCCTCCATCGGCTCAAGATAATCCGTCATGCAAAACACAAGCGTGGGGGAGGCACCGATTGCTGAGCGAGTCGATTTCAGCCGACTGGTTTCGCATACATTATCAAACCATGAGAACCATCTCTGCTTTTTTATCACACCAGGCACATTGTCAATGGATCTGCTGAGAAATTAATTGAAGGGCTTTCATTTTTTTTTTATCACTCAGACTTTTCTTCTCCTCCACTGTTGTCTTTCTTCCACCTTCTTATCTGCCTCCTTCTCTGTGATGTTGACTAAACAAATGGAGACAGAGGATGAAAGGAAATATGGGAAATATGAATGAGCTGTGAATGGAAATAGCACCGTGGAAACGTGTGAAGAGGCACCACTCAAATGTTGCCTCCAGAGTTGTTCCGGCTGCACTCATCACGGGATATGATGGCAGTGGTTAAAGAAGGGGTCATACCTAGGTTCCAACCACCTAGTATAATCCACAACCAACCTCAAAAGCAGTTTTATATTTACTGATGTGTATGAGATTTTTTTTTTGCCATAAAGTCATAATGTCATTTACTTGAGGTTACAGTATACAGCGCACAGTACAGTATGTAGTTCTGATTCAATATATATAGCATGGGTTGCTGTTAAATCCTGGAGGCTTTCAGGAGAGTAATGTCATTAAACAAGATGAAAATAGTAAAGTAATTCATCTTCATCAAATATTTTTTATCATCTACCCATCACTCTAAAGTATAGATTTATACAAATAGTTTCCCATGAGCAATGTTAATCAGTCAAGAAATTCTTTTTGTTGTTGAAATTAAAGAATAAAAGCATAGCATTAACTTTCAGTAAGCACTTTTCTCTGAAAGAATATTTCTATAGAACCATATTAAATAAACATAAACTTACATTATGCTTTTAATTCTTTCATTTAATATAGTTGGTGAAGAAAATGAACATGAACACTATTGGACCATGTGAAAAACCAATTTACATTGTTGCCCTCAGTCATGTGGAAAGGCATAGAAAACATGAGGTAATTTGTGTGTGTGTTTTTGTGTGTGTTCTTGTATGTGTAATTTACATATGGCATGCTGTTGGTTGTATTGGTCATTTTATATTTATAAATTGGTGTAAACATTCTTTAATAATTGGTGTAAAAACTCTTTAAAAGCTAGTCACTTTGTAGATCTCCATAATCATTTTATAAACTTCTAGGAAAGAAATGCTGTCTCTTCTAATCAATACCCAGGAATAGATTATATTATAATATATTATATATTATATTCTCAAATGTTTACTGTGGACTGCAGTTGTGATATTAAGTAGTCTATCGTTGCTCTGAAATGTGACATTGCAGCTTGCAAGTTGCATAATTAGGTTGTAGCTTAATTATGCCAAATCACAATTGATATCAGATTTTGCATGTCTAAGCTATAAAAGGGCTTAGAGACTAAATCTCCAGAAGTATAAAAGCCAATCCTAGGTTTTAATGTCAAGTTTAGCAGTAAAATTAAAACCTTAATTAAAACCTGAGCAAAACATATTAGCACCTCTATAAGTAATTGATGTTATTTATATAAAAAAATTGTTTTTCTTTCTTTTTTTGCATGAATACTCATCTGACAACAGGACTGGCCTTTAGCTTTGTCAACATAGTGAATAACGTCCTTGTTTTCCATATCACTCACGCTAGTGTCTTGAGCTAGAAGAATAAAGAATACTATAGGGACTCAATAATTTTAACAGTGAGACTACTGGGGGTGTATTTACGGACAATAAAGTATGCCTACTATGTATTATAACTCCTGTGTATTAAAAAATGTATACCTGACCTATTTTCTGTGAATTCAAGCCCATAAGGGATCATAGTTATTGATATGCCCAAAATAATGACACAGAAAATATGCCCTGCACCTTCACACTAACTAACTACATCCCAGGGACTTCATCTGCAGCTTGTGAAGTAATAAGTTCATAATGCTTGGACTGCAAATCTTCCTATTTCTAGAACAGGGGGAAAGTCTGGTTCCATCTAGAGCAGGGGTGGCCAACCCGCGGCAACCATGCGGCTCTTTGCCTGGTTTCATGTGGCTCCCCAGCCGGTCCGCGGGCTCACCTGCACAAACGGGGCGACACACTGCTACATTTTCGTGGTGCGCGGTTAGTTTACAAGCCTAGCGAGCCGCTAATACTTTTAAAACCGGCGTAGTGGAAAACACGCATTTGACTGTCTTCACAGCTAATAATTTACACTGTTGCAGTACAGTCTCGTGTCCTCTCTCTTTGGGCATGTCTGTGTGTAGATAATAGGTAATGTTAGTTGTTTATTTGTGTCCACTCGTGTGTGTGCATGGTTGTTAATGTTTAGATGTTCGTCTCTGTAAGTCGCCTCATCTGTTACCTGTTGTCGTTTGTATACTTAAGTGTGTGTGTTGTGCTTCGTCCGAGGCTTGTGATCCACGTGCGTTTGTTAGCACTGCAGCGCTCTCGAAATACAGGAGTTAAAGCTACATTCTGTGTGATCCAGGCTTCCTGCACTATACTACGCAAATTTCACAGACCTATTTTTTTCTACCAAAATGTTTTTTTAATCACTTTTGTATTGTTTTATTTATCTTATCTTTCATTTATCTATCTATCTTTCATCAATTAAACAAAACAAATAATCAAAGAAAAATATAAATGTGTGGGCATTAAGCCATGGAAGCTAGCTAAAGGTTTCCAGCTCATCCTGGATGATATCAGGATATACTTAGATAACCCAAAAAACAACTATAAACATTGACTATGTGTTACATGTGTTATGTTCCTCTGTGATGTGTTGCTTTTTATAAGCTATCTGCTACAAGCAGTATTGAATGCAGAAATTGTGAAGGTCTAGACATCATGGTCTGGACATGTAATAAAGGTGGAATTTCATTGTATATAACAGTTAAAACACACTTGACAGACTGTAAATCTACAAACTGTGGCTAGATCATCCCACCCTAACCAAGCTGTATTTCACTTATGACCTTTAGGTGCTGCAATAGTTCTTAGATTCACAAAGGTTAAAAATAATAATGCTTCAAGGCATTTCCTAAAAGCAAATAATATGATGTAGTTAGCGAAAATATGAGTGATTATTATATTGGCTTTATTAGTTAAAAGGCGAGACGTTCTCAGCCCATTAGCCCATATATACCAGGTTACTCTGACTTGCCATAATTTTAGGTTATTTTAGAGTTTTTGGCTTCCCGCAACAGTCTGTTCATCATAAATGGTAATTAGCAAGCTCAGTCAACCAAAGTCACAGCAAAGCCATGCAGGTCAAATGATCTGAATAGCTGAGACAACACTTTCACTTTTGGTTACAAAACTAATGAAGGAGAACCATTCTAAATATATCCATGTCCACTAACACTTACTGGGTTTTATACGGGGGTCATAACCAACCCGTAATCCCTGTTAAGGTCAATGAATCGTTTTGATGTAACTTTTTGTCTATCTAAGCATGTTACATAGAACAAGGTATGGTCCAATGCTTATTCAATCATCATGTGAGTCAATGATTAAAAAGCAGTTCCACAAATTAACTAAATCAAATCTAAATCCATATACTCTACACCGTGTAGTAGTTGGTTGTGTATGTATAGAACTCTTGGTCTACTTACACAAGTTCCTAAAGAGGTTGATAAGATTTATGTAAAGAGCCTTTCAGGGACCAGTTGTTAGATGTAAATTCTAAACACTGATATTGCAAATGGCCAGGTTCAATCTCTTCCTGCTCACAGGATGCTGTAGACAAATGACCCCTTTTCAGGTAATGCAAAGCAGAGGATGAATGTCTCATTACTCGGTACCTCTCACAGAGCTATGAAGCCTAGTAGCATGACAAGCCTGTCTAGGATATTAACACCGTGCACATACTGCCTGGATTCTTCCAACTCCTTATATATACTGTATATATGAAAAAAAAGATGGTGATTTCCTGTAGGAAGCACGGGGCTGGTGTTCTGTCTCTATAGCCACTATGTGCGTACAGTGAAGTAAAAAAGAGGTCAGTCTGAGTGAAGCTGCACACACTGTTTCATACTTTCTCCTACACTTACAGCTCTGCTCGTCTGTCTGTTGTCTGGACCCTCCTGTCTTTCTTTCCAGAACTGTATTGCTGTAGTGGATTTTGCTCATATCTTTTGCTTCTCTATGTTTTGAATGCCGGTAATACCCTCCATGACCAAAAACTGAATGGTGTGTCTGATCCTGTTATCTGCCAACCCGGTCCAAAATAGCAGGTGGAGTTAATGATCTGAGTCAATGCTAACATTCCCCTGTAGATCTATCTTAACTGGCCTCTTTTGGCAATGTAACTTTGGTATGATCTAATGCCTCACATTTACTGAGATCAAAAGTACAAGACTGCAATATCTGACTGCGTTTCACTCAACCATGGCAGAGGAGAGGAAAAGGGGACTGAAAGCATAGAGAATATGTTAAATTACTTTTAAGGTGTGTATTACAATAGACAGAAGAAATGAGAGCATAGTAACCTGGACAATGGGTGCTTTCACAAAATCTAGTCTAAAAATGTTTTGTAGTTCATAACGTCAGTATAAACATCAGTATAGAAAATAAAAATGTTATGAAAACGGGTATGTCTGGTATATTCTGAAGTGAGTTTTTATAAATTAATAAACTGTTATTGCTTTTAACACAACAATAAAACAAAAAGTCAACTATGTTTTTCTTTTCTCAAACAGTTATCTGTAGTTGATTTTGATCGTTTACCGTTTGAATCGTGACAGCATTTTCAGGTCACCTCAGGGAAAGTATTATGTGACTGCTTGGTTACAATTTTGACTGAGGTTCCTAAGTGGCACAGGACCTAAAGACTTGTGTCATCAAGCCTTGGCAAAAGATACTAAACTCCAGTCCTAGAAGGTTACACCCCTGCCAGTAACTCCAAGTTAGCCTTAAATCTATGTATATTAGGTGTCTATGGTATTTTTTGTAATCATTAAGAAAGAAAGTGAAAGGTAATTTACTAATATTTACTAAATGATGGTTCTGGGTGTGTAGGACACCTACTGTAAAATATTTCTGTCCAGGTCAGACCGGCTCTCCAGCCAAATTCTTAAAAATACCTCCCTTAAACCCTTAAATGTAGGTAGGCCTACATTCACTAAGTTTTGGAATGCATTCAACAGGTGTCAACTGGAAAGCTATATATTTATATAATCGTACACCCACGAGGTTGGAAAGATATAAAAATACATTTAGTTGGTTGAAAAATGAATACATGATTTTGCAGGGAAAAACGACAAAGGTCATTTCAACCTCGATATGAAACATGATACACTTGAATGCCTCTCACCTCCCGTCCTTTCACCTCACCTGAGCCTCAGTACTGCACTGTTTACAAGTGTCCTCTCAAAGGGTTGGTGAGCAGGTCTTGACATGTTTGACTTAAATTAGATGTTTTCATTTGGGCCATCAGGAAATTGTTCAATGATCTAAGAACACCTCCAATAAGCCAGTGCAAACCTTTTCAATTCAAGCAACAAGGTATCACAAAGAACACACTGAAAATAACATGTAACCATTCATATGAAAATGCTCTAAGCATTTTCTATAACGAAACCTTAGGAAGAATCCCTTTCTTTACTCTGACTGGAAAAGATACTCACTGAATGGGTACAATGGAAAGAAGGATTACCTTGATGAGTAATCACACTTATGGGCTATGAAATATGATGGTAAATGGACATTTTAGGGTATCCATTTTCCAGTGACAACACAGTGATATTGTGTGAGCTTTGGTGCCCTCTATGGTTGGGCAGGACAGCATCTTCCCTTTTTCCCCCAAAAGCAGTTTATCTAATTTAGCAGATGGGAGGGGTTGCTGCTCAACTGGGAGTATCTCCAGATGGAGAGAGAAGAAAGGTGTGAGAGAATGGATAAAAATACTTCTAAACTTCAAAGGTGAAAAGGAATGAAAGAAGAGGACCTGAAATATTTAATCTAACCTAATAGGATTACCAGACTCCAAATATTATTATTTGAAGATGTCGCTCCTGCATGGTTGTTAGACATTCTGAGAATGGAAGTTCAAATGACGTGGTTTTGGGCAAGGCTGAGTTTTATCTTTTTTTTAATGGTATGCAAATGAATTCTTAATCCATGACAGCTTATACCAGGCAATGAAGTCAGTGTGTTTGCATTTAAGGGACAATTTCCACTCCAGCAGCAGTGTTGCAGTGGCACTGCACATACAGTGACGTTTTGCAGAACTCAGAATGGGGCTCGAGCGTCCTCTGCCAGTTACGGGCTCATTAAGGACCTTTATCTTGGGCTGGTGTGAGACTCCTTAAAAGTCTGTGGGGGGCTGTGAATGAGAGACTCCAGTCTTTGTTATCTGCAGTAGCATTGCAGGTATAGCTAATTGATTGTGAGACAGACGTTTTACAACAGCCAGCTCAGCAAAGAGAGGATATCCAGCTATGCCACTTGTAATTATCTTGGGAAAGCCTCCAGACCTAAATGGGAGCAGTAAAGCATTACTTTAGGTGCACAAGAACAGCAAGATAGGTCACTGGAGAAAAGAGAAGGTTCTCTTGAGGAAAGAAATTGATTCACCTAACTTCCTGGGTCAAGTTTAGTTTCCAATTATTAAACCTGATTTTTATAGTGAACAAATATTTTCGGAATTAAATTATTCCTTTTAAAAATGAACTAAATGACCTAAGCAGGTTTATGAGAGACTGACAACTTGCTGCCCCATACAAGATTGAACCCTTATAACCAACCATGCAACACAAACAAACAGCAGTAAAGATATGTCAACAAATTACACAAAAATAAGCTGGCGGTTGGTACAATATAAGTCACATATAAGACACCGGTCAGAATGATTGCACCATCATGCACCATCACTGCAAATCCACATACATGTCACTTTAAACAGGAAATATATTATTATTCCCAAAGTGTACTTTAGAAAAATCATGCACTAATATTCTTCAGCTTCAGAAGTCTAAAGTCATACTTATTCAAGATTACCGCTGCTTACAACACAATCTACACCGAGATTACATTGTAGAAATACAGGCAGTATTTTATGCCATGGGCTAATGATGTAGCAGGGTGTTCTGGGATGGAATGGGTCAATTTGGCACATGACAAGGCTATACTGAATACCACCATGACACTGAAAGTCTGAAATTAATACGCAAAGGTTTCTGCATATTTATTGAAGCATATAATTACCTGGTGGTTATTTACTGCTCTGTTTTATAATAGATATACAGGTTTGGGAAGGCAACCTGACAAACTGATCAGTAATTGAAATGGTACAGAATTTCATTAACAGCTTCTGACAGTTTCTGTTTAAAGGTCATAAATAAAAGTTTAATAGGTGGCTTAAGAGTTAGCAATACTTCCTTTGAGATCTTTCTGAACAGAGGGATTATTTTCTATAAGTGCATTATATTTTGCATTTCTTCTATGTTAACGCTTTATTATATTTAATGTCTATTATTTTATTATGTATTATATATATATATATATATAATACATTTATTATTATTATTATTGTTATTATTATTATAACAGTTGACTTAAATATGCATACAACACACACACACACACACACACACACACACACACACACACACACACACACGCATCTTAATGAGCCTGGAGGTACAGTGCAAGCTGGTAATCGTTCACATGCATAGCTCAGCTTATGAATTTTAATTACATAATTACAACATAATTAATGCGATAGCCCAGTGTATACAGGATTGCAAGTTTGGTACTATGAAATAATAAATCAATCACATGGCACAACAGGAGCATGATTTTATTACGATGCTCTTTCTTGGCAAACAGTTATGAATACATGAGGGACTGGTTGTAAAGTCCATTACTGAACCCATCCCTGTAATTATTTTCACATGTGCCATTAAAGTTTAGACTTTTGTTCTCCACCTTTTGTTAATGGACCACAATATTGTATATTTGCCCTGGCTCTGCACCTTTTACAAAGTGATGAATATTTTAAAATAGCTTGTATAAGCTTGTCTGAAGTTTGAGATGGAGAGTCTCAACAAATAAGTAAATAAAAAAATATTTTATGACTTCTCTACAAGGCCAACCCAGAATACTAGTTTTGACATTTTTTTGCAATACTAGAAGTGCCATTTTTCTACCACCTCAACATTCCACTTAGAAACAGCTGAATAAATATTTCATCTGTGACTCATAAGGTAGAGTCTTTTCGCTTCTAAGATTAATTTCAAATAGTACAAAATGGATTAAGCAGCAACTTTTTAGACATGCCCTTAAAGAAAGACCTTTACATTTCTCTATAGTATCTGAACTTTTTAGACATGCCCTTAAAAAAAGACCTTTACATTTCTCTATAGTATCTGAACTTTTTCTTCCCTTGAGACAAATTACTCTATCAGCTTTTGTTATATTATGCAATCTATCAGCTTCTGCAATATCTTGTGTCAACACTGTCATCAACAAACAAAAAAAGCTTGACCACCACAACTCTGCATGACACCTCATCAAATTTAAATCCACACCACACCCTCCCCTCTGTTTACAGGGTTTTTGCTGGTTATTTTTCAGTATACTTAAAGCAAGTTGAATCTTAAGAATACTCAATGAACATAATTTAGTGTGAGCTGACACAATCACACACCAAAAAAACAGACATAAACTGTATTAAAAATATATTTAGCAACTGCTTCACCCACCAGTTTCCCGAGAGATTTGGACAAAGGCCTCCACCCCACTCTCGCCATAGTTGCCCTCAGACGCCAGCGTGGAGACGTAGTTCCAGCCCATTGCTGTTACGATGTCCAGCATGGCCTGAGCTTGGTAGGAGTCTGGTGGTACCACGCGTGAGAAGAAGTCGTAGCGGGTGTTGTCACTCAGCTCCGGCGCAGTTGATGCATAGCTGATCTGAGGGATCTGTAGAGGAAAACGACAGACTTTCAGTAACCTCGTAAAGACGCTGTTGCACCAGTGCCAAAAGCATCATGAAGTTCAAACAACTTAAAAAAAAAAAAAAACTTTTACCTTGTACTGTTACCAGCTACCACTGCACTGTAAAACTAGTGCTTGCTTTCATACATATTCTGAGCCAACAATTAAGGACAGTGCAAAGCTTTATATGAATATTTACATATATTAACATATATTCAAATACGTGAATCCACTGGACACATGCGACACAACCCACGGCAAGTACAACAAGAGAGCGATATGAGAGGTAGGGTGCTCAGGTTGGTTGGCTGGATAATGCCCCTTTGGAGGCAATTGACGGTCTGATTGATTTCTCCTCAGCCAAAAGGCCAGGCTGTCGGCCAGAGCCCAAGAGGCCAAGCTCATCGGCATTCGGCACAAGAGACGAACAGAGAACCTGCCAGCAATACAAATGCCACTCACCCGGCCAGCTGCTCGTGTACACCACCACACTCTCATAAACTGCAAGCTTTTAAACACAAACGCCATAGACGCTCAAATCAGCCTGTGAACTGTCGAGCGCGGTGTTGTATGTGTGTGTGTGTGTGTGTGTGTGTGTGTGTGTGAATTCAGGAGGGAAAGGAAACAAGCTGACGTGAGAAGAAGGTTGTGTTCTTCTGTAAAATTAAATGTAGACTTGACATGCCAAACATTTCACTCAATTTAGAGTCATGGGGAAGGGGTAATTTGTCAGTTTGAATGATTGTGTATATCTAATATAGGTTATGTCTGTAAAGAAGCAACTATAATTTCCCTTGGCTCAAACATCATATTGTTGGATTCGGTTTTTGCCGCTGTTCTGTTCACCTTCTAGCAGGATGGCTTCTCATTGTAATTCCACAGTTTGTCAGAGAGAGACCACGCTTTGCTCCTAATGGATCAACATCAACTGTCTAGACTACCTGGGGTTCCATTCCTCACCTATCCATAACACCCACACTTAGAAGAGAATATAGAGTGGGACCCACAGTGCACCCTACATCAGGGACTGCTACAGTATGGCCTTACTGTACATGCTGCTCATGGTCCCCTCCCCATTGGTCAATCACAATCAGCAAATAAGCTATTTTTCTTCATAGGTCTACATGGTGATGGTGTTTACTGCAAAGTTGCCAAGGTAACCAATACAGTGAGAATTTGTGATCTAAGTCCATCACATGAAATGCTGGTTTGAATGGACAGAAATGAATCAGAGCTCTCTGAGCTTGCCTGTCAAAAGACTGCCAAGATCAGTGAATTATTTCTTATCTAAAGAACATGTAGCCTACCATCATACGGGTGCGATCACTGAAGTCTGAATTACATTAAGATGTCTGAATTTGCATTCATTTGCAATAACATATCAAGGACTTTATCATATTTTTAAACTATGAGTTTTGCAGCAAATAAACTCGAAACCACAAACAAAAAGGTCTTGAAATTGTCTTCGGAACCAAGCTTACTATATATGGTGTTGTAACAATGCAGACTAATTGCAATGTACAGTTCAGGGCCAATTATAGCCGAATAGGATCTGAAAAATAAGCCCATCATTAGCAGTTGTGCAAATGAGAGAAGCACTTGACAGCGATTTTACTTCTCCAGGACTGCAGTGAGTAAGGGCAATAAATCTTGCACTCACTCTGTGCTGATAGTGTGGTCATCCAGATGTCTTCACTCTGGGTGGTGGACAACGAATAGGGATATTGGGATTGTAATGTGAAATGGTGCCCCTGGGTACAGCAGATGGCTTTCAAGTTCATATAGCTTACAATGCGACATTGTAGTCAAAGAGGTCATTAATCCTTAATCTTTATATGTCTATATATAAATTAGCAAAGTGAGAGTTTAGTCATTCCTGCAAGTCCATTTCTTTTATGAAAATGCTGCTTTGTTGAAGCTTTTGTTTACCTGTTGGTATCTCCGTTGTCTAATCTCAACAATGCTTACATTCATTTGTGTGTGCTTCTATAATGGAGCTGTCAAATGCAACAAAGAAACTCAGCACTGATAGATTACATTAAGACAGTACTAATTAACTTCTGTGGTGACCTTCATTTTAAACACTTTCTCTACGAGGGATGGACAGAAACAGCTTTTCAGAGAGAGGTGTTCATAATCTTTCGGTCTTTCGTTTTGTTCTGCCAATTCCTCTTTTCTGACAGCTTCACACACCTGTACCCCCACAAACCCAACCCCCACCTCAAAAGAAGGCTTGAACTACATTACCAGCTCTCAAAAAATAGCAAATCTTAATGCAAACACCAGGAAAAGAACATATATTTTTGCTCTGAGTTTGTTTATAAACCATTACAGTATAGATAGCTTCAGGAATGAACACATGAACAAAACACATTGTTATTAGAACATTCTTCTGACACAGCTCTACATGACAGTGCACAGTGAGAACCTGGTTAAAATATAATAAAGCATCTCCTTCTTTGGGATGTAACTAAATCCAGGTGAATAATTTAATATTATATTGCCTCAGGTTGTATCCTTATTGCTATGCATGTAAGAAAGACGCTAGAGCAGGCTTGTCTATTTAACCACTGTCTGTTTTGAACTTTTGCCTCTGATCTTTAGCTTGGAAAAGCTGAACCGTGAGTCCGTTTAGGACACATCTATTGGTCTTTCAATCACAACAGTGAATGTTGTGTTGTCACTCATGGTTTAAGCCTATATTAAGGTAAGTATGTCATTTAGAACGGTTAGTTAAAACCTTCCCACAGATCCATGTGTCCCATAGCCAGGTCCACCACAAATGAGTACCTCTTGATCCTTATTTCTGAGCTGTTCTGAAAGTCATTCTCATTCAGGCTGGTGCCACACCACTCAAACACGATGCATGTGTGAACTGCCATTTTCAGCTTCACACCTCCCTCTGAAAGCGCGTTCACTCTGGAGACTGCTGTCTGAGCAGAGGTGTAGAACCAAGCTTTAGGTGCTGCCTATGTCTCTCACCTTGAGTTCAAAGGGGAAACTTTTGCGCCTGAATTTGGTGGCTGCCTATTTTAAGCTTGGTGTGGTTGGGATAAATTTGGAAATTTCATGGATATCTTAGGGGGGGGAGGTGGTTTAGATGTAAGATGTAAGTGACGTCTGCAGATCAAGCAAAAATAGGTGCAAACAATGCATCTCAGGAGCTATGATTGCACTTCCTGTCACTGGTAATTAATGCTTCGGTTTAAAGGGTGAGCAAAACTATTCAGAAAACAATTAACACAAGTCATTCTAAGCCACAGAAAAATAAATGTAATAGAGAAATGATCATGATTACGCCTAGTGCTATATTAAGGGGATTTTTAGGGAGGACTCCTCATCAGCTGTATCATTGACACCACACAAGGCTTCTGCTCAGAAAACATGAATAACTGTGCAAATGCAAATCATTAAATATATCTTCACATCTTCAGTCATAAACTTCTATTATAAAGAAATCCAGTAAATTCTGATGTCCACTTTTTCTTGGTCCTTCTTCTCTTATTGGACAGTTCCTTTATAGACTAGGCAACAGTGAGACCCACTGGGGTTTGAGAGAGAGAGAGAGAGAGAGAGAGAAAGAGAGAGAGAGAGAGAGAATCGAAATATTTAAGTTCTGCATTTTCCACCCCAATTTGGTCATAGGACTCATCCTTACCTGCGATTGACGGCAGCGTTCCTGTCCTAGATGCCTGCCTCTCCCACCACAGCCTCAAGAAGCTTTTCAGTGGGATTTTCATATTTGAAGCTCAATGCTTTAATTCAGCAAAAAATAACCCAGTTACAGTAAGCTGTTTTCAGCCCCCTATATATTCACTCATTCAGGATGCTACCAAGGTAAATAATGTGTTAATCGTTAACCGTATACAGCGTATGTGTAACAGCTGGAGAAGTAACAATTATTTTCACTTATTTCAATTACAAAAAAAAAACCTATTGCTTCATATAAAAAGGTGTAATTGATTAATAAGCAGAGATGGCAAACCACTAATAGTGATGACCAGAATGTGATCTAAGACAGTGATAATGATGCTAATGCCTGCAGGATCAGTATGTTGTAAAGAGATTCTGTCAGCATGAAGGAGCAAACACAATTTACTTTCTCAAAGACAAAGCTGATGATTTAGAGATGGAATTAACATAAGTCAGCCCCACAGACAGCACAGAAACACAACTTCCAAGACAAACTTTATCTTTTAGGGTGCTGGCAATATGATGGCGCAAGAGACATGAAATGGAAAGTTCCTCGCGGTTCTTAGCTGGAAGAAAGCACACGACATAATGATGTGTGACTGGATGAACTGTTGGATGTAATTTGAATATTACCATTTCTCTCATTTCAATAATTCATAGCATCATCATTTTAAGTAGAACATTTGAACGAGAACAAAGTACTCCTGCATACAAAACATGGCCCCATTACTCTTCTAAGAAATGCCTGTTATCAAAGTTTATTCTCACTCAGGTTTTTTTTTCATTCAGTTTGATTGCTATTCACGTGGGTTTGTTCATACTTAAGTTATCTTTTCTTTGTTACCTTTTGTGCATTTTTTTTATTTTTTACATTTGTCCAAACGTGTGATTAGTGCAACTGCCTGAGAAAGTGTTCACAGCGTTAATTCAGTGACAAGAACAAGGCAATTTCCATGAATGGACTAATTTATTCGCAAATGTGTAGTTTTTCTTTTTCAGGTTTTTTTTTTTTTTTTTTTTTTTAGATAAATGCATGTGAGCAGTGTAGAACAGCTGGTGAAGAAAGGAGGAGCAAACATTGTGAGGAGGGAAGAGAAGAGATGCTTCCTCCATGAGAACGGGCTGTTATCCAGTCTTTGGCCAGGTTGTAATGGTTAAAATAAGAAGAGCAGTGGACAATTGGAACTGGGAAGAATTCACCAGCACCTCTGCTATTTGCTCTGGGCCTTACAAATGGCCTGTGCCTAGCTGAACTGTGAGTAGCTAAGCTTTGGCTAATAAGTGGTGTGTGATTTGATGTGCCACCAGGTTAAGGAATTTTACCCTAAGGAAACGGTTACAGCCAGCTGCTGTGAGAGACTACACAACATAAAGTTCAGAGTGTCTTAACTGCAGTGGCAGGTGGGACAGAGCAGCTTGAAGGGTCTCTGTGTCCCACAGATGGCGCAACTCTGCACAAGAACAAAATGTAATGGTGTCCGTGATTAAGATAAGCTGGGGACTCTCCTAACCCTGCATTATGGGGAATGGATTTGTGCTGTGGAAGCTCTCCTGTCACCTTTGGCTGTTAACGTTTCTGTTATTTAATAACCAGTAGTTGCTAATGCTGTAACCGTTGCTGAACTCCAGATTGCCGATGGCTTATAACCTTCCACTGCTAATGATGAGGTGTCAGATGTTCTGTGCTTGCACTGTTGGCATTACTCTTTGTTAACTATTTTATCCTGTATAATTTAAATAAAGAGAACTTGCAAACCCATATGCTGTGGTTGACTTGCTCACTGCCTAACAAAGCACTTGGGGAATTTTAACCATTCTAAGGGCGGCACTGGCTGAAATCCTTGCAAATGGTTCATGCTTTTCTAAGCACTTCTGGGTAGTACAGAGGGCCACAACAAGCATAATGCTATTTGTGATCTCCCACTCATGCTACTCATAAAACATTTCCATCTGCATTTCCAATAACTAAAATCATGTCACATGATTTAGATTTTAGTACAGCTAAGTGTGTTGCAAGAGAGAAGAAATAGCTTCCATAATTTTTTTTAATGTTCTAGACTTTTGCTATAGACTTATTCTTTTGAGTATTCACTTCATGTGCTTTGACATGTTGAGAAAATGAAGTGCTTATTGATGCTATGCACCTTTAGCCACCAGTGACAGTGGTGAAGTGGGACAACTATTTAGAGAGCACCCACAGCCATGCACTCACTAATTATTCAAGATCATCATAATAATGAGGAACAATGCAAGCACATGTCTAATTGGTGAGGCCAGAGAACAAAACCCTAGGAGCAATGAATGACAGACCATCTCATTAGATCGAGAAAGCGCTCTTGGCTAAGGAAAAGATAGTGTGCCATACAAAGGATTTTTCCCCCTACAGATACATTTAATTCTCCAATTTCACTACCAAGCCTACAATTCACGTAACCTCTAGAGATTAAATGAATCATCATAAATCTTTTGTAGATTTTTGTTTATGTGAGAATGTAAAATCCTCCATCTGGATTCCAGTATCTACAGTCTACATATAATCTTTGTTTTGTGCAGGTGTTTGTGCACCTTTTAGTGACGACCAAATATTCTACTTTCATTCTACCAAATATTTCATCATATTGTCACTGTCAGATGAAAACCTCATATTTCCAGAACAGAGGAAACCCAAATAAATATTCATGTTCAACATTCATGGAACTTTTACTGAAATTACATGGTTTACTTTTCAATACACTGCAATAACACTGAACATGTTTCATAGGTATCTGCAAGTATGTGTATATTTAATAGAGGTTATAGGTTTTGAAAAATGCATGTTTGTGCACCATTTCTTGTGGAGTTACTAAGCTTTTTTTTTTTAGAACTTTACTATTCTGTGTTACTTACCAACACTAAACCAGTTTCATTTTCAACAGCCATCGATTTTGAAATATCTAGTGCCCGTTTCAAAGACACAGATTAAGCAAAGCTTTATACAAAATTGCAGTACAAGTAGTGATTTTAAAGCCAATGGATAGTGCCCCCCTGTAATTTCAGACCTTTCTATTAACCCATTCATCATGCAATCTTCACACATTGTAAAAGACATATGGAATTTGTCCTGGAAAAAAGTGAAAAAATAGAGATATATTCGTCCAACAGTAATATACTACCTGTATAAGTCGTTGGTATAAGTAACAGTATGAAAGTACAGAGGAGTTTCCTAGAAACCTAAGAAAAGCACCATGTCACAGGAAACATCTACTCAGTGTGATCGAATGCTCCCTACCTGTAGATGCCTAATAACAGAGGATTTATTAAACTTGGGCTAAACAAATATTTTTTTTGTATGTGCTGCTTAATGGCTCCCTGGTTCCCTTTCAGACGAAAATTTATCTGACCACCTGAAAAATATTATCCTTCTCCATCTTCAATCACTTTCTAATTATCAGAAGGTGGCCTCCACCACTGCCTGTACATCACCATGAACATTTGCTCACTTCACATACTAGCCTACAGTACATCTGGGTGGCCTCATAGCTCAGTGCTAACAGAATGACCAGTGGCAAGAAAGAAGGTGAAGGTATAGAGGATACAAAAACTCCTCATATATGAAAATGCAACCCAGAACCAACTGCAAGGCTTGTATATCTGTAAGACAATATGAAAATACATTCAGGTTTTTCAGATTGCAGTTTACTATTATCATTTAATTAGACATTTTGGAGGGAAAATCATTCACTTTTCATCCTATTCTATCATATATTTGATATATAAAACAAATTACTGTATGCTTTACTGCACTCAAAATTAAGATAACAATAAAAAGTGAAATGGTCGAATTCAGTAAAAATTAAGAAGCATTCGGTATTGGCAAATGAATGCACACAGTGGTACAGTATACTTCAAATGTGCTATTTGGTTGGCATTTACAAATGTAGCCCAGGGATGAGTGGTAAAAAACACAACGAAAGGAAGGAAGACATAGCAATTAAGGCAAATCTCAACTCCGCTGCTTCTCCCCAATTCAGGCTGGGTTATGTAAGATGTGTGGGGCAGAAGACAGAACCATCCATCACCAACCTGCAAATTACCACCACATTCTTGCACATTCTGGTGTTTGTAATATGCAAAGTAAAAAAGATCCCATGCTCTTTAGCATTGTCTTGTAAATTAAAAAAAACATTCACTGATAAAGAGCAAATCACTGTAATAACTCTGACATTCATATAGCGAGCACAGAGAACACAGCATGGCCTCACTAGCATTCATGGTGACAAATGGAGACATTAATGCAAAAATGATGAGGGGAAGAAGACGATATGCAAAGAGGGTTTTCAGAAATGGAGGAAATTAAATGTAAAAGGATGCTGTTAGTTCCACACCTAAACAGAAGTCTGCCTGTGAAACTTACTGCAGTTCAGTTCTATGACATTCTTTTTCACATTTAAGCCACCTCCTGAAGCCATCTCATTTCCTTAGTTATGAGAAAACAGCCTGTCAGGGTGAACAGTTTCCAGTTGATCACAGAAGAATTAGCTTAGCATTAACTATAAGGTCCATTTTAGAGTCTCCAGCAAATAGCCCCCCTCAGCCTCCCAACATACACTGCCAAACAGAGCAGATACTGAAAACCCATGCTGGGTGGATCGGTATTAATCAGAGGGCATCCAACTGTCAGCGTGCATAAGTGTTATTCTTGATGGTTTTGATGTAAATGAGACAAGAAGGAAAATGCCACAGTCTTGAGGTGATTCTATGTGATAGGGTGAATTAGATATCGGGAATGGGTCATTAAATACACCCGTACCAATTAGCAAAGATTACATCAACCATTTACATCAAAAGTATAGTATGCAACTTTGGTTGTACAACTGTCATGCTCCATAGTGAGCCACATACATCATCATCATCATCATCATCATCATATACAAATATAGCAAATTCACAAAAGTTTGTTTCTTGAAATTAAATTATTTCTTATGATTGCTAATACTTGATAATGATAGAATGATATAATTGGTAATGATAAATCATGTAAGCCTACCTTACAAAATATTTGCACTGAAAGTATTATTGTTCTTGTAAACACTCCTGTCACCATTACAAAACATCATCTTGTCACCTCAGCTTGGACACTCATGAAACCTAAGGGGAGGAAGACTTTCTTTGGTATAACCTAAAGACGATTGTCTTGTTTCATTTGCAACGCTACCAGGGGCGGACTGGCATACATTGCTACCGGGGATTTCCCCGGTGGGCCGATGGGTTAGTGGGCCGCCGGTGGTTTAACTCGGCCCGTGGAGGAACCATTGCCGCGCACTGCGGCCCCGGTCCGTAGTCACGCTGCTGTTTAACGGTGTTATTACCACCCCCGCTCCAGTCAGACTAACCTGCTCAGCGCGGCCGCGGACTGATCCTGTAAACAAATGAACGAGTTGGACCGGACTACGAAAACATACAGCAACTGTGTCACTTATTAATACAAGTAGTCAGGAACTGGAAAAGCCTCGTCCATACTAATGCCACATTCATTATATCTCCCTGTCCACATTGCCATAAAGATGGAGCAGTCTAAAGCCTGGTTTATACTTGACGCGCCGCGAGCGGCGCGAGGGTCCGCGCGGCGAAAATGACGTAATCGCTGTGGCTCCGCCCGTGCGCGAGGGCCTCGCGCCTCGTGCACCTCTCGAATTTTGTTCGCGCGCGCGCCGCGCTTCAGCGCGATGGACAAAGTCATGTTTGCCGGGTTCATACACCTATACAAGGTGGAATTAAAGCACTTGTACGCCACTTTAAAGGTCCATTTCAATATTTTCCAGCACGTTAAACTTAATTAAGTTAAATATTTATACATATACTCGAAATGAATCGAAATAATTCGCTTTTTTATCACATTATTTAATGGTTGTTTATTTTCAAAACGCCCAATCTTAACGTCTTCACGTTCTCTCATGTTTCGTCCTGGAATTACAAGAGGCTCGTATTTGTTAACGTATCGTTTCGGACAACACTGCAAAGCCATAATTACGTTTGATGCCTGATCATACCTGTCAAGTTTTGTATTTAAAAATACGGGACATTTCCCGTATATGACGTCATCGCCTAATTCGCATAATCAGTTATTTGCATATAGCTGCAATCGAGACTGTAGGAGAAACGAAAACATCTTTGGAGTGGCAAAAAGTGAAGAAAAAACACCCCAAATATGTTTTGAACTACAAATGAATAAAAAAATTAAAATTTTCTAGTGGTATTTGTAGCTACAAATGGGGACATCTCCTGGGCATATTTCTGTGCCTTTAGCCCGCATTTGTGCTTGGCAGATTGTTCGTGCTGACGGACATCGTTCCTTCCCCCATGAGAGACACTAAAATCACAGCTACATATCTTACAGAATGAGTAGCTATGCCCCTTCATGCTCCACTTTAGGAAAGTAAATTCCCTGTCCCATTCGTCAAGGTACTTACACGTACGCTTAGCTTTTTTGGCAGGAGTGCTCCACGTACGCTTAGCTTTTTTGGCAGGAGTGTTCCAGGTTTGCTCCCACTGTCGACACTAAACCCGCGAGTTAAATTTATTTATTTTTTTTAAAGCATTCACGTGCCGCTCCAAACAGTATTCTGTCACTAACCTGCAGTAGTCTGGGTATGTAGCAGTTCTCGCGAGGCTAGTGACAGAATTCTGTTTGGAGGGGCACATGAATGCTTTAAAAAAATAAAAATTGAAAACTGAAAATACGGGACAAATACGGGAAAATAAAAATACGGGACTGTCCCGGCCAAAACGGGACACTTGACAGGTATGTGCCTGATGTGGTATATACGGTCTCTGGTCAGGTAAAAATGTTCTTTCACCGGTTTTGCAGGGGTTTTTTATTCTCCACTGCCACCTGTCGCCACCTATCGGTTCGGAGAACACTGCAGCGACGTTCGCGAAAGTATAAACGCCTACACCGCTCGCGCGGAGTCGCGCGCTACGGTCGCTCGCGAAAGTATAATAACTGTGCGTTCACACCGAAAGCGATAAAATCGCTCTCCGTCGCCGAGTCGCCGAGAAGCCTCTCGCTGCAGCCTGCAGGAAGGCGGAGTTGGACATCCAACCCTGCCCACATCCAACTCCACCCTCTTCTCAAGACCGAAGCCACGCCCATGTTACGTTCGAAACTCGGACTGTTTTTGCTCCCAGTGAACAGAACTGCAAGAACTATTTACGTGTGTTTTATAAGTGTTTTAAGTGCAGAAGTGCATTTTCAGTGCATTTTCAAGTACTTTAGCCTAAATTCCAGCACTTTTCAAATCTGAAACACAATACAGCATTAAAATTGGTCAGGTAAATGTTCCTTCCCCTGTGTTTGAGGGGTGTTTCTTTATACTACCACATATCGTTTCAGGAGGACACTGCAAAGATTGTGACGCGCGCGAGGTGTGCGGAGTCGCGCGGAGTCGCGCGCTACGGTCACTCACAAAAGTATAACTAGCTTTATAGGGGAGACACGGAAAGACATCGCTAAAAAGGAGAGCTCTTATGTGATTTAGGAATGTGGATCTTGTGTTTAAAAATGTCTTTTATAGAATTATTTGTTCAATTAATTGGTTCAACGCAGACAGATTTCTTCATAACTTATAATTAGTAGGCTTGAAAGTTACCGGATCGAGGCAGACAGTTCCCAGAACGCACCCTTCAAAATGAAAGAGTTCCCGGATCCTGTTCCGGCAGGATCCGGCTCAAAATAAGCCCTGATTACACCCCTTCTCCATTACCAACATTACCAACATACCCCTTCTCTATCACCAACATTATCAGTAAACATTACCATTTTAATTGTGTACTTATAGAGAGTAGAGCAGAGTTGCCAACTCTCACGCATTGAGCGTGAGACACACGTATTTGACCGTCTTCACACGCTCTCACGCTACACATCCGATTTCTCACGCCGAAAAAAATCTAGTTTATTTACCTCTGATCTACATCTATGATTTGAGTTACTAGTTCGCTCTGGCGCCAACCACCGGCGATCGATCTATCGAGATATAATACTTAATTTGTGTCCATTTTACATCCCCCCGTCAACATTTTACGTTCGCCACCCAATAAATAAAAATAATGAATAACATACGTGGAACGATACACAAATTAAACGAGGTATGTGTAAATTAAGCGCAAAGACGTGTCTCTTGAACACTTGTGAGTTATTATGCATATTTTCAAGTACCACACAGTTATTCTCGAATGAAGAAGTAGTGGGTTGGCGCACGACAGCGCATTAGAGGGTGGAGTTGGATGTGGGCGGGGTTGGATGTCCAACTGTGCAGCGAGACATACTTGGAGTCGCCGGCATCGCGTCGCGTTGGGGCGTGTCCAACATCACGCCTGCATGCAGCACGTGACAGATATGCAAATCACGTTTTTAAAGCAGGACGCAGTATTTATTTTAATCTATTGATTACAGGACACACGATTATAAAGGAGTGCGTGTATAAAACATAGTGTGTGTATAAAACACATATAGTATATAAACCTAAAATGTTTATGTATTTTTTTACTTTTTACCCCAGACCCGAAGATCAAACAGGAATAAAAAAAATCATAACCAATAATCGGGTATACGCTAATTTATTGCAGATGTTTTTTAACAAATGAACAGTATTCCCTCCAACAATAAACATTTTGTACTGTAAATAAACAGGGACACATCGTAAAGTGCGGGACATCCAGAGACAGCCACTATTAATCTCTCCTCCATTTTGCAATCGGAACAAATAATCAGTAGGAACCAAAGTCAGAGGTGCGGTTTCGGAGGAGGGTGCAAACATACTTTCTGATTGGTAGTCGCCGCCGCGCGTCACTGCTCATTTGCATAAAGTTGAGCCGAGCTGAACTTGATCACTGCTGATATTGATTAGAATGCATATTTAAGACTTCTAAATAATACACAACAGTGTAATTTATAGATCAAGTGTTTGTAGGTTTTGTTAATCTGTTGACTATTATCTGTATTATGCTCAGCAGACTTTGGATTGATGGCAAAGGGAGAGAGAAGGTCATCAAGAGAGATTGAAAACACAAGGTAAGTTGAAACTGGGTGGCAGTTTTGAACAATGAATCTTACAAGACTAAAGAGGAATACAACATACTAAAATGTTATAGTACAGTATGATATATGTAATCATATGTAACCATACTAGACTTGTATTCTATTATTTGGAGCTGTTTGGGGGTTGCTGGATTTTGAAGCTTGGCTACTGGAGTTGTTCACCTTTCTGGATTGGCTCTTGCATCCAAGCTGACCATGTTTTAACTGTTTCTTCTTTCTGTCATTCCGTATTGTGCAGGGGGCTTCCTCTTTCTGAGTGCGGGGCGATGCACAAAAATGGTGGGATCAGCATCTGCTCTCAGCCTAGTCTTGCCCTGTTTGGTTCTGATGAACTGGTCTGCCTCAAAATGTGCCTGCAGAGTGATGTGAGTTTACTCCTCACACATGACAACTCAGTTTTGTCTACCCATATACATATCCCATAGTGGGTGAATACACAGTATTAGAGAACACTTACTGGATACGTATACACTCATTACACGTATAAAAAAACAACCAAGGATGTGCAACAAGTTCAAATTCATATCACATCAATACTCATAATAATCATTTTCTCCTGTCTTTTTCTCCTCTCTCTCTTTAGGCCAAAGAACCACAGGGGATTCAATGGAGCTGCAACTAGATGGCACCCTCACCTGTTTGATAGCTCTGTGATCATTGTTTCAATAAAGACGGCTATTATCCGCACTTGGATCCTTGTCTGCCTGATTAGTACGTTACAGAAAGGGTAGTGTTATGACCTCAGTCATATTGTGTGTTGTGCATTTTGTCATTGTCTGCTATGCCTGTGTATTGTGAGTCTACCCCTTTAAGACTGTTTGCAGGGGCCGTCCATTTTTCGCCTTCCACACCTGATGCGGCTTACCGTGACGACGGAGGAAGGTGGAAAAGGAAGCATAAAAGGCGGTTGTGGACATGGATGAAGGAGGCTACGCCTCGGTTTTGTGCTTGTTCTGAGAGTTCTGAGATTTGATAATTCGATTGTTGGTTCGTTCTAGTTGCTAACTACATTTGTATATTTGTATATATCTGTATATATAACCTATTGCACCAGTAGTAAGGGTGACTGGCTGTTTTGTTTCTGGTTTATGGGTTTGGTTCTGTGTGTTTGATTAGTCAGGAAGTTAGGAGAGACATTGTGTTTTTGTTTCATGTTGGTTTGTGAAGGGTTAATTAGTAGTCCCTGTGTTAGGAAGAGTGGGTTTTCTTTTGTTGTTCATTTTCGTTTTCAGTGAGGGTCACCCTGAAGTTTATCTGGTGTTATTATTCATGTCATTCAATATACATCCTATATATTTACATACTACATAAAACATCTTTCAACTATTCAATTCTCTGTGGGTGTTTTTGGCATTCGGCCGTCACCGTTCATCATATACCGGTTCATCAGTATCATTTTCTCTGTTACTAGTCCCTACCTAGACGGGGTACGTAACAGTAGTAAACGAACCTGTGCCCTAGAGAGATTATAAATATTATGGCATTTAATAATAAACACATTTTATGAACTTAATCATTTTGTTTGGATGTGCCATTGCCACAGAGGACGTGCTGATGCCAACTCACCATCTGCACTGAAGGGACTGTGACTGCTTGGCCTGGAATTAGAACTATAACTATAGAACTATATTTGGATTATAAATACAGACTTGTGCTAACGGGCCGCCCAATGGAGGATGGGCTCCCTTTTGAGTCTTGGTCCTCCCGAGGTTTCTTCCTAATCTCCACCATCATAGGGAGTTTTTCTTCGCCTCTGTCGCTCATTAGGGATCTGGACCCATACAATTGTAAAGCTGCTTTGTGATGTGTTGTAAAAAGCGCTATATAAATAAATTTGACTTGACCTGACCATGTTACAATCATTATGATATAATTTTTTTTTAAGTGTTCAAGTGCCTCTGCAAAAGGAATTATGTCGCTAGCCTCGCGAGAGTGTCAACCTGCAGTAGCCCGAGTGTCAGTTCTCGCGAGATTAGCACTGACAGCGGGAACAAAAAACCCGAAAAACTAATCAGAGATGAATGAATGTAACGAGAGAGAAGGCGTTTCTATCAAAAAAGTGAAGATGTCGTATAAAATATAAGGGGTCCTGGACCTTGATTGGGTCCTTGGTTTAATACACTATTAAATATAGTTTTTTTTTTGTTGTAGGTAGATCATTTTGACTAGGTCATGTTATAAGTAGCTCACAAGCTGAAAAGGTGTTGGCACCCCTGGTCTAAACAAACTACCAAACGTAAAGGTGGCACTGAAAAGCTGTAGAGGTTTTACTCACTGAGTGAACAATGTGGGTTTCAGTAGCTTTCCAGCTGTTTTCCCCCTGTATTTTGTCTGGGTCAAGTTGTTAAGTTTGTTAATTATTTTGATATTTGTAATCATATTATTGCTGGAAGTATATATATATATATATACGTTTCGTAGTTTGTTTATATAGTGGGCCAGTCTGTCAGGAACTCCCGGGCCACTTTTTCTCCCCAGTCCGCCCCTGAACGCTACTGTTTAGTCATGTTTCACATTTGACTCTTTCCCACAGTCATAAAACGTCACTCAACATGGAAAAATAACCTCAGTCAGTAATAAGTGTTGCTGTATAGGATAACCACCTAACCAAGTCTTGCATTTAGTTGCATTCTTGTCAAAATCTGACAAGATTTAGTGTATACTTGTTCTCTTACATAACCCCATACCTAAAAAGGGGGAGTTGTGAGTGTGGTTGCATGTCTTTGAGCAGAAGCACACTGTTTGCTATGGCCGTGGCTCATTAGGTTTGGCCATAACTGCTGCCAGTGTAACGGAGCCCCCTGGTGTGGTAATTGCTGGACTCAAGCCAGACCCTTCCAAGCCATCTGATGCTCCTACGCTGCAGTGCAGGTGCCACAAATAGTGACCAAACTCTGACCACCACAACACGGTGTGCATTAAGCCCACCTGTGGACGGCAGCAGAGAACATGTGGGAGCATTATCCCAACAGAAAAATATTTGCATAGTTGCATTCATTTAGTAGATAAATTGAACATTCATTCATTTGTTCATAGTAGCTCTCCTGATCTACTACAATGGGCATGGTATCATGGTACTGCATTATTGTACAGGTGAATGAATGCACTGTATAATATTACAGGTGTATAATAGTGCACTGTACAATAGTGAAGGTATGTAATAGTGCACTGTGTAATAGAGCAGGTGTATATTAGTACACTGTGTAATAGAGCAGGTGTATAATAGTGCACTGTGTAATAGAGCAGGTGTATAATAGTGCACTGTGTAATAGAGCAGGTGTATAATACTCCACTGCGTAATAGTGCAGGTGTGTAATAGTGCACTGTGTAATAGTGCAGGTGTATAATACTCCACTGTGTAATAGTGCAGGTGTATAATAGTGCACTGTGTAATAGTGCAGGTGTATAATACTCCACTGTGTAATAGTGCAGGTGTATAATACTCCACTGTGTAATAGTGCAGGTGTATAATACTGCACTGTGTAATAGAGCAGGTGTATAATAGTGCACTGTGTAATAGTGCAGGTGTATAATACTGCACTGTGTAATTGAGCAGGTGTATAATAGTGCACTGTGTAATAGTGCAGGTGTATAATACTCCACTGTGTAATAGTGCAGGTGTATAAAACTGCACTGTGTAATAGAGCAGGTGTATAATAGTCCAAGTGCATAATAGTGCAAGTGTATAATAGTACACTGCATCAATGTGCAGGTGCACTGTATAGTTCCCAACGAAGCAACCTGATTGGTTTTACAATTGCCATATGACTACTAACTGAAAAATATGAAACTATATGAAACTGTATGAACTATTATTAGATTTGGGCTGTATTAAAAACACACACAAATGCACTCAACACAGTCACCTGGGGTCTGTGGGAGCCACTTCTCTAGACTAGGCTTTTCTACCCCATGTGCCCGTTACTGGGGCAACCGTGGTGTTGTTAACCTTTCATATTCTCTTAGGTTCCCCATATTCTCTCAATTTCTCTGTGAACTTGGGTTCATATTTACATGTTGAAATAAAGCGTAAATGGATACATTGATTTTTTTTTTAAATTCTATTTATTTTGTAGTTTTTTAACATTAAAGATGCATTTCAGTTTTGTAGCCAGTTGTGACCTATATAAAAATGTGGCCTATGCAAGTTTATGTTCACTGTTTACATTTTACAGCATAAAACACTACAGGCTGTACCAACTATTTCAGGGGGAACTATAGACTATTATGTGGAACAAATTGTAACTTCCCCTGCGGTCTGTTCAAAATAAATGAAAGGAAAAACTTAACCTAGGGGGTTTGCTGCTTTGTACCTGTTGTAATGAACTTGTACTGAACCATGAAGTGCAAACTGTGTGAACCAAACTGTGACTTCTGTGTACCATTACACCCCTATTATATATCGAGAGGGGTCGCCCCATGGATTGGGAGGTTTGTTGTTTCAGCACATTCAAAAGATGTCTCTTTTTGGGGACTCTGGAAGCTAACAGCTTGGACTCATTGTCATGTTCCACAAACCATTCATGAACAGTTTTGCAGTGTGGCAGAAAGTTGTTTCGTGATAAAAGATGCCATTAAGTCACACTATTGTCATCAAATGTTGTACCTTGTCTGCAACAATGTTTATGTAAGTGTAGTAGTTGAAGAAACATCCACTTCAATCCCAGGAGTCAAGGTTTCGCAGCAGAACCATCTCCATCATCACACTGCCTTCACCAGCTTACCTTCTTCTCGTAGTGCATCTTCTTACTATCTCTTCCACAAATCTTCCACACTTCACCATCTACATGATGTAAAAGAAAACTTGATTCAAAGGACCACTTCCATGATCCAGTTATGATGGTCAAGGCCCCATCGAAGTCACCTGTGAAAGCTTTTGGTTCAGGATGGGCACTTTGTCTAGTCCAAACTCATATACCCCTCAAGAAGTGATCTACTCTGTGTTCCGAAACATTCCTATCGTTAGCATTTGTGCTACAGTAGCTCTTCTGTGGAATCAGATCGGACAAGCTAGTCTTCACTCACCACATGCAGCCATGTACACCCCATCACCAGTTTATGGTATATAGCTATTTAGAGCTCCAAAGCAACTTATAATTATAAACAAACTTAAATCAATTGAGGAACTAGCAACCTTCTGATTCATAGTCAAGCGCCGTAACAACTGAGCTAGTACTGCTCTGTCCGAGCTCTTGTATTTCCTTGTGCCACTTTTATTAGGTAATAGCTTAATCATTGCATAGCAGAAACACCCCACAAAACCTGCTGTTTTGGAGACACTCTCACCCAGTTGTCTAGCCATCACAATTTGGTTCCTGTCAGTGTCACTCAAATCCATAAGCTTGGCCATTTTTTTTTTTTTGCTGTTGTTTCCAACACATGAGCTTCAAGAACTGGCTGTGCACTTGCTTCTTAATATATCCCAATCCTTGACAGCTGCCACTGTAATGAGATAATCAGTGTTATTCACTTCACCTGTCAGTTGTCTTAATGTCCTAATTGTGGAGTTCAGGTGTTTCAGCCACACTCCCTGCTAA
Organism: Brachyhypopomus gauderio; assembly: GCF_052324685.1. NCBI lineage: Eukaryota > Metazoa > Chordata > Actinopteri > Gymnotiformes > Hypopomidae > Brachyhypopomus > Brachyhypopomus gauderio. Next base: position 33,188,103 of record NC_135215.1, on the reverse strand, counting down.
CAAGTGCATCAAGTCAAGCACACAGCCATGTAATTTCCTTATATAAACTCAGGTGCTTTCCAGATCCAACATGATTATGTTCCCTGTGCACAAAGTGAAGTTCATAAACACGTGGGCCAATGAGCTTGAGGAACTGCACACTTTCTTTTATCCCAGTGAAGACCTTTGGGATGATTAGGATCACTGATTGTGAGCCAAGCCATCCCATCCAATATCATTGCCTGACCTCAAGAATGAATGATGCTCCTTTGAATAAACGGACACAAATTCCCCACACACTCCAAACCCTTGTGGAAAGTCTTTGCTAAAACATGGCAGCTATTATAACTGAAAAAAATGGGCCAACACCATATTAATGCAAATCATTTTTAGGATGGGATGTTCAACAAGCAGATTTAAGTGCGAGGCTCAGGTATCTATATAAGTTTGGTCACACAGTGTGTGTATGAATACCTTATGAAGAAGCCCCAACAGGCTACATTAAAGTCTAATAGGCTATAAAGTTAAAGCAGCAGTTTCTCCAAAAACTGCTGTTATTCCCATTTCATAATGAAGTGTGATAAACAGAAACTGTAATAATGATGGAGGAACACGGGTATCTGAGGCCAGTACAGCCAATAAATTGGCTATCAAAACAATAAGTTTACAAAATAAAATAATAATGTTACTGATTGTACATTGACCTGTGACCTCATAGTTGCATAATTCCCATTAGGGACTGTAAATTATTATATGCTATACATACTAAATATTATTCAATACTAAATATGGATATACAGTATGTTCTATGAACCTCAGAAATATATAACCTTTTTTTCCATAAACAGTAAAAAATGTTCATACTGTACCTTCAAGGTGACCGTCATAAAGACTCACATGAACATAAAGTCAGTTTCAAATAAGTCATTAGAAAATACAGGGATTTCAGATACAAATGGCCTGACCGTCTTGCTTTCTAAATGAAACTGAAAAGCCTGATTATAAGCAATCATAAAGTAATTTCTGTGAGACATTTTATACAATGAGTGCTTGATTAGAGCAGGGATGTGAGGGGATGCTAGCACCTGCCAACAGTGTCAACATACCAACACCAAGTAAACAGTTAACCAACAGTTTTGTTATATATCATGTGAGACATCTATTATGGATGTTATAAATCTATCTGTAAATTAGTTCTTCAAACCATATAATGATTCTGGCAAAATGTTAATGTACATTTTTAATGCAAACAGTAGGATGCACTGCGACTTATTTCCTCTTACTTCCCATACAGTGGAGTATTTATTCTAGCGCAGCCAGCCACTGTAGTTCAGATTCAGACAGGCGCGATACATTTTAAATGGGTTAGTAATTACTATCTACCGCAAAACAGTAATACTAGAAGTGGTGGTAGTTACTTATACCACTCCAGAGACCAGCTTTCCATTTGTGTGGGAAGAAGCCAGAGGATTTCTTGTGTCTATTTGCCAAACAGGAGGTGTGGTCAGGCTTCCCTTTCTGTTTTTTGTGTGGCCATGCTCTTTACTTCTTATTTAACCTCCTGGCCTCTCTGCTGGCATGATTATTCATAACGAAATAGTCCAAAGTGATCAATAAATACATTTCAGCTATGCACACCAAATCTCATCCTCATAATGCCCATCCACTTTGTAAAATAACAATAATAACTACAAAGCAAAGTTTGTGAACAAACCTTATGCTGGCTTGACAAAGCCCACTGTAACAACATGAAGACTATATTAACTATGTTAACTGATAATCAATTTAGTAGTTCTCAGTAGAGACTAGTAGTTCAGTAAGTACAGTAAGTTCCTGTCAACAGTGAAATGAAAAAAGAAGAGGTAGTTGGCTTTGTGCTAACTTAATTATTACTACTTGCTATTTCTTTCAAACACCATTTACATTTTGACCTAAAGAATACAAGATTACATGACCACATTCAGAAAATCAAATCAATTTTACAATTTCTTGACAAATCTGACATTAGGGACTATATACATATTATATATACATATATAGAAATATTGCATTATTGCACTTAAACATTGCTGTTTTAACTTCACATTCCTTGTAATTTTTTATGCAGTAGTTTGTAAACTTGAGAAGAGTGTGCAGTTAACAGCCCCTCCCCCTCTGCTGCGATCCAGCCTCGTATCATAAAACGGTATGATATCGTATCGTATCGTATCGTATCGTATGTTTCCCCCACTGCAACATCACAATAAAATGAGAAATGCGCTACGGAGTGTTTCTACAACTATTAGCTTCTATCTTAGCATTGTCAATATTTAAAATAATTTATTAGCTACTTAATTAGCTACTTATCAAGCAGAACTTTGGCTAAAAGGCCATTGGTTCCACAGCTCCTTTGGCCTCTGAAATTCCGCTTTGAATTTTTTTAAACTTTCCTTTTTTTTTTTCTTGCTTGTTTTCATTTTTGACATCTTATCTTTGTTGCATTAGCTGGTGTTGGCAAAAGAGTGTTTTGCCGTCACGCATGTGTATAAGCAAAGCTAGACAGAAAATTAACAGGAATTCCAAGAAGAATCGTGATCGTCGTAAAAAGGAATGATTTTACTGAGGCTTTCAGGTCCATTCATATTTTGTTCCTCATTTTAATATTTCTTTTCATTCTTACTTTGTAAAACTGCAAATATAAACCATATGTATTTTTATGATAAGTACACTTGAGAAAAAAACTTTGTTCACCAGTAATATTGCATGAGTAAATTAATTAAACTACACTGACTTAAAGTAAACCCAAGCAAACATGGCATTACAGTACAGTAGACCTAGACAAGCTAACAAATGCACAAATATATGGTGCAAACGCTTCAATTTAAATGTAAATTCTAATTTTTATACAGTACTTCTCTAACTAACTACATTGCTTAAGTTTTAATCTTTTATGAACTTACAGGCATATATTTTCCCACACTGGAACATAAAATAGGAGAATTTGGAAGTCCATGCACACTGCAGCTTGGCTGAAATACAACTAAATCCAAAATGTAGGATGAACCGTCACATGGAAATTAAATGCTTGCAGTACCCAAAATGTCCATGGGGAGACAATAAATAAATACATTTGAATAGGAAACAGAACAGAGTGAAAGGCCTTTTTTCATTACTGATGATAGTTCATCTACCACTGCTTTTGCTAAGTTCATGAAGTCACTCTGTGCTTGACCGAGACAGAGTGAGAGCTCTAGCAGTGATTGACATTGTGTCACAGGAGACACTTCTCCCGGCTCTGATTGGTTGTTTTGATTCGGACCTGGTGGATTCTGTAAGTTAGTAAGCCTAGGTAGAGCCAGAAGAAGAAAATGTTTTTGTTTTGTTTCACAGATTATCTGCTTGTTGTTAAAGTATATTTCTAATCTTATACTACTGCTTTTAAGGTGTTTCAAAATTACAGATATTGAGCAGCTGCTTGAATAGTTTCCTTTTTCCAGAAATGTCCATCATACTCTTTATGGACTGTACGTATGTCATTATGTATGATATTGATTTAACACAGGAATGCACATTTCACCAGTAGATGACAGTAACGCACCTTACTGGATTTACACTATTACACTGTTACAAAACTGTATCAGTTTTAATAGCCAACTTGACCTGTATATGGCAATTCCTAACACAGGCCTAAATCAAAAGACCACTATATGTGACTTGCCAATATAGGTCTAACCTCCTGAAATTTATACCCAATCCAAACTTGGAGTTAAACCTGTACTGTAATTAATGGCATGTGAAAGAGTGATATTTGTGTTATATGTCTTTATTGGTTAAAACAGTTTTGGTTAAGACCTGACCCTCATTCTGAGGACTGTGCATCTATATTCTCATGTTCTAAATGTTCTAGATTTTAAAGTATTTAAATTATTCAGTGTTGTGCACCTGAATTGAAAAAAAAGTAAAATCATTTTGCTTTTTGAGATAAATGGAGAGTGTCATTGATAAGGAACATTCACTGAGTAGTTTTTCCTTTTCACTTTAGAAAGTCCTTCTTTTACTCCCTGGAGACAGCGATTAAATGTAGAGGTCAGCCTCTGTGAACTTGACAGAACTGTTTAAAACTTAATGAGGAGTGAGGCTCTATGGCCCTCCTTCCTTTAAGACTTGAACCTCACTTCTACTATATTAAAATCCTTTCCAAGTCTCAAACAACTGTAGCTTATGACCTAAATGACTGCCCTCGCTTATGTTTTCAATGGGGTAACATAATTACTAAAATCAGCATTTGCTTCTCTTTAATGGAGCTATTTTTTTACTGTGGTATATCCTGCATGTCTCCTAAGGCCCATTCCCCTGGGGACCAAGTACTGACCTTACAATAATATGTATGATAATTCAAGTCCTCTGTGGTCCCAACACTAATAGGACATCAAGACAAAGGTGAGCTGTCTGGTCACTGTACCTAACTTTGATGCATGATTTTAATTGTCCAGCACCCTGTAAATAAAACCTAAGACATAAAAAAATTTTAATGTCAAATGTACTATGGATTATTAAAATTTTGCCATTCGTTTTGATTTTTATGTGTCCTTGTTTAAACCATACTTGCATAATATGTTTGAAAATGTAACATGATTACTGCATTCAGAATTATGTATTTAAAATCCCTAGTGCTTCTCCACAACAGCAGAATGCCATTACGCCAAATCCAAACGCATTATGTATGCTTATTACATATGTGGTCCATGGTTCCCTCACCACGTTTCCATAGATGATAATGGCCACATATACAATGCTAAGAAAATTAAAAAGTGCTTTTATGAATATCAAACTAAAGTCAGCTACCTTTCACTCGTCAGCTCCAAACATCACGTTTACGTAACATTTTGGAGCCCAGAGAATGGAGTAGACATTATTCTTACTTACTTCTATTGCTCAAGGAACCAGACACCATTGTTCAAGAAGAATAATCAAATACTTCAGTACCTAACAATACATGATTCAAAAACTGGCTGACAGCATTGCAGAAAAGACTGAAGATGCTATGATCGCAAAATGGTCTCTTTAATATCAAACAGTCTGTCAAAATGACTTTATATAGTGCTTTTTACATTGGGCACTGTCGCCAAGTATCTTTGCCGATGTCCATGTCCCCACTACACACAAAGACCTGTAAGTGTTAGAGAGAAGCCTCAAGAGGAACCAGGAATCAAAGCAGAGACCATTCCTACACATGCTGGTTAACACTGGACAGCACTGCAAGAACAAAGTAAACAAAAAAAGGCCAAGAATCACTGTAGAAAAACAAACAGCAAGAAATTCTTGGGAGAACTGTAACGTTAACTTCTGTACGGCAGGATGGATAATGACACTATTCTAGGAGCACATAACGTAAAAATATGACTGCAGAACTAGAAACCCTTATATGTGCGGGTAGTCAGTGCATTTTGGTATTTTCATTATTTTTGCGTAACAGCTGGGATTACTGAGGGGTAAAGGATGGAAGGCAAGAAACGGATGAGAGAAGCGTTAATACTGCAGACGAACTTATTTGAATTGATTTCTAATGTTGCTACACACACACACGAGCGCTCGCTCACACACACACACACGCACGCACGCACACTGGCATAGTGTAGATAGGTGAATTGTGGATAAATCATGCTGAGCCTCTATAGAAGTCAGGTCAGAGAATAAGGATCAATGACTGGCAATGAGATTTAACATAGCATCAGCATACACACCACATGTGACCTATACTGATATTGGACAGTTACAGGCACTCTCTACAACTACTAAAATGTCTGACACAAGAAAATATACATTTCCACAAGAGGCATGTTGGTGAAGCTCCACTAATTATTATTATTAACAAATACTATTATTATTATTATTATTATTATTATTATTATTATTATTATTATTATTAACAAATACTATAATTGTTAACAAAAACTATAATTAGTAGCTGGATGTGCAATCATACAAGCCATACAAAACTATTATGTTTATTATGGGGGGGGGGGGGGGGTAGATTTAAATCACACTGAACAAATGATTACTCTGTCACCTCCACACGTTTCTAGCTCGTGCTTTATCTAGTTACTACAGAGGAGTAATGTGAACAACTGCACAGGCTACCATGCACCATGGGACCAAAATACCCACGACATTTTGGAAAAGTTTCCAAAATGTATTATGTGAGCTAAATGTTTCCAATGTACAGCTTTCTGGCAAAAGCTTGGATTTGCTTACATACAATGTTTACTGGATAAACGTAGCTTCCTATTGACTGGAAAACCAAACCAGCACAAATATGTTAAATGTTATGATAAGTATTAGGCTTAATAAGTGTGTATCATGCATCTCACAATGCTTTCATATTTTCTAACATTACTTGTTCTGAGGGTGGGGAGTGGATTCTTTTTAAAATAAAAGTTTGTGTCCTACCACATTTTCATGTATTTTTTGAATTATTCTCAAAATGCATACTAAACACATCATGAGGTTCTGCCCATGGCCAAAATTTCATTCATATTTCAGCTTTACAGTTCTTATAAATGTATGCTAACATAATCAGGGCTTGAGTTTAGCTTAAACAGCCCACAGGCAGGAGACCATAGGAATGACTTTCTCTTTATGTTTTATGTAGATTTTGACACTAAGAATCCCACACAACTAGTATCGAACTACCCCCATTTATATCTACCCAACACAGAATAAGTTTCCAGTCTTGCCAGTGCCAGCAAACTTTTGCATTTAGATACATATAAAGTTTAGAACATTCCTTCTTTTTGATATTTAATGATTTTGTAGATTACTTGGTAGGAACATGTGGCACACATCTCGTGCCTTTGTTAATTACCACTCAACAGTATCAACATCATTTGACATGACATGCAGACAAAGCTCACATTTGTTATGACCTTATTAAAAAAGCATCATGCATCATGCAGTTTTTAACAGTTAGTGAGTAAGTGATCAGAGCAAAGCACTGAGCTCTGTTTCTTAAATGCATTATGCCTGGCTAACAAATTATGCTGTTACTTTCCCCAATAATCTTATTAATTATCCCTAGAGGAAAGAGAGCTTCTGTGAAAATTACTTCTATCACCAAATTTTATGGCTGCAGGGATAAAGGCGTGAGTCATGATGAAGGGGTTAAATGGACTATGTTCTTTGAAATTGAATTTCAAGGCTCATTTATACTTAGCTAGATAATACCTCATTCACACCTTATCAAGCCTCAGCAAACACTTCAAAGGATTTTGTCACCATCAGACTGTACAAACCAAGCACCAGAGATATCAGTGGTGGCGTGACTAGAGCCACAGGACTGGTCTTTCAAAAAGACACTTTTCTAACTTATTGCAATGCTTGTTATGTTTTTCAAAACTCTCGAGAATATATGTGAGTGCACATAAAACTTGGTCCTAAACTTCCCCCAGTCACTGAGTGCTATTCAACTCATCTCTTTATGACCTAAATCTAACTGCATAAGGATGATCTGCTGTAAATGACTGATATAAGCAAATCAGACAATATATCAGATATATTGAGATATATCAGACAAATTTAGATGTCGCAGATATTAGAGGGAAAATATTTCACATTCTAAAAAAGGAATATTAAATGTAATATCATACTGCCTAAATAAAGCAATGTACCATTATTTACAATACAGCACCGATACCGTGAGTATGACAACATACTGTATTTTTCGGTTTCTGGAGTTTTTGGAGAGACATGGTAGATTTCACATCCTGCTACCAATGCATAAATTTGTTAAGATGAAACATGGAAAGGTTTGCTTTGATGATTGTTTGTTCAGAAGGCCAAACAATCATCAGTGTAGATATACACATTTATTTATACACATACGCACACATGCACACATGCAAAACTCTAAATATTTTGTACTGACATGGGGAATATACAGTAAACAGGAATAAGAAAATAAATAAAAATGTAACTGCAAAAAATCTAAATGAAACATAACAGGAGTATAATAAAATGTACATATTGATCCAAAATTCCTACCACATAATGGAACTAATCCCAAGAGCTCAAGTCTTAAACCAGGGTGATGGGCACAAATTTAGTTAAAACTGACAGTGTAATTCTATTCATACACCAAGAGACCACCGAAAGCTTTCCAGAACAATGTGTGTATTTGTGAAGGAAGACTGTAACTGACATAACCACTGCTGTCATCCCTCACGTTTACTTTACTGCTGCCATATGTTTTGTTGCACTTGACCAATTAGAAGCAGGAACTGCTCTCATTAGCATGGCCTCAGGGGCATGAGATTGTCTCAGGAGGTGTAATTAATTTTGCATGCCGATCCACACATTACATCCATGAGGTCAGACAACTTCCAGAAGAACGTAAGTAACCACCATGAGATCTTATCAGAGTTGTTTGTACAACAATGTTTGTCCAGAATGTCTTTAAGAGTTGATAATATCAAATCACAGTGGTCTCCGGTATGCAAGCATAAAGCACAATAATAATCTCCCACTTGTCTACTTTCAAGTTCAAACATTGGTAGGACTTGGTTGACAGGACTCATTGTTTAGTTAGATTGTTTATTGTTTATTTATTTACTTACTTATTAATTGCAGCAACAGTAGATCCAGTTTTTTATTTAAAATGGGCTCAGTTGTCTGCAGTCTAGGCTTACTGTCCATTCTTTGGAGAAAGGTAAATTATAATTTAATCAACAATATGCCTGTAATAGCTCTCTTCCAGAGTAGTTACGATCAGATCAAGGTTTGGAAATGACTTCTTGGAAAATTTTACTTTGGATGTACCCTCACTGGCCACTTTATTAGGTACACCTTGCTAGTACCGGGTTTGACGCCCTTTCGCCTTGAGAACTATCTTAATGCTTCATGGCATAGATTCAACAAGCTACTGGAAACATTCCTCAGAGAGTCTGGTCCATGTTGACATGATAACATCACACAGTTGCTGCAGATTTGTCAGCTGCACATCCATTATGTGAATCTTCCGTTGCACCACATCCCAAAGGTGCTCTATTGGATTGAGATCTGGTGACTGTGGAGGCCATTCGCGTACAGTGAACTCAAGACTGGTTCAAGAAACCAGTCTGAGATGATTCTCGCTTTATGTCATGGTGCCTTATCCTGCTGGAAGTAGCCATCAGAAGATGGATACACTGTGGTCATAGTGGGATGGACATGGTCAACAACAATACTCAGGTAGGCTGTGGCATTGACATGATGCTCAATTGGTATTAATGGAAAACTAATAGGTGCCTGGAGTGGCACCTGGTGTGTCTTCTGCTGCTGTAGCCCATCCGCCTCAAGGTTCGACGTGTTGTGCCTTCAGAGATGCTCTTCTGTATGTCTCGGGTGTAACGACTGGTTAGTTCAGTTACTGTTTCTGTTCTATCAGCTCGAACCAGTCTGGTCATTCTCCTCTGACCTCAGGCATCAACAAGGCATTTGCACCCACAGAACTGCCACTCACTGGATATTTTCTCTTTTTCGGACCATTCTCTGTAAACCCTAGCGATGGTTGTGTGTGAAAATCCCAGTAGATCAGTAGTTTCTGAAATACTCAGACCAGCCCGTCTGGCACCAACAACCATGCCACATTCAAAGTCACTTAAATCACCTTCCTTCTCCATTCTGATGCTCAGTTTGAACTGCAGCAGATCGTCTTGGCCATGTCTACATGCCTAAATGCATTGAGTTGCTGCCATGTGATTGGCTGATTCAACATTTGCGTTAAAGAGCAGTTTGGACAGGTGTTCCTAATAATGTGAATGACAAAATTAATGTCATGATTAAATAAGAATATAAGGATTATTAAAATATGCAATGGTCATTTATACATATACAGCAGGGGTCGGCAACTGGCGGACCGCGGTCCGTATCCGGACCCGAACGCAGTCCTGTCCGGACCCAATCTCATTCCTGATTAACTGGATACGGACCCAAAAAAACCATATTTATTCATTTTGACGGGAGAATTAATTTTAAACCGGAGTATTTATTTCAGGGCTATTGAAAAAAACACTCCGTCACGAGTGTTACGTTCACCACCCCAGCTCAACAACTTGCGTTCGCCACCCCCCGGACCTCAGGTGACAGCTATCTGCCAAAATTGGACCGCGGACAAATTTAGTTGAGTACCCCTGATATACAGTATATGTACAATGCTAACTTTAATACATAACAATATATATATATATATATATATATCATAGTATGGTCACCTAGAAGATTGCTGTCTGAGCTCAGTATAATCCTGTGTTACAGATGTTATCTCTCTTGGCGGTATCTGACTGCATCTGAATGGTATCACATTTTTTATTTTAAATTGAACTAACAAGGTCTGCTGAAGCAATGAGAATTTCTTATAAAGCAGCAGGATTCTTGCTGAATACAGAATTAAATGCATCTGCAGGGCAGCGTTTCAGGGATGACTTTGAATTGTACAACATAACCAAAATGTTTGAATCGGTTTGCCTTGTGTGCCCCGCAGTGTTTGGTCAAGCCGTGCATGAACCCTACAGCTCTGCTTGTTAACAAACCACTGAAAGCCATCAGGCAAAAATTCATAAGGCCTTTGATACCACTGACAGTCATTTATATTCCTTAAAAAATTATGACCCTCCCTCCCCCCCTCCTGCACACACACACACACACACACACACACACACACACACACACACACACACACACACGCACGCACACATACACACACACACACACAAAGAGCTGCTCAAGTTGTGTGGCACAGTGACTGCAGTCAATTCAGTATCTTATCAGTCATGCGACCCCTGCCAAATTCACTGGCTGGTTCAATTTCACTTAATAAGCTTTTCCTGTTAAAGGGATATTCTTTGTTATCGCTTACCCCTTCTCTCTATTGTCTTGTGACCTGATAGGATGTAGCTTGCACAGTGTTGTTTTTTGTATTGAATGCATTTATTTTTATATACAATAAAATGTTGATTTGATAGGTACACCCCCTAGCTTTACAAAATTGCACATGCCTTTAAAACATGTGTAACTCCAGGTCCTATTACTGATTTCTCAGTATTAGTAAGAGTATAACCAAGTGTTGAATTGAGCAAAAACAAAGTGTTATTTATGCCTATTTTAGCATCATCCAAACATCTGTGGTGGATCTTTAATACGCAACCTGTTTCAGGGGTTTACTAAGAGGGATGTGAAAAGCAAATAAATACCAATGGCTGGCAATCCTGTGAATGAGAACAGCTTGTGGATCAGAAGGGTAAACAGACAGGCCGCAACCGTGCAAATCACATCTGAATTCAGAACTAGTGCGCAGAATGTCACCTCTTATCGGACTTTGTCTCAAATTGGCTACAGCGGCTGAAGACCTTGTCAGGGACCAAAGTCAACAAAAAATATGAAAAGTCATCTCCACTGGAAATAGTAACACCAAAACTGGAGAAATGTGAGTGTTGTTCAGGTGCTTGGTTGGATAAAACTAGGTCCCTTTTGTAACATGATGGAGGAATCAGAATCGGGTGCAAGCAACATGAGTCTATGGAAACGTATTGTTTGGTGTCTGTTGTTCAAGCCACCGGTGGAACTGTGATGGTTTGGGGAATGTGGGCCCCTGATATTCAACGAGGAACATCCAAACACTTCAGGCATGATAATCCTACTTGACACAAGGCATGTAACATCACAAAAGGTCTCCAGGAACATGACAGTGAGATTTCATCGCTTCAGCGGCTAGCACAGTTCCTGAATCTCAACGTCAACTCAAACATCTTTTACCCAACACTGTGTATTTCTTTATCTCTTCAAAATTGTTGGAATGCCAAGGTAGAAGTGAGAAAACAAGTATGCTGCTTTGACAGCTTTAGTAACAGGCAAACGTGAGCTCGCCTCTCTTCCTCTTCTGCACCAAAGCTGAGAGGTGTATTGATTAAGACTGCAATGCGACGTTTCATTCAGCGTGACTCCATAATTGGGATGTTTGAAGGGGCAATCCCTCCATAACCAAATGACAAATCTAGCATAGGTTTATGCATTTAATAAAATTTTAATATAACAGACACTCAACACACACTCAGATCTTTAGCTCAGATCTCCTCCTGGTCCACATTCACAGGATCTTGCTTGAAGATTTCTCTTGTATGTTCAGTTTCTGCTACTTTCTCAGTGGCATGACAACCATAAGTCAGACCGGATGAACGTTGCAGGTTTTATTGTGCCCCTGAAGGTGGGGCCTGTCACTAATGTCACCATTACACACACTCATTAACTCAAATGGTTTATGCTGGTTCTTTTTCTTTGCTTAAATGAATAATTCATTCAAATATTTCATATTTCTGAGTGGCCCTCTATATGGATGTGCTGTGAAATGGTGAGACTTCCTTTTTTCTTGCACAGATGAGCAGGATAATTGTCTGACAAGCTGTGCTAAAACCACTGAAGCTTCATTTTTCATGGACAACGTACTTGGTTAGTGTACATTGTACTTTCTGAGCACATGTTTGTCTATATTTGTGGCAGGTACTGATGATCAAAATTAAAACAAGTTTAGTTATTCAAGTGATGCTGTCAACAAGTTCTAGGATGCATGGATACAAAACCTTTTGGATTAAAAAACCAACTGCCATGACCGGCTTTCTAGGTAAGTGAAATATTCTAGCAGCTGGTTCACTGTCTTATAGCAGAAACACTGCTGCACCAGTATTAATAGGACTAACAGTGTAACTTTATGTGCAGTTGAGAACAAACAGTGCTGCTCACCTTGAATTATCAAAGATTTCTCAAACTGTCAGTCTTTACTCGCGTCTTCACAGATCTGTTATGCGCCTTTCCCAGTGGGCCTGTTTCAGATTTAAGAATGACATCTGATGGAACACGGTTTCTAAAACATAGAGCAGCTCTACAAGCATCTATAATTACAGTTTCTAGATTTACTCAATAGCAGGAGGGAGACCTGTTCCCTTCTGCTTACATACATTATATACCCCAAAAGAGTGTAGCTGATTCAAAATTATAAAAAAAAAAACTATTTAAGATTACAATTCAAGATATTCACACAACAAGCAATGTATGCTGTAATCACAGACGTAGTTTGGGGGGGGGGGGGGGGGGGGGGGGGGGGGGGGGGGGGCATGTCCCCACTTTTTCAAAAGCCGGTTTTGGTCCCCCCCACTTTTTAACGGTTAAAAAACAAATATCTAAATAGCGACGAATCTAGCACTAGAGCCATGCAGAAAACGACCGCTCCGAGCTCCGCTCCGGTAACACCCCCCCGCTCAACAATTTTCGTTCGCCACCCCCAACAACTCCCCAAACCCCCCCCCCCCCCCCCCCCCCCCCGCTCAACAATTTTCGTTCGCCACCCCCCGTTTGTGTCCCCCCCACTTATGAAATCAAAATTACGTCCATGGCTGTAATGTTGATAATCCTACACAAATAGAATGAGTGAGCAAATAGTTTTCAAACTCATAATTGTTTTGACAAAAATGACAGCGACACAAGGAAAACTGCTCCAAGATTCTAACACTGATGATTAAAGATGTTCTTCTCACCCAATGCTTATATAACAGAATTACCTTTCTGTCTAAAAAGTGGTACACTGCCAAATATGACATAAACAATTCAGTAAGGAAATGACAAGTAAGTCATTGTCTTTTGTTCAAGTCTATTGTTTTTTATTGAAACATGACTAATGTGAAAAAGGAATTATGTGGAAATTCACACATAATTGATCACCTCTGTCACAATCTGTCCTCCACAACGCCATCATATTCCTGTCCTAATGTTAATCACCAGGAGTTGAGTATGAATGTAATTAAGACAACCCTGATTATTAATATTGTGTAAGCTACAAGAAGCGCAGATCGCTGACCACTGACATGTTTTCGTAAAAAGGAGCATCTAGCAAATAGTGACCAAGCATTTCGTTTCAGAAATGACCTACTAGTACAAAATGTTTGAACCTCTACCTTGTATCTCTGTGTGTAGAACAGACATCAGACAGCAAATATAAGGAATAGACCTAAATATATTTTCACTTGAATTTCCCTTTGGGATCAATAAAGTATCTATTTATCTGTCGCTCTGTCTGTCTGTCTGATTTTGCATAATCTACTTCACCTTGCCACCTCACTGCACAGATTGTGTGAACTGTTTTTCACAAGACTACATGTTATTTTTTCATCCACTAATTAGTTCCCAGGTAATTGATTAGAACTGATTCAAAACTATACACATACAAATGAACTATAATCATGCTACAAAATCCTGTGAAGCGTGTTGCCTTAAACAGCAATACAAGTAAACATAGCAGACTTGAAGTGGCAAGAAAAAAATGGAAGCAGGCAAGAGTGTCTTGGGTTTTGGCACGTTACCCGCAGAAGTGGGATGCAGTGCAGAGCAGAGCGTTGATTAAATGTGAGCGTCTCTGCCCCACCAGACGGAGGACAAAGAGAAGAGAGATGCTGGCCATGACAGAGATTAAGGGTTATGTTTGCCTGCTCAAATCAAACACATTCTAACATCCTGCTTCCTTCTTCAAACACTGAAATGGCACGTATTTATAATGCTATCTAAAGTTTTGCTTGGGTGACAAAGTTCCTTCAAGCCATGCGCGATGAGATCTGTATTCAACACACTTTCACTATATTGAGGAGCCAAACACTGATTGGTGGGCACACTGCTAGGGAGGAAGCATACCAGTTCCAGCTCATCATGTCTCTCTCGGGTTTGTCCCTGCAGTGTGAGCTTCAGCTGAACTGAACCCAGTATCCAATTTCTCAGCCTGACTCGGGAGCCTGATTTTGTTCTGTTATAAAATACAATTTAAAAACTGGGGTCTAAAAACTATAGGGCTGTTTAAGCAAACAAACCAAAACCGAAAGGAATTGCATCTTGTGCAGCCTGTAAGCGTGCAGCAGGGCCATGTACAACCACAGGAGTGTGAGTGCACGTCGAGTCAGATGTAATCGGTTTACCAGAGCAGCCTATGGCATCCCCACAGAACTGCATCACAGCCTATTACACTGAGCAGTCACTATCATGGCCATCGGGTGGTGGAGACATGTTTCCCCAACTACTGTTCAACAATCTCCGCTATCTTGCATGCCCAAGCTAACAATACGATTAACAGCAACACTCCACAGTTAATTAAAACACGATAGCATTCATTCCTACCATGAATTTATCTCATTCATGCCCTGAAACCATGTAGCTGTACTTTAATAATCCCCTTAAGCAGTTAGTTAAGGTATGGCTCATATTTTAAATTGTGTAAAATGGTGAATTCCTTCATCTAACAAACCCAGGCCCCATTTTGTTTATCCTATTACAAGCCTGCTAAATATAGTCCATGTATCAGACACTCAATTATTAATGAGACATGAAACAAGATAACCTGATAGCAGCATTTTGAGTCCCAAATGGAGAAGGACTGCATTTTCTAACCATCTAATAATAGCAATTAAATTAGACCAGACTATTCATAATTTATCTACATTCAAATAGGGCACATACATATTGTAAGTGAAGCATACCAAATTGCTACTGCAACCTAAATGCATTGATCATCATTACTGCAGTCTGTTTCCTGTTTAGTGCCTTGAGGGGGGCCAACGATTAGCGATCAAAATAGACTGCATAATGATATAAACAGATTGCTTAATAATGATAAATTGAATCTTTTAAAACTTGATTTAGTGAATTACTTGCTGTCCTAGTACCCGGTAACCTGGTAGTCTTTCATTAGTGGAATTTGCAGCTATGGATTGTGTTAAAAGCTCACCTTAAACAGACGCAGGATGTTTGCCACCATGATGGAGACAGAACTGGCAGATGCCCCAATCACGCCCACAATTTTGTCTGGCTTAGCAAAGATGGGCGGCTCCCCGCTGGCACAGCGCACGTCGGACGGGTCACGTTCGATGAGCGCCTGCACAAAGGTGAGCGACTGCTCCAGCGCGTAGGTGTCCCGCGAACAGGTGTCCAGGACGCGGGCGCCCAGCGTGACGTTGGGCAGCAGGTCGGGGTCCTTGTTGATGAGGTCGATGGCGAAGAGCATGGCCTCCAAACGATGGATGCCTTTCTCCTTCTTCAGCTCCCCACAGGGAGCTCCACGGTCCCCCCGTGAGTGCACCGGGAAGAGGCCCCCCAGTATGATGTCGCCATCTATTCGAATGGAGTGGGCGTATTCGGGAGCCGGGGGGGTGAGTAGGTCCAGGCGCTGGGCGGAGGGGCATGTCACCACTGTCAACACAAAGAGGCAGCCGTGCCACGTCGCCATGACGACTAGGGAAAGTCAGGAAGCAGGTGAGTGAGAAGAGGTGGGATTTAGGGCCCGGGGCAGTTACTGAAGCTCGGGGTGGCTTTGGAGGGGGTGTACGAAGTGAAAGTGTTCACCTGTACACCTGAGTGTTGCAGCAGAGCTCTGCAGGGGGTACTGAAGCAAAGCGATCATTCTCCTCATCTGTGAGTAAGATGTGGCGTATTAGTCATGTACCCAATAACACTGACTGGCATTACAGGTCGGACAGACCTCCACACTCCTGCGTACGAAACAGAAGAACACTGAAATAAGTTATCACCACCAAGAAATGTGTGTCATTTGTATGTGTGTAGTATGTGTAGTATTTAAATAAAGATGTATAAACAGAGAGCTGGAAATATTTGTGTGTGTAATCAGTTGTCTATATGTTAAACAAGCAGAGACTGCATAACTGCAAAACAGATTTGATTAAGGACTAGCAAAAACAGTGCACATTCTTACAGCCTTTATAATGAGCGTCAGTGAGATATAAACGCTGTGCTTTCTGAGTACAGAAAATATGTTAGAAAAAAAGTGTTTTTCTGTCTCTACCTCTTTCTTTTCACACACGCACACACAGTTTTACTCCTAATTTTTCGCAAATCCATAATGATATCCATTGTAGTCTACTACATAGATACTTATATATAGACAGATATATAGATATATCATCCTTGTAGCCAGTGGAATCAATTAAACTAAAACAGATTTGTTCCATCACAAATTATGGAACGCCAAATGCGCTTCTGCTCATGAGACTTGATAATAACGATTCAGAAAGAAAGCATGCACGCTGACATCCTGAACAATCTCTCAAAACGATTAAAGAAGGAGTCCAAAGCTCACAACACAGCACAGACAAGTCACACACAACCTCGCAATATAACATATAGTTTTAAAATCGAAATTATAAGATTGTTGACCCATGTACAATACCTTAAACATATTCACAACCGATCTTCATTAAGTATCAAAATGACAAGGTAGGTTTCCTTGCTTGCTTCTTACTTATAATTTATTTAATTGAGTATTTACTATAATACGATAGTTTGAACATCTTTTTCTCCCGCAGTGGAGACGTTATGGCTTTTCCATCTTTTGTAAACATTCATTGAATAAAGAGAAACATCACCTTAGTCACTGCCAATGGTGCAAAAGCTACTGTCTGAAGAAACATCTATCGCACACATACATCTTCCAGTCGATCATTGCAGTCCAGTGAAACAAAGAAAATTCCAACACAGTTATACTTTGTAATGCTTCAACCGCATCGCGTTTTAAAACAACTGCACTGTGAAAGGCATAAACGAGACAACATTTATCTACCTCGGTGGTTGCGCTCCGGTTCTCCTTTCCCGCCTGCTGGAGGACTGCGCGAGCCTCCGCTCTGGTTCTGAAACGGACAGCGCACAAAGCGCAGCGCGCGCGCCAGTCCTCACAACAGAATTCTTCAGCACTCCCACTCGCACGTGCGCTCTGACTACTTTGTGTTTCCCTTCATGCTCGTGGTGACATACCGATATAAATCAATACACAGAATTTATGTTAGCAAAAGTCTAACATCATTTTATCCACTTTAAATGAAATGCCAAAAGGCGATAATTGACAGCAAACATTAATTTTGGCTCAGGCTATGGGGGCTGATGTCAAGTTTTTCCTACCTCTGAGTATTTTCTCATTAATACAGCCATATTGCATAACAGCTGTGCAAACTGAATAGCTCAGCTGCCGATCTGTATTTGCAGTGGTTTTCTGCAACAAGCATAATAGCGCTTGTAAAAAGAAAAAAAAAAAAAGAAAAATGATGTGCGTGCGCCATCTGGTGGTAACTCCGTTGTATCAGATTACAATTTGTGGGTCAAAGTGAACATGTACTTCTATCTACCATTAATTAGGTTTTAATGTATAGCTTATAATGAGACATATTATGCTAAAGAGGTCTTATCAAGATTCCGAGTGAACTTTCTTAAACCTTTCTAATATTTAATGGCATAAATGGAAAATCAAATTTAATTAAATCCCACAAGTGATTTGAATATAACCATTGATTATTTTATTTTGATATATTAATTGTATTTTTTATACTGTTAATGGACAAATTATTGGTGTCTATAAACTACTGGTGCATTTAGTGACATGGTTACATGAGAATAAATCTGAAAAAAGATCACAAGCAATTAGGAAATGTGATTTTAATATATTTATTGAGCAAAATTAATTCTATTGAAACCAGGGATACAAAGAAGAATACTGTATAATATATACACTACAAGTATTGGGAACTACTTTAGAAGGTTACACCTCATTAAAAAAATTAACATAGCGTCAATAAGTGTTCAGTATGCATTCCAAGCTAAAATTATACTTAATTTCATCTAACATTACACTCCTTCAAATTGTCTTAAGTTATCATTGCATACTAAGGTATACAAAGGTCATCTTTAGGCCAAGATATATTGTTAACTATGTTGTTAGCTAATAGTAACAACACTATACAAAACAAGTGCAGAAGTATACGGTAAAAATAAACAACTTAACAAATAGTTATATTTCTTTAAAGAAAAAAAAACTGGTCTTAGCACAACCTGAGCAGCACTGAGTTAAAGGCCAGCAGAGATCAGAGCACATACAGTAGCCATATATTTAGCAGCCTTCCCATTCATAAAGGAATGGCAGAAATGTATTAAGCATTTAGAGCCAACTCTTACATTTAGAAAATGACAGTTCAGTTTAATTAACTTAGTTCTTAGATTTTTTTAGGAAAAAAAAAACATTCAATTAAATATTTACCCAAAGTGTCTGAGGAATGTGGTAGTTCAATATAGTCAGTTTTTGTGGTGATGAAAGCTTGTGAACCCGTTTGAACATTCTGGATTTTTTCATGAATCATTCCTGAAATCTAAATCTAGAAAGCAAAAAAAGTCTCATTTAACTAATACACATTTTGCACTGCTATTTCTTTAATTGTTGAAACAATCAATGTATTGATTGAAAGAGTATTTGAAGTCCTGGGATAATTGTGTCTTTTAAAAGGGTTCATTAAAGTCCAGTGTTCAGAAGAATTCTGGATTTTACTTGCCCTGCCACAAACAAAACAACAAAAACAGTCAAACAAACGAAAAATTCCAACCACACAACACAATTTTGATGACGTGTCCTTCACATGTGAGTTTTGTGGCAATGTGCAATATGATGCAATGTGATCAATTTGGCCCAATTAAAGAGAACCTCACAACACTGGAAAACTTTACAAAAGTATATTTTAAAGACTTGTACCTTCAATGGTCCACAATCAGGCAGCATATAGTGGATGAAATTCATAAATGTGCATAAGCTCCCTAAAAATGGACATCCTTTTAAGATCACAGCAACGTGACAATGGAGAATCTTCAAATGAGAGAGAGAGAGAGAGAGCATTGCTTCAACAATGTTCTGCAGACATTGTTAGCATAGATAAAGGTTCATAATGTTATGTTTGAAAACTGAATGCCAATACCAAGACTGCAGTTCAACTGTGAAGCTTGGCAAAAACCTCAGTCCTACTGAAATACCTACAGTTATACATGAATACAAGAAATGTTGAATTTATTAGTTCATTTGACTAAACACTTAACTGCAGGTGAGGGCTTACAAGGAACAGAATATATTTGGTAAATACAGGATTCATATTCTTTTCCAGGAGTGATCTTGACAATTTAAACTATTTGTCACAATAAAGATATGACACTCAAATGTTTTGTTTTGTTGAATCAAATGGCATGTATCATTTATAATGCATACATTTATAACATTATATTAATGTTTAATGATTAAACAAAGACAATATTATGAAATATTGGAAATCAGATGACATCTTAGGATAATTCAGGGGAAAATCAATATAATTTCAAAAGGGTTCACAAATCTCTCTAACTGTAGATATCCTAAACATTTTACATCTGTGTAGTGTAAAAAGTAATCAAATGAAACTTGTACTTAAAGAGCTAAATACATCCTGCATCTAATCCTCTATGCATTCACTTATCTGTTTCAGGTGGAAAATCAGGAAGGAACTCGTACTGAGATTTGTACATTTTTAGACTAACATAAAAAATCAAATCAGATGAAATCAAATCTAATTTAAACCTAATCTACATTGCTACATCATTCGATGGTAGGTTGACTAAGTCATAAAACATACTCAAGTAAAGGAATTTTCAGTCTATTTAAAATATAGACAGTTCAAGTAGCCCTCTAAAACATCTAGCCCAAGAGAAAAGATGGCATGTTACTCAACCACTTAAGTTAACCTGAAATGTAATTAAATGATATTAGCTTACATTTGAGCCATCAATAGAACTGCAGTATCTCTCTAATCAATCAATCAACATCTTGATGTAAACTACAATGTATTAGGATCCATTTTCTTCTTTTTGAAAGACTATAAGTCTATAAGTTGAGTCATAACCAACAATTGAGGTGTAAATATCAAGAACCTATGATGAACATAATTGAAAAAAATAAATAATAATTAAAAAACTGCATCTAGTGGTGAGTGACCATATGTAACTAAGTTAAATCTTCACATAGTACTTCAGTTAAAATAAAATTGTCACAATACTCAGAAAGTACACATTCTTTCAAATTCCTAAGTTGTTATAACTCAATAAACATAACTCGTGGCTCTCTAGTGCTAAAACAGTGATAACTGTGAGTGATAACCACTTTTAAATGACTTGTCATGTGATATTATTTGTTTGGTCACAGCGCCATCTGTAGTACAAAACCAAAACAGAACATTTGGTGTTTGTACTCTTCTTTCAGGGTTTGTATTGATCCTTCCACTTAAGTGTGATCCTCAGTCTGTTAAAGCTTTCCATTCCAACGATTTCATTTGATGAACATATACACAGTCCAGTTAAAATGCAAAGTATACAGAGAAAAAAAAACAATCTAAAAGGAAAGAGAAAAGAAAGAAGTTACTCCTTTAATGGATACAGTGGTCACTGGTCATTCACCCTAAAATGACATTAGAGAAATCAATCAATTCTAATAACATTTCTAACAACATTCTACAACATTTTAAATTACATTACTCCCCATATTTTTGTTGCCCTTACCACTGGTTAATGCTGATTTTGCTTTTTGAAAAACAATAACCTGTTTATGAATTACTTTTGGATGCCGAACTAAAGATTATTATCAGAATATCTCTACCACAGTTTTCTGTTTGTTACAGTATACTTGTATGTCGTTATATATATAGCATGAAAAAGCAGTCCAGAGGAAAGAGGATCTATTGGCAGACTACTGCTGGATATTAACCAGGAATGTTCCGGAGGCCAAGTAAGTCTGTACTAGAGGTCTGCACTCCCGCGGTAATCCCGCGGGTCCCGTCAGAATATCTTGCGGCACGGGACAGAATTTAATTGTTACTGGCGGGAGCGGGAGTTTAATTAGTCCAGGCGATGCGGGAGCGAGACCACATATACATGTAGAAAAATCCCGCAAATTAATAGTCTAGAAAATTATAATAATAACAACGCAATGATTTCCATGCATAAGGAACAGGAAGAAAACAACTAATCATTCAGTAAGTAAGCAATAAACTAATTCAAAATATTGACTAAGTAACTGATCACGTGAACATGAAGTGTGCGTCATTTTGTCATTTTGATACAGAAATGGCAGAGACTGTGTAGACGGTCAACCAGTTTCAGCTGTGGGAAATTCAATTAAAACAGGCGAATACACCACAATTAAGCCAACTACAGGAAAGTCTGATGTATGGAAGTAATTTACCATTTGCTTGTTGTGATAGATGTCAGAAAGTGTTGGTGTACGTCACCTGACGGCATGTGTTTGGACTGTGGTAAGAAATGGGACAGCATGATCCATCGCTATATTGCTGTTTTAATAAATACATAAGAAAATTTTAAGTACTAAATTTAATTAATTCAATTCATATTAGGATTGCGGGCGGGGGTGACAGAAATGTGTATGTGGCAGGCGGGTACGAGATTAAAACAAGTGATTTTTTGGCCTGAGCAGGCGGGAGCGGGACTAAAACAAGCAATAGCGGGATTAAAACAAACGATTTTTTGGCGGGAGCAGGCAGGAGCGGGACTAAAACAAGCGGGAGCGGGCGGGAGCGAGATTAAAAAAGCAGTCCCGCGCAGACCTCTAGTCTGTACACATTCTAAAGTGTAATAATAGCCTTATTTTTAATAATTAATATATCCTTAATGTACAGTAATGCAGTTTTATTACTGCTTTAGCTCATAGCAGCTTTGCTCTGCAAGCTACAGTATGCTTGATACTATTGACAAAAGTGCTATGTATAGACTATTCTTACAGATAGACCTAGAATGTTTTGGATTCTCAGGAACAGCCTTAAAATGATTAATTTCATATCTGCAATGCAGGTGTTACTTTGTCGAAATAGAAAGTAATGTTTCTTAGTCTGCTGATGACCTGTGGTGTACTCCAGGGATAGACTCTTGGACCGTTCTTTTTTTACTTATACACGCTTCCTATTAGCCAAATTTCACTTTACTTAAATTACTTACTTTACATACTTTACTTAACTGGCTCCCTCCCCAAACAACTATGGTCCTCTCGCCTCACTCTGCATGTGCCTTTAGCACATTGCTAACTGGATGGATAAAACCATTCTGAACTTGAATTAAGATAGATTATTCTATTTGGTAACAGCGGTAAGAGTCACAGAGTAGCTGCCCATTTGGACTGAAAAACCCCTAAAATCTTAAAAGTTCCTAGCTCATAACCTTGTCGTAGTAATAGATTCTGATCTCAGTTTTTTTTATTAATTCACTCAAGGCAAAGAGAACTACAGTAGGCAGCATTTGTAAGTAGAACCAGTTGTCAGAGAATATAAGCAGTGCCCAGTCAGGAAATGTTTTTAAATCTCAGAGGTGTATAATCCAGGTTGAGAAAGTAAAAGTCCTCACCAGGATTTTGCTCTGTTAAATCTAAACCAAGTTCTATAACTAATATAACTGTAACCGAGCGGTATTACTTGGAGGAATTAAGAAATAATGACGGAGACAGCAATGTAGAACAATCTTCAACTCTTTACTTAGAAATCTCTCTCCCCGCTTACAGGCGCTCTCCCAGAATTCTCCTCAAAAACTAGTGCAACTCCCAGGGGACAAAAAGCATTGTTAACTCCCCCCTGTCAGTTTTTCTAAACAGAATACAGTCTGCTACATACGTCCCCCCCTTTTAAGAATAAACGTCCTCGTTTATACCCGAAAGATACCTAAAAGAGAAAAAACCTTTAAATGCCAACAGCATTATACAAAAAAACAGTTATACAAACAAACAGTGCTTTTCCTTCCTCTCATGTATTTCCTCTTTTCTTTTTGTTACTCTTTTTTTTTTTAATGTTACTCTAATACAAAGTCTCGTAAGTGACAGGGAACCCTGCGTTCCCTCCCAAGCCTGTTCCCCATGGTACCCCACAACCCTGAGTTCCCCATTTCTGTTTGTCCATCGGATATATTGGGCATCCCAACAGGGTCAGTGTGTGTGGACATAGCCTCTGGGGGGGCTGGGGAAGGGGACAAAGAGCGGTCAGCAATCGGGGCCTGCTGGGGCACTCGGACTGGTAGTGTGTATGGACGCAGCCTGTCATAGTGCACCACTTGGCGTCGCTCCGTGATATCAAATGGATTTGCTATGCGGTACGTGAGACCTGGAACGCCTCCTGAGTCCATCACTTCCATGACCTGATACGGCCCTTTCCAGTGTGGGGCTAGCTTCATGCGGCTCTCCACTGGGTTGTTAAGCCACACCATAGCACCCACTATGTAGGGCTTGTGCCGAGTCTTCTCGTCATGATACAGCTTTTGACGCTCGTGTGCTTCAGCACCCTGCATTCTAGCCCTGCTGAAAGCAACTCCCAACTTCTCCTTCAGTGAGGAGACAAAATCAGAATAAGACCCCGATCTCTGTGAGTCCACTGCCCGGCTAGGTATCAGTACCTCAGCGGGCACCCTTGCCTCCCGTCCGTGAGTGAGAAAATAAGGAGTGAAGTGTGTGCTAGCGTGTACAGATGTGTTGTAGGCAAACGCTACTTGTTTCACATACTCATCCCATTCACCCCCACAGTGCAAAAGAGTTCTTGTTAATTGTTCAATCAGGGTCTTATTAAAACGCTCAACCATCCCATCTGATTTCGGATTGTAGGGTGTGGTACGCGTTTTTGTGATCCCAAGCAGATGACAGAGAGATTGTACCACTTCTGCCTCAAACTGCCGCCCCTGATCACTATGCAGTCGCTCTGGTACCCCATGTACTAACACATAGTCCCCAAATAGACACTGTGCCACAGTTTGTGCTGTTTGATTTTGTAGTGCATACAGATTAACAAATTTAGTGAAGTAATCCTCCACCACTAACACATACCGATTCCCTTTGGTTGTCACTGGTAACTCCACAATGTCCATTGCCACTCTTTCAAATGGCGATGTTGCTGAAGAGCTCCCCATGGGGGCACGATGTGGTGGCACTGGGGATCGGCGTCTTTGGCATGCCTTACATTGCTCACACCAGTCCCTTATATCTCTGAACATGGACGGCCAGTAGCAGATTCGCCGTGCTTGTTCCCATACCCGCTCTGTTGCGAAGTGAGCTGAGGCTGAGCCCCCATGAAGCTGCTGCAACACCTCAGGAACCAGAGTGGAGGGGACCACAACTTGTGTCACCCGTTCTCCTGTTGGGGAAGAACACACTACACGACATAGTAGTCCGTCTTGTACCTCAAGGCGGTCAAATTCAGTCCAGAACTTCCTTAAGCACCTAGAGGCCCCCCGTAGTCTTGCTTTTGGTGGCTTTTGGGCGTTCTGCACCCATTCCAGTGCTACTTGGATTTCCTTGTCAGCTTCCTGTGATGCCCTTATGCCTGTCGCATCATGTGCCAACCCTAGCAGCAACGTCAGGCTTTCTGGGTCCCCCCTTTCGTGCGTAGCTGCCGTCCAGTCCTTGGATGACGTACTAGTTTCTTTGTTAGTTGGGGTTCCTTGCGTTCGTGGGTCTGATGGTGTTGCCTGTATGGTGTTTACCACCAGTACACTGTTCATGTTGTTTGATTTACTGCTACTTGGGCACTCCCGATCAGGGCGCCGGGAAAGAGCATCAGCGTTCAGGTGGCGCTGACCATCCTTGTGTGCAATCTCCCAGTTGTACGGCTCCAGTTCCAGAATCCATCGGCCTCTCCTTCCTGTGGGGTCATTATCAATGGCCATGCGCCGCAGGCTCAACAGCGGGCGATGGTCGGTCACGATGGTAAAAGGAGCCAGTCCAATGTAGTGTCGAAACTCTCTCACAGCCCACACTATAGCCCACAGTTCACGATCAAAGGTGGACCAACGACGCTGAGTTTGATTCAGTGACTGACTAGCGTACGACACCACCTGCTCCACTCCCTCTCTTTCTTGTGCTAGCACAGCACCCACAGCCTCCAGGGATGCATCTGTGAACACCTTAAATGGCACTTTGAAATCTGGTAGGGCCACTACCGGAGGTGATGATAGGACATTTTTTAGATAATTGAATGATGCTTCACAATTGACTGTCCATTTGAAAGGCACATTTTTACCCATCAGCTGATTCAGAGGAGCTGCATGTTTTGCAAAGTTCTGCACAAAACGCCTGTAGTAGGAGCACAGACCTACGAATGCCCTTACTTCTGATGGAGACTGAGGAGTGGGCCATTTCTTGACTTTATCTGTGTTCTTTGGGTCTGGTTTTAGTCCATCCTGAGAGATCAGGTGACCTAAGAACAGCACGTGATTTCGGGCAAGGTGGCACTTTGAGGGGTTTAGTTTTAGTCCTGCATGTTGGATTCTTGAAAACACTTCCTCTAGGCTTGCAAGATGTTCTTCAAATGAGCCGTTATAGAGCAGTATGTCATCTAAATAAACCATGCAAATGTTCCATGGTAGACCCCTTAACACTAACTCCATCATCCTTTGGAAGGTGGCGGGTGAGTTAGATAATCCCATGGGCATCGACCGCCACTGGTATAAGCCCCGCCCCGTGGTGAAGGCTGTTTTCTCCCTGTCTTCCTCTGCCACTTCGACTTGCCAATACCCATTAGAAAAATCCAAAGTGCTGAACCAGGCTGCCCCCGCTAGGGCGTCTAGTGTGTCATCTATGCGTGGCAGAGGGTGACAATCCTTCACGGTCACGCTGTTCAGACGCCTATAATCAACACAGAATCTCCAACGGCCACACTTTTTTTTCACCAGCACAACTGGGGAGGCCCACGGGCTACAACTTTCCTCCACTACACCATCTGCCAGCAAGTCAGCTACCTGTCTTTCAATCTCCGTTCTTTTTTCTGGCGACGTCCGATACGCGCGTTGCTTGATTGGGGGATGATTCCCTGTTCTGATATGGTGCTTGACTAGTCTACATTTGCCTGTATTGCGATCGGACGTGTTGAAGATGTCTTTATACTGTAGCAGTATTGCAGACAGAGCTGTTTTCTGTGATGATGAGATGGGGGCATCCTCTAAGGACACAGGTGGAACTGCTGAATCCGAATGGGAGGTAGCTCTGTCTATTCCTTTGACATCAGAGAATGGCAGTGTCTCTAGATCAGACTCATCCACCGGGTAGAATTCCCCCAAATGAGACCCCGGCTGTAACACAATGTCATTCTTAGTAGGGTTTAGCACCCGAGCACAGGTTAGCCCATTCTTGACTGTGGTGACTGTGTGAGCTACCACCAAGTTTGATGTGTCTGGAATATTAGGCTCTAAATAGCCAACAAAATCTCTTGAGTAGGCTCCTGATGGGCCGGGTGAGCTGACGATAACAGGCACCATCACCTCACTAAGAGAGGGAAATGCCATAGCGGTGGCGACAGACACATTACAGCACACAGGGGTTAGATCTTTTCCTGTAAGTAGGGGAATGGTGGCACCCCATAGCTGCAATCTAGCATTTGCAATGTCTAGTAGAGCGTGACTTTTCACTAAAAAGTCCCAGCCCAATAACACTGCTTGAGTAGTTTCTCTCAGCACATGGAATGTGTGTTGCCATGAGTCGGAGCCTATGCAGAAAATAATCGAAATAGTGCCCAAGGTGTCAAGCATCTGTCCGTTCACTGCTCGGGCAGCTACGTAATGTTTTTTAAGGGGGCGACTGCGGAGTGCTGGGACGGACATGCGAAATTCGGCACTAATTAGTGATACGCTGGACCCCGAGTCTATTAGCATGGGGACTACTGTGCCCTCAATTACCCCTTTCACATACGACACTGGTTCGTCCCCTTCGACACTATTTACAAAATCGTTCATGACAAAGTCATTCTCACCCTCATTCCTTGGTGGGCCCTGCATGGGAATGACTGATGTTTGGGCCGCAACCTCAGTCACATTCCGTTTCCCTGATGCTGAAACTGCCCCTCACTGCGTGGTGAAGCAAAACGCACACCTCTTTTCCTGGTCGCCCCCTCAGAGTTGACGGTGCCCCGCCCCGGGCTGGGGCTACGCCGCCTTGGGTACCAGTTTGACGCAGCTTCGCCGTAGTACTGAGACTCCATAGGTGATTTGCAGTCCTGCTTGGACATGGTACCGCTCCTGTCGGGTGAGCGGCCTCGTTGCATCATATGCGGTGCTTGTGATTGGCATCCAGTGCCCCCACACATACAGTGACATACTCTCCTCCCAGGTGGCCGGGGTCGATGCCACTCAGCGCTATCCCTTGCCTTTTCTCTCCATCGCTGATTTTCCCCTGTCAGCATTTTCAGTTCCATTTTCATGTCTCTCATCTCTTCCGTTAGGTTACTCACCGCCCTGTGTAGTCCGCCCTGGTCTGAGGCGGGCTGGACGGCAGCTACCGGTCCTCCTCCAGCGATCGCATAAGTTGCCGTACCTCCGTGATCCATATAGTCCATTCGGATAGCCTCCCTCGCA
Source organism: Brachyhypopomus gauderio (assembly GCF_052324685.1). NCBI lineage: Eukaryota > Metazoa > Chordata > Actinopteri > Gymnotiformes > Hypopomidae > Brachyhypopomus > Brachyhypopomus gauderio. Next base: position 33,159,909 of record NC_135215.1, on the reverse strand, counting down.
TGCTCGCACCGTTCCGCAATGAGCAGTGCCTCCTCCATGTCTGTCGCCCCTTGCTCGTGACACTTTGCTCTCAGTCCGGGGTCCAGACCCGCGAGGAACCGGCGAAATTTTTCCTCTCTGGTTGCATTTTTCCCATAGTCTGGAAACGCTTCCCGTACCAGCCGACTGATTTCAGCTGCATACACCACCAGACTTTCATGCCCTGCCCGCGGACGAGCAGCCAGGTTTGCTCTAAAACGGCCCAGGGCTTGTTTATGTCCAAAAGCCTCTTTAAGTCTTTCTTTAATTGCCTTGTAATCTGACTGTACTGTGGCGGGAAGGCTATCCCATAACAAAAATGCTGCTTTGCTCAATCGCGTTGGTAGAAGTCTCACCAGCTCTAGCTGCAGCGCTGTCTCTCCGCTCCCATCCACCAGAGCGTGAACGGCCACTTCAAACTGTCGCACCCAACACGAGAAGCTCTGCTTGTCGTCCTCGCCGGAGAATGGAGGAGGCAAGTCAATCCTCGCTCCTGTAGTGGGATAGTTTCTGTCATACCTATGACAAAGCCCTGGTTCATTGTCCTCTTCTTCCTTGAACCACATGTTCGTGTTTTTTATTTTTTTTTTTTTTTTTTTTTTTTTTTTTTTTTTCCTGACTGCCCGCTAGCTTTAGCTCTACCACGCTAACCGCACGACGACTGAAGTTAATTCGCTTATACTGAACAGATTTACCTATTAAATAAAACGACTATTGCATATACATCCCGACTGACTTCGCTTAGAATCCCACCGCTGCCACCAATGTAACCGAGCGGTATTACTTGGAGGAATTAAGAAATAATGACGGAGACAGCAATGTAGAACAATCTTCAACTCTTTACTTAGAAATCTCTCTCCCCGCTTACAGGCGCTCTCCCAGAATTCTCCTCAAAAACTAGTGCAACTCCCAGGGGACAAAAAGCATTGTTAACTCCCCCCTGTCAGTTTTTCTAAACAGAATACAGTCTGCTACATAACTAACACTATAAGGTCCCTTTATTTTAGTTTGTTGGGGACATTTTTTCATTTTTCCTGCCCAGTGTAATTAAAACATATTCCTATCCTGAAGCTTCAGTAGTTACAAATAACTAAAAAAGCTTGATTCTGCTTTGTCTTTTCCATCAGAGAGGAAAGTAACAATAAATAAAGCAGCAACTAGCTACAATTCTTTTACCACTTAGGCCCTATTGAAATGTATTTCCATGAGGAAGGTTCTTGTCAGTATACATTTGGTGAAAACATCATGCCAGTTTTTCTGGTGTTCAGGAAACTCAACCACCCAAAACGGTGCCTAATTTGCCCATTTCTATACCTCAAAGATATAATGAATGTCACAAAAAAAAATCACATTCATTTATTCATTTATCACTACTGGCAGTGTGAACGTTTTTTAATCTACACAAATGGTTGCACAGCTGTGCTTTTTTTTTTTTTTTACTTCTGAACAGCTTTTTTTTATCAAAGGCTACATAACATGCTTTTGGAACTAAATTAATGTTCAAAATAACTTTGGTCTGGCTATGGTGATCAGTAAATTAGACTGCATAAAATGTGGACTGATTTGAAAGAGTGACTCACCATATCAGTGCCTTCGAGCGCGTGCTCCTACCCTGGTCCTTAGGCCCTCCCGCTGCTTTAGTGATACTGGCCCTGTGACTTCGTCTGTGTGTCTCCAGGAAAACCTTTTTGGCAAATGCCCGACCACACATGTCACATCCGTGTAGGGAAAAGTTCTTGGTGACCCTAACCTCTGTGCTGGACTCTTGGCTTCTGGTGAATGGTGGACCTCTGCTAGGGGTGTGACTCCGAGTAACATGTGGATTCTTTGGCACTGGTGGTTTCTTCTCCTGTCTACATGCTTTGGTGGTCTGCGAAGGCTCTTCTTTCCCTGTGTTGAGTGATGTGAGGGCAGAATTCTTACGAGTATTTGGGGAGACTGAAGATACGGTTTTGTTCACAGCAGGGGACCCGGATTGGTGCTGCTGACTAGTTTTAGGTGGGACAGCTTCCTCTGGTGTTAGACTGCTGGGCGTGTGTACATAGTTCTTCCCAGAGGCATCCTCTTTTGACGACGCCCTCTTGGAGGTGCTATTCAGCACAACCTCAGCTGGTTTCTTCACTGCCCGGCTCTCTAAGGCCGGCATGATCTTGGCCAGGTAGCGGGAGGACTTCTTGTGAACCACGGTGATATGACGGATGACATCTCGCTTCCGCCGGGATTCATACCTGCAGATCGGACATCCGTAAAACTTGATATAGATACTGTCGTTAGCATCCATGTGCAGCTCGGTGATGTGCTTGGTGAGGTTCTGACTGGAGCTGAACTGACGCTTGCACAACCAGCAATAGATCCGTTTAAAGTCAAAACTCAAAGGGAGGCTTCCGCCGTCCTCTGTGACTTTGGGCTTTGACGCAGAGCACACATCACTCTCATCCGCGTCAGCTGAAGAGGACGGACTCAAAGGAAGAGCACCTTTCCCAGAACAAGCCACATTCCCAGGCTCAGTTTTCATTCTGGCTTTCCTCGTGAAGAAGGTACGAGTTGTGGCCGAGCCATTTTCTAATGTGTGAACCTTATGGACAATGCGCATGTGTCTCTTCAGCATCATCTGGGAGCTGTACTTCCTCTTGCACAACCTGCACCGGCAGGTCGTCGTGCTATACTCCTGTCGCTCTTGCTTTGTGGAGGCGCCCGGTGGTTTTGGGATAGTAGGGGGACCGTCGAGAGAGAGGGGCTGGCCGGGCCGAGTGGCGATGTCCGGTGTGATGCAGTCTCGCTTCAGACCACGGTGCACCTCGTCAAAGTGGCGACGAACGTTTGCCTTGGTAGCGAAGGATTTTTGGCACACGGGGCAGCTCTTGCCGGTAGTGGGCGGAGAGTCCTCCTTCCGCTTGGTCTTCACCATGGACAGCAGGCTGATGGGCACGGTGCGCGTCTCGGTGAACTTACGCAGCTCCTCCAGCTTCTGCCTGTGCATCTTGCGGCAGTGGCGACGTATGCTGCGCCTCGAGCTGAAGTCCTTCCGACAGAGGCAGCAGGATATCTTCGCTTCCTTCATCTCCGAGGCATTTTCCTCCTCATCTTCATCCCTTTCACCCTGTTCCACAGTCTCCGGTTCTTGGGGTTTCGGGTCTTCCTTTTCTGGAGGTGTATCAGCTGCCATTTCCATTTCGTTGTCGGTCTCTTGCTGCTCAAACTTTTTGGGGGCCACGGCGGATTTGCGGCGATGCTTTTTCTGCAGCCCCAAGTTGAGCGGTTGGGGGTCGGTTGGTAGGGATACGTTCTCATCCTCCTCCTTCTCCACAGACAGATGTTGGAACATAGCATTGGGGTTGCTCTCTATCGGTTCCAGCCTTATCACGTGTTCCTGCTTGTCGCTTTGAGGATAAACCGCCTCTAGAAAGTCTTTAATGGCTTGGTTCTGTCTGTTTGTCTGAGATGAATCTGCAAAGAGACACAATCATCTTACATTATTAACAATAAATGTATTTATGTATCCTAGTTTAGATGAACACGTGGCTTTTATCATTATCAACTGCTGGTGTCTTCAATAGCCAAAATCTATTATTTTGAAAAGCTGCAGAGGTATGCCGCAATTAATTTATATTTTACACATAAATCACTGAAAACGAACATATTATTAGTTTTAAAAAACTAAATGGAAAAGTAAACATACAATTCAAAGAATGAGTTCTGAAAAAAGAATTAATTCTGACATACAGATAATGGGTGAGGGAGGGGAAAGAAAAGACCAGTACAGACCATTTCGTTCAGGAAGTCCAGAAAAGCAGTAGAACTCTTTGTGTGTGACCAAATTGGGCAGACCACGAAAAAGGCTTCGGCAGAGCTTGCATTCAAAGATGGTGTCAACCTCCTTCAACAACATGTGCCTGAGCTGGGTCGTACCTGCAAAATCACCATCACAAACAGATGGAAAGTGACCCCCACTAAACAGAGGGTATTGCTTGTGCCTACAGCAAGGCAAGTTATAGCCAATGGAAAATATAGCAACCATATTAGCCTCTGTTACTGATAAAATGATGCTTAATCTCTCACAGGATTGTAGACAGAAGGAGCTTATCGGGGGGGGAAATGTTTAATTTGAGTGTACCTGAGCGAAAGCACTCGATTATTTGATGAATTCCTGATTTGGACGTCTGGAGTTGCTGCTGTAGTAGAGGTGGGTCTCCAGGTTCAATAATATGCACTAAAAGAGACAAAAAAGTAAAGATTAGTGTGCTGTATTTTAAATAAGAATTGGTATTTATCTGTATTTTGGACACCAATACAAAAACAAATGATTCTAAAAACCAAGCAATTATTAAGTTATTTTAATTATTGCCAAACCATGACAAGTTGGGGGCTTACAAGTCTAGAAATATTTTAACAATAGAGTAACAGGCATCTGGCATCACAATAGAACAACTCTGCACCAAAATTGTGAAATCAGCACATGTGAAAGTGTCACAGTACGGTGGCCCCTGCTGGCCATCTCCGTCTGCAGCAGCAGTATTTCATGTTGTCCTGTTGTTGTTGTGTTGTGTTCATCCCTCAGGTGGGCGGGGCCTATTAGGATACCAGACACCTGAGGGTCATTTGACTGTCTGTATATGTCTTGTACCAGTTGACTGCTGGTTACTGTATCCTTAATTTGGATTAATTCACAGGTTTTGTGCACTTTATCCATTAAATCCTTCCTTTTCCCTGAGACTGGCACTCCTCGCCCATCACAGAATAACCAGCCTACTTTCGGAAGCAGACAGTCCCCGTTACTTTTTCTTTCGTTTGTGGTCCTGTCTTGTGGTGTTTTTCTATGTGATATCAATTTGTCGCATGTGTTGTTTATGTGTTTAACATAGAGGTGGAGATAAGTCGGTCACCGCTCGTCCCGCCACGTGTGTGTTTGTTTGTCCAATGTTTGTTTGGTGACTTGAGCGTGTGACTGCATTCACTCTTTCCTCTGTTGTTTGTCTGATCTGACGTGTTTAGTCCTAGCGTGTTTTGTCTTTTGTTTTATGTCCATTCTCACAGCAGGGTTCCCCCTTAAATACATTTTGAGGGGGGCTGGTGGGGTCCCTAGACATGTAAAGTGATCAGGGTTATGTGTATGTGTTTCTGTACCATATTAGTGTGTGTGTGGTGTGTGTGTGGTGTGTGTGTGGTGTGTGTGTGGTGTGTGTGTGGTGTGTGTGTGGTGTGTGTGTGTGTGTGTGTTTTCTGCAGGGGTTTTTCTCCAGAGGTGGAAAGCGGCACTCCTGGACCTTGAGAGATCTCCAAAGTAGGTAGGAGCCCCCTGATGATGTGAGGTGGCCGGAGCCCCAGCCTTAAAGAGCCCCTCTGAGAGGTGAGGGCTGCCCGTACGTGTTGGGGATTAGAGGGCCCTGATCTGAAGAGCTTCTGCTGAAGACGGAGATACCCCCTTGTGGAGATACCCCCTTGGGGAGATACCCCCTTGGGGAGATACCCCCTCGTGCTCGGGGAGACCAGGTCATGGTCCCTAGCACTCCTCGGTAAGGTGGAGTAGTCCATTTTGTGCTATGCCTCTCTGGAAGTGGTAGGAAGCCCTGGGAATCTGGGGTGGGTGGAGTTGTCCACTCAGCGTGGAGCCTCCCCACAAGGGGAGATCTCCCCAGGAGGCTAGGGTGACGCCATGCTAGGGGTCAGCCCCGGGATGAGAGGTAGGTCCAGGAAGGGGACAGCCGCTCCCCGGGGAGGTAGCCTGCACACATGCACTGTCTGTGGAGGAAGAGCAGCCCGGTGCCTGCTAGGGCATAAGGGTCCTGTGACCGACTGGGCCGTGGTTGTTGTCTTGTTAATGGCCCGGTCAGTCCAAGACTCCGCCCAGGAAGGGGTGAACTAATATCTGTTGTTTGTGTGTTGCAGCTCTGTTGGAGGTGTGTCTCTGCCTTGACCTCACCCTCCCGCCTCTACGTAGTGTTAGGACACCCAACACCTGAGGGTCGTTTGTCTGTCTATATGTCTTGTCTTTGTACCAGTTGACTTCTAGTTAATGTATCCTTAATTTTGATTAGTTCACATGTTTTGTGTTTGTGCACTTTATCCATTAAGTCCTCCCTTTTCCCTGAGACTGGCATGATCTCTTCCTTTTTTGTTTGCACTTCTCGCACATCACAGAAAAGAGGACATGTACCAGTCAAATGGAGTCTTTCTATACTACTGAACATTTGAAATAGATTTTACATGTTTGTGTCATGTGGAATAACAATGACAGCTACTAGCTTGCATGTCTGTAATTTCTCCTTTGGGAGAAGGAACACTCTATAAGGTATTCAGTAATTACTGAAGCTGTTTGACTAACTTATTAACCATCCATCCTACAAGGATGGATACCACACACAACTCACAACTGTCAAAAGGAGAATTTAAAATATTTAGGTGTTGTGACATTGTCATCTCTTTGGGTGCCTCAGATGGCTGCACCGTTATTATTTTTTTGGCTTTTTTTGCCATGTTTTTTTTTTACGTAATGTATGAGGCTGGTGTATTTTCAGGAAAAAAATTGAGAATTTATTTACTTGAACAATGATGGCACAGGATAAATTTTTACCTCCAATTTAATGCCCAATTGACAAGGATTATAGATGGTGATAAATAGCAGGAGATCCCCAGTCCTGATGTACTGAGTTTATTTAATAACCATTTTTTTCAGAGATTTTTATAGATCTGTAATGAATATTTTTGAGGTTGGATTGGCTGATAATTTATTATATAACATTGTAAATAAGACTACATAAGGCACGTTTACATCACACGTGCAGACACAAAATCACCCATGTTTGAAGTATTTGAGAGTAAAGAAGGCTCACCTTGAGTTTGGCCACAACCTTCGTTGTGGGGTGCAATGGGCTGGCAGGAACAGATCCACAGTGTTTCAGTCTGACAGCACTTATCGTTGGTCAGGGTCACTGTAGCGCCACCTTCCTCCATCTCACAGACCTCTGCAACGGCACGCAAATATATATATATATATATTACCTATTAATTCCTAAAGCAGTGGATAACTAAAATCCCAACCAGTGATTTAGACCAGCTGATGAATGAATGATGGTTGATTGAATGAATGATTTGATTTGGATGAATTATTTGGATATACATAACAATCAGGTGCTGTAAATGTAAATTACATTTTAGAAAAAAGGTAAACAGAGGAACATGCAATTTTACTGTATGTAGTTCATATACTCTGCTGTGCTGAGTGAGATAAGGAGTATGTGTAAGTTTTAAACACTTTGATGAACACTTTGATAGTTGATCTAACACTCCTGAAATTATACTGTGACTAATCTTTATGTGGAGGCATTTTCTCTTAAAACGGAATCTGCTCCAGTATGAGGCAAAACTTAATTTCCATTCAAATCTGTAGGTCTGTGGACACGTACAACCTGCAAACTAAACTAAAATCTTACCTTCTTGCTAGTTAAAAAGTTATTGAGACACTCCTATGTTCTTTAATAGCAACATTTTAAACTGGACATTTGGTAGTATTAGTATTAGTATTAGTATTAGCCTACAGGTACAAGCAAGTAGCTACTTAAGGATGGCAAATAAGAAAGTCTCTCCCTCATGATCAATCACTATTTCCAAACTTTCACTTTGTCACACTTTCACACTTTTTACGAATTACGGCATGGTTTGTATTAGAAAAAGCATAAAATTAACATAGCAAACAAGGAGCGAATAATATTCCTCGGATTATTAATAATCCAGTCGAACACAAAGGATGCACCTGCACCTTCAGCCCAAACAGCAATGCCGGAAGTAACCTCACGAGACACGAACTTAAGTAGCGAATGTGACGAATGATTCCAACAAACACGTGAAACTTGACGAAGTTCTTGCTCGGCCCATTTGGAAGCAGGAAACCGCGTATATATTATTGCAAAAGCTCTCGCAGTGACAACCAACATCAACCGTCAATGCTAGCGAAAGATGATGCATCAGATATAAAAGTGAGGATTCATATCACAAGTATCGCATCGGTGCACTTACAGCTCCGTATTGTGGCCCAAAACAGTGACAGTAGAGCCACGATACCGGAACATGATGTTTTAAACGCTGTGCATTATGCGAGTCCCCTCTTATATGTCTGGATGTAACACGTTGGTCATTATAGGAGACCGGAGGGTCTACTTGGTTTGGGTTATTTATTTGTCTCTGGAGTGCACGTCTCTCCTCGCCGAACAGAACATTTCTTCTCAGGAACATGTTCTTGAGGACACACAAGTTCTTCAGCCACTATCAGAGAAGCCAGCTGTGATCCACCATTCCTCTCAAACACAGTACTCAGAACACGCTCACAGCAAACCATTATGGGCCGGACACATTCATCACCCTCAAAGTTGATCACCAAGTTATGACTCTGAATTAGCCAACACACGACTCTCCAGTGTTGTAGACGCTGGTGTCGGCCCGGTTCCACCTGGTGTCGGCCCGGTTTCGCCTTGTCCATGCCACGCAGTGGACATGTGTGTGGGTGTTGGTGTGCGATAACGCACCGACCACTGACAAGTTGAATATTGTCAACTAAACAGTTGTGTGCACACAGGACCCAAACGGACCTTAAAGAAGAACTGCGTGTGTGAGCCGGATTAAACGGATCATTGTCATTCCCTACTAAACTAATTCAGTAGTTCACTAATATTACCGCTGATCTTAAAGCCTGTCAGATGTGTTCGTGTGCACCATGTGCGGTGTGGGCCGTTCTGCGCAATACTGGGCAATTTTAGCGCAGACACGAACCCAAACCCAGGTGGGTTATGAACTTATAACGCAATTCACAGTGCACAACTATTTATCGCTCCCAAACAATAGCTCGCATATTTCTATTATCTTGTAAATCTCACTCTCGCAGGCGCAGTATGGCCTTAAATCCCCCGTGTTCCGGACCACAGTGATCCATATTATCTTAATGTAAAGAGAACCGGTCTCCAGAACCGAGCTGTAGAAGCAGCCAGGCTCGTCAATGTGATGCTCGCCAGCGTAAAGGCGGGCTGGACCGAGACGCCTATACAAAAGAGCGATCATGCCATTCATCCACCAACTTGTGTGGCTGTGTGAACGTCTAACGTGTAACCGTGCTCGCTTTTCGGCACATGACAGTGCGGAACCGCCGGAGCGGGCCGTGCTCCGGTACGGGACACGTCCGTGTGGAGGTGCTGCGCTTTGCGGTGCTGTGCCATCTTCCCCAAGCAGCTTTGGCGCACAGCTCTGGTGACCCTTCCGGCTTTACGCGTCTTCTCGTCGGATTTATTCCGGCACAAAGTCCCATAGCAACATCTAAATCGGTTCGTGGCTTTGGTTCGGCTTCGGTTAGCCTAGCGGTTACCAAAAGTGAACATGAGAGTTGATCTAAGCATTGGGAACAAGTGCGTTTCCCCGCACAGAAACACGGTCGGCGACGCCATTTTCTGCTCAGAACAACCACGCTCGGCCAGGAGAGGAAACGACTCCGGTCCGCTCCGCGGTGTCGGGCCCGAGTGGGCAACTAACGCCTCAAATGACACCACATATATCTCCCGAGTGCTCTTACCTTCGGTATAACGCGGTGCTCAGCCTCGGTCCACACAGGGACAACTTTGGGATCAGGGAGGAGGATGAACGGAGTGGATGTGGAGCCCGTGTCTCACGCCTCTGGTTCTGCCCTCTCGGAAGCGGCTTTTGTGCACTGAAGCTCCGTCCAAACGAGACGACTGTTGCGCAAAGGTGCAGTTAACGATCGGGGCGACAAAAAAGACCAGCGTCGTCTCCGCTTCAGACGGGTGCACATGGTCCCCAAATAAATACATGAGTTGAATTAAACCATTTTCTTTCCTTTTTGAATCGTTTGTTCGTATGGATATGGCTTTGATTGCAATAACCAAAAGAAACTTTTCCCGGCGTTTGGCACATAGAACAGTAGACCACTTCAACTTTGTAAATACAAAAATTCCTGTCAACACACTGTAGTTTATATATATATATATATATATATATATATATATATATATATATATATATATATAAGTCGATACTTTAAAATTTACAAGATAATCCATTTATTTAACTATTTCTCTATTGTCTGTTCTCTGTTATTTCTATGGTTTCCTGTATGTCTTGTAACTACTCTTCCACACAATTTGGTTAAAGCGTTTCTCCTGAGACGACAAATCCATTAATTGTTTCTTAATTAGCTGATCAGTTCACCGAAATTGGTAGCAGTTCAGTGGTCTGCCAAAACCACAACTGAAGTAACTGGTCTTCATGCATTCTGGACATTAGAACATGCCTATAAAAGTAGGAACAAATAGTGACGAACTGGTATGTAGTTCTTAATTATATACCTAGCTGAATGTGCACCGCCTACACTTCCCATTAAATCTTTTAAATACAGTATTTGCCCAAACACATTTCACTTTTAAAAATTGCATTCAGAAATAGCCAATAATTTGAATAACACAAGAGAGCAGCAGCACAGTAAATCAGTTCTCGTAAAAATATATATATTAATTTTACCCATTTAGGCCTAGTCTGTTAGGTTACATATATAAGGTTATATGCTGCAAAGATACCTTCAGAAAACATGCAAAAAATATTTACAATGCATTATGTAAAAAAAAATACAGTACAAATATGTCCTGAATACAAATATAATCTTTTAAACTAATATAAAGAGCTAAATAGACACACTTTATTATATATTCCTAATATTAGTTCTCTCCATGCACTGGTAACAAGGCAAGAACACCCTTCCGATGAAGAGCGTGTATATGCTCTTAGTAAATCAGGGCAACCAGTGTGCTCAGGCCTTCAAAAGGAAATGGGACAGAACCAAGATGGGCATCAAGTGTGCTGCACATACAGCTGAACAGAGTAGGTGATCATTTAATGTTCCTGTGCAGCAACAGCACTAAGTCCCACACCAAAACAACCACAGAATCCTCGGGAGTTCCCAGCACACACTCTGAGAATTAAGACAGTAAGATAAGACATGAAAACTTTAATTTCTGGTTTAATCACAAGAACTATATATATATATTTATCAGTAAGGTTCATATTTTCTTAAGCACATGTTGTACCAAGTTACATTTTTAATAGGGTCTTAGGTTCTTACATGGAATTATATAGCTGTTTTGGTTAAGTCATAAGTCATAGAATAAGATGATTCATGCATGGTAAGAGTGAAAAGAAAGAGGTATGGTGGAATAATCTCCAGTATTTATTGCAATAATATAAGAAGCTGAAAGAAAGCACATAAAAAACACACTATATGGAACAAACTATATCCAGCAAAGTCAAATTGATCCTCAAGTCTCTAAAATCTTAACAATATATACCATGTTTGCTGCCAATATAGTAAATGAAGCTGTATTTCTAATGCAAATTACATTTTACAGTCAATAACAGAAAAGTCTTAATCCCTATTGGTTGGAATAGTCCTCAGTAGTTTACTGCCATTTCCACTCTATAACTAATGGTTGTCATTTATGCCTAAGTGTGACCATAACTGTGATAATCAAGACACTGTGTGGTAGAAAATATCACTACTAGTACAACTGTCAATTGATGGTATTAAAAATACCTTACTGGACCCATTTTATGATATTTAGATGTTTAGGAGCAATGTGATTGGTAGATAACCACAGGACCAATGTGATAGGAGACATCCAGAGGAATAATGTGATTTGGAGACAACCAGGGGACCAATGTGATTAGGAAATAACCACAGAACCAATGTGATTGGGAAATAACCACCTTTTTCAACAATTAAGGAAGCCTAATTTTCTAAGCACTCTTAAAATGTGACCCTTCATAAGGCTGTTTTTATACTACCATCAAATATGTTTAGAAGTTTAATCTGATCAAGCAAAAAAATCATAATTTTCAAACCTGAGGCTAAGATTTCATTTCATTGCTAATATTTGATGTTTCAAATGTGTAGATTTTACAAAGCTCTTGTTATATATTACAGACTGCTGTGCTTACCGTTCAGTTTTAAAGCAAAGAACTGAAATTAGCATGCAACAAAGTAATCTTAAAACTTATACTCACTTACACTTACACTCATGACATCACACCTGCTCACCAGTATCTTTCACTCCCTGTTAAATACCGGATCCAATTCAAGATTCTCCAATTTACTTTTAAGGCTATAAACAATCTTGTTCTGTGGCTTAGATGATCATCCATTTTCCAGACTTGCTCCTCGCCTGTGAAATTCCCTCCCTGTGGTCATATAATATTCCTCTCTTTCCATATTTAAATCTAATCTTAAGACTCACCTGTTCTCTCACCTGTGGCCGTTTTTTTGCTTCATATACTCCATTACTCATTGCTAATGTTTAGTTGCAATATTATTGTCATGTTTTGAATGTTCAACTTATATAGCACCTTTCTGGATACCCAAGGTCGCTTTACAATTTTTAACACAGGTACCACTTACACTACCATTCACACACCAGCGAGAAGCGGCAGTCAATTGCGCACAGCGTACTCTCTACCGGGATCCACAGCCCCCTGGGGGACTGAATGGGGTGCAGGAAGGGGAGAGAGGACAGACCCTAGTGGCAGAGCACCATCCACCACTGGGCATACAAGCACACACACATTCATACACAGACACTCAGACAACTGCTTTTATTGAACATGAAGACACACAGACATACTCAGGGAGAATTTATCAGGAAATGCCAATTTACCTAACCACATGTTTTCATAACTCTTGAACCTTAACTTTCTTTGAGTTAAATTGTTCTAATGACTGTAAGCGTCTTTGGGTTTTAGAAAAGTGCTATACAAGAATAAATAATTATTTTTATTATATAGTATTTGACATACCTTTCAGAAAACATTAATTACACCCTTAATTTCCGTCACACCCAGAATAGCTAGACATTTTCAGTCCTATCTTTTTTATGTTGTAGACGTTCTCAACCTAACCGGTAGCCATACTATTTTTATGACTGGAACCATGTTGTGAACCTTGCCTTTAAAATCAATGCAAAATGGATCACAGTGTAAACATATTAAGCTATATGCTAATTTGTCTTTCTATTCTAGTAAAGCCTTGCAACTAGAAATACAGTTACACTAAATTTAACAAACATGGCAGTGGCAAATATTAAAGAACCTTATAACCTTGGAATTTTCATTTTACGGTGTCATTTTTCACACCTCTTATTTTTTGTTTTCTTCCCCGTACTTGTAGATTCTGACTTTAGCCCAACATATTTTATTGTGTAGCCACAACATACTTCTCTTTAAAGGAACTGTGAGAGATGACTGAATATAAAAATAAATGGCAATGATGAAAGCTTGTGCTGAATATTTGTAGCGGGTCCTGAACGAGCCTCCTCTGTGTGAGGGCACTGTTGTGTGCAGTGCATAGAGTGTTTAAAAATTAACACACTTGACTAGTACCACAGAATGGAAGTGTAACTCATGCCAGCTTGTATGTTGGTCTGATCTCAGAAGCTCTGGTTGATTACTTCCACCACATTATGGTGGAAAAATGCAGTATATTGGATCATATAACCATACCACAATATACATTTTAAACAAGTATACGCATTTCTGGAAAAAGTATAATAACTACCTTTTGAAATTCACAAACTGAGGATTTGACTCTCTGAATGCTCTAAGCGTACTCCTTAAACAAAAGGCCAGGAAAGGAAAAATGCAAAGCCCGATAATAGGTTCAGGTGACAACAAATTGACTGAATAAAATATTAAACAAACACTCACTCATTAACCTTTTTCCAATTTTAAAGAGGACCCGGATCAAATAGCCCTAATGGATTCCTTCCCTAAAATAATGCAGTTCATTTCAGTTAGACGCCAACTATTGTAAGGATCATCGCTGAATACAATGGTCTGAGAATGTCAGTTAAAATATAAACACACAAATAAAATTATTCTTTTGCCCTGTTATTGCAAAATATTTTAACCATTTATGAAATAATGTTTGAGAAAATGATTAACCTTGTGGATTAACAGAGCCTGTACGGCTTCTAAGCCTAATCAGCAGTCTTTACTTGTTCTCCAAAGCAGGTGCAGGTTCAGGGGGGTAGGAAGAACACTTCTTGGACTATCCTACAGGGAAAAAGAGCTCAGGTTGGTGCAGCTGCCTCCCAAACGCACTCCCAGTAAGTGGAACACATGGCCAAGGTTGGCGAATCCTGTGCCCTTCTGCATAAACATGTGAGCACCCATAGGCTTACTGATACAATGGGTCCATGAAAAGACTTACCTTTTGTTGTTCACTAGTCTCACGGTTTTTACTTTTCTTGCAGGCATTTTCTAACACTTTATGGGTAAGGCTCACACGTTCCTCCAGCAGTGTTTGAAATGCATACTTCCAAAGGCACAGGAAAACAAGGCTTCCACTACCTACCTTAATAATCAGGCAATTTATGAAGATATTTGAATTGCAAATGTGCTCTAAATGATAGATAATCAAACCTGATACCCTAAATCTGTGGTGATATGGAAAATGGAATACCCAATTGAAACATAAAATAAATTATTTACTGTTTTCTATCAGGTATTCAAAATCACAGTGGTTGGATTACAGTCATTGTTGTTAACAGTGGAAGCAGGCGGAGATGTTTAGAATGCACTAAAAAAGGAAAACCAGTCCTAGTATTTGCAATACAATCTATTCTGGGAATCTGTTAGATATAGAAATACTGTCTTCTTCCAAAATTATATCCTGCAGATTGTGTTTATGGAATTAATACATTTTACCCCAAAGTATGAAGAAGCAAAATTGTAACTTCAGATTGAAAACTCATATGTATGCTTGTTCATTAACGATCCCCTCCAGTATGCAGGTAGCAACTAACAAAGTGGATATCAGCGAAGCTTCCTGAAAGTTACAAGTGCACTAATGGTGAAAACATTCTTGTCTGAAGAACATACAGCATCTATTTCAGACTAGTTTTAGACACATAGACTGAAAAGTTAACACATGATAAAACAGAGCTCCCTAATTCCACAAGTTGTCTAATCTGGCCACTTATCCTGAAATACAGCAAGGCTCAAATGGGAATGTCATGATGAGGAGCCTCAATGTATGTTTTCATGTCATATATTAATGAAAAAATAATTCAGCATCATATCCTTATTTATCTTATTCATTCTAGATCCACATTTTCACCTCTTCTTCAGAACATGACTGCTCTGTCCCATCTTACACCATCTTCCCTTTTGCATTATCCCTCTTCCAACAAACTTTACAGTTGGCACAACTGCAGTAAGGCAGCTAATGTTCTCTTGGCATTCTCAAAACCCAGACTTGTCCATCAGACTGCCAGACAGAGAAGCATGATTTGTCACTCCGTACATGTTTCCACTGCTCCAGAGTGCACGCGGGGCGTGCTTCACACCGCTCCATCCAATGCTTGGCCTTGTGCTTGGTGCTGTGTCTGGATGCAGCTGCTCAGGCAGAGAAACCCATTCCATGAAGCTCCCAGCACAGATTTTGTGCTGATGGAACCCACTTTGTAACTTCTTGTGGTCACCCACTTTGTGGTTCCTTATTGTGGTTCCTAAACACTTTCACTTTTCAATAATACCACTCACAACTGATCATGAAATATCTAGAAGGGAAGAAATGTTGGAAAAAAAAACGGGGAAAAAAACTGATGTTGCAATACAGCACCACGCTCAAATTCTGTGCGCTCTTTAGAACAATTATTTCACAAATGTTTATAAAAGCAGATGCTAGATGCTTGATTCTTTACATCTCTGGCAACTGAATGAAACACCTGAAATTCTACAGACTAAGAAGTATGTCCCAAATACTTTTGTCCATATAGACTACATAACTAACCAAATTGACAATTTTGCTTGAAGGAGTACCCTTTGGACTCATAAAAAGTATTTCTTGTATTTCTATCCTGCAAGTTTGTCTATGTAACTAAAAAAGCTAGACACTCTGTAATAACAGGTGTTCTAGCTACAATCATTGCAATCAGGTAGTGGCAACGAACACATGCTAATTCCCAGCTACCAAGACAGTTTACTATTACAATAAAAACAGAATTTTCCCAATGCGGATATGTAGATAGATATGACTGTATGTAGATGTAGCCCCGTTGCCCTTACCTGTAGTGGTGTTTCTACACGCTTCCACCAAGACTGCCAGCGCCAGCGCGAGCGCGTCGTCTCCTCACGCGGAAAACTCACGCGCCCCTCGCGGGGTGAAACTTTCCGTTAAGTACAAGATGGAGTAGGGACATTAAAACAGCTTGTCTTAAAAACAGCTTTGATATAAAATGGCAGCATATTCCAAAGCCCTTCCGTCCGTAAAAAGGGCATATACATAGAAAATCTAAATCTAATTCGTTTTTCTGTCTCAGAATGACTCCACAGAGTGGTCACTCGTCTTGTCGTGACTTGTAAATGACCCTTACCGACCGAATCACTACGTAGGCTACAGTAGTCAATGCTGACATCTTGATAGGTAATGTTATCTAACACTGTAAGCAAAATAAACAATAATACACATTATATATCCTACTATTAGGCCACATATTATTAGCACTGGAATCAGTATCCTCTCTGTTCCTTACCAGTCTGAATCAAATGCGTATATAATCAACGTAAGCTACAGTGGCTGGTAAGTTATATACAATACATATATAGGCCTACATATATATAGGCGTGTCTATACCCTTTTTATGGGTGCACAAGCATCCCTAATAATAAAACTAAAAGCTTTTTTGACAGACGTTTGCCTCTGATGCGCTGAAAACAAATAGTAAAACCATAGAAAATATATGATTACATTTACAGTTGAACAATAACAAACAAACAAAAAGCCCAAAACAATCCCCTTGCCTCGCAGATGGTACGATCCACTTTCTCTCTTCACCCTCGCCCTGCTCTTCCCCAAGAGTCGCTGTGAACGCTACTTTGACTGTGATGGATCCAGTAAGTATCGCCCAGTCAGCCATCGGTTTGCCAGGTTAAGGTGAGTGAGTAATGTCAAAATTATTTCATTGCCTACAGTAGGCTGACCAGATGTACTGCGGGGTCATTGGGTGCTGAAACTATGATCCTAGAATCTCCCATGCATAATATAGGCCTACTGTATTGTATAGGTGTGTGTTGGGGGGGACTGAATCGGGTGCAGGGAGGGGGAGAGGACAACACCCAGGACAGCACCAACCATATCTCTCTCTCTCTCTCTCTCTCTCTCTCTCTCTCTCTCTCTCTCTCTCTCTCTCTCTCTCTCTCTCTCTCTCTCACACACACACACACACACACACACACACACGCACACACACAGACATACACAATTGTATATACTCACCAGGACAATTTAGGAGGATAGCCAATTAACCTAAACACGTTTTTTAGACTGTGGGAGGAAACTAGAGACCCTGGAGGACCCTGGACCCATGCAGACACAGGGAGAACATGGAAACTCCACCCAGATAAGGACTTCAACCCAAGTGGTGAGGGGCAAATGTGCTAACCACCAAGTCACATGTTGACTGCCACTGAGTTGCCCAATGTTGTCAAATCCTTATTACAATATTACTCTGCACATGCTCTTTGCCAAAGTCTTTATTAAAATTGACTAGATAGCTTAACTAGCTAAGCTAATGCATTTGTGGAATTAGCAATTTATAATTAAAAATGTTCTCAGAAAGAGAAACTTTTTGACCTAGCTACTGGACACTAGGATGCCTGGAGCTAGGGGCCCTCCTAGCCTGTTTATATATTTAAATTGCACAAAGGTATTTAAACTGGACCAACAAGTAGTTTTTTTTTTTCACAAAAAAGTGGCAATCAATATTTATACATAATTTTCTATAAAGTGCAACACACATGAGATGATGCATGTAATTGCTTTGTAGTCTTCAAAATAAACCATTAATGCTCTACAGAGCGGGTCTTGCACATGGAGGCGGCGACCATGTTTAATATAGGGTTTCATACAGAAAATACAGAATGACTTATTAATGATTTTAGGACTTTTGGCTTTATATTCTATGATGTTTGTTGACGTTGTCAGTGCCATGTGTGAAATCTGCAAGGCCACACAGCTGCAAGGGTGTAAATGTGCTAGGGGACTTTAGCTTGACGAGAAGCAAGATGCACACAGCTTTCATTGTTGCTCTCATTTATGTCATTGTGCATTTAATAATCACAGATGGCACTCAGAACCAGTTAATTACTTGATCCAGTTGTTGGGCTTTTTGGCTCCTAGAGGAGTCCAAAATGTACTATTAAATTGATCTTAACACAGATTACAGAATAAGTTACACTGTCATAGCTAGTGGACCTATTGGTAGAAACAGAATTTAGAACATTTAAAACAGTTACAATTCATTACACTTATTATCCCATATGTAATTACATTTAAATTAAAAATCTGATCAAAATCTTGCCTCTTTATCATCACATTTGTGTTTGGGTTATTCTACAAGCAAAATCTGCTGAAGTCTGCATCCCAAGCAGACTTTGAAGACTTTGGCTTAGATGAATGGCAGAATTAGACAACTCTTTAGCCCTGTGGACTTTCTCGCAAATGTGCATGTTAAATCCATGAATATGTGAGTCTGGAGAGGACATGAGGTTTGGCCTGGGCATCAGTCTCACTAAATCAGTCTTAAGCTGGTCTCAATTGCTCTCTCAAATATACTTTATCATTCTCTCTCTCTTTCACAGTGGACCAAACTGGTAATCTGTCTTGGATTGTTCAGTAGTCTCTTGTCATTTATAAGCCTTGTTGCCTGTAGTCGCATAATGTACCAGCTTAAACATTTAAAGATTAAAAAATATATTGTTAAGCCTCCAGTCTCAGCAGCTTGTGTTGGCATTTCTTGAAGGCCATTTGTTAGTTTCCCTTTACATTACTTTTAACTTCTAGTTTTCCTCCTTCAAAGTTCAGCCTCTTGTCTTTAGAGTTTTTACTTTTTTGGTTTCTAATGTATTTTCTAATATTTATTTGACTATGCCCTTCTCAGGTGCTCAAAACCAGCCAAGCTTTCTTTCCCAACTTGATGTTTTTAAATTATCGGCCTCCCCTGAAAACAATGCAGGCCAACTGAAAAACAAGAAACTGTCATCATTGCTGTGTTCACACAGCTTGAACTTCAATGTTTGGACAACCACACCTTACACACCACAAATCAAATTAATTCTGTATATGGTAATGTGGATATATTTTAACATTCCTTATTTACTGCTGCACCATGTATATTTATTCTTAATATTACTTATGTGTATGCAGTGATGTGTTTTTGCCATGTGCTTTGTACATTTATTAGATAGTTGTCAGTGATTTACTCTAGTGAACAGGTTCTAGTAAGCCAAAGCTAGTTCCTGTACCTGATACGTATTGGGAAAATATTGTGTCTTCAAAATATTCTAAAACCCAACGATTTAGGTGTAAAATACATTCTTTTTATATTGTTTATTTGTTAAGCAGACAGGAACTGCCTTAAAAACATCTTAATATAATTTGTACAGTATATAAGACATAAGCCTGGAAAATAAGATAAAACTATAAAAGTAAAATAAATATAAAAGTTAAAAAAACTGCATCTGGCTTGTTTGTTTTAATTGTCCCTATTATATTTATATTCCAGCATCATCACACTGACTGAATGATATAGATCTACATGCTGAATGCTTCATGTACCTTTAAATGCAGGTCACCATTATACCCAGTAAACTGATTTACATATAAACACACAGTATTGATGATAAAAACATCTATTTAAAAAAGAGAGTACCGATATTACACAGGTTGATGGATAATTACATCTGGAACGTTGCTGCACATCTGAGAAGGCCCTCCTTCCTAAACAGAGAAAACTACTATTATCTTAAAGTTATCTTACTTCTGGGCTCAACATATACAAATACATTTACATAATGCTGCTAAAACATCTGAAATATAGTATTAGCTATATCAATGTAAAATAGTATAATAGTACAAAAAGTACTATATATATAATATGCTTTATGCTATATATTAGCATATTTAGCATGTATAGCATATAATGCTATATATTAGCACATATTAAAATGCTAATATTATAACTTGTCAATTATACTCTTAGTTATACTACTATGGACTTACTTATCCATTTCCACAACAGTACAGCTTATGCAGTTCAGAATGTGAAAAATTGACACACATATTTTGTCTTACTGAACAATAGGCCTACTTAATATTTTATAAAAGTGACAGCAGAAGGCCTGTAAATAAATAGTGTATTACTCACAACAAAAGTCTAAATTTAAAGTCTAAATTTAAAAACAACAAAAGTCTAAATTTAAAGGCCAGGTTTGAGGAAGGATCTGACACTCCATTGTTCATTTACAGCTTTTGAAAGAACTGAAAGCCTATGAAAATATATGCAAAAACCTGCATGTCTTGACTTAATACATTTCTGTTTACTGTTTCCTCATATTCTGATAATGTCTTTTTAACCATAAAGTAGGAATGAGACACTTACGCTTCTCTTTTAAATGTCTCGTTTGAGATTCTGTCATTTCCAAAATCCTCAGGGTGCTCATTGAATTTCTCAATGCCAAGGGTCTTCAGTGCTGTATACAGAGATGTATTTTTCACTTAGCATGAAAAATCAGAACATTCTGCACTTAATACTGTATATATTCAGTACATATATAAATATGAAGTACATTTACCCTATATATTTATTTTTAAAACAGTCTTGAAACATTTTACTGAGAATGTTGACCTATCTTAGCTATGTTAATGTTAAGTGAAGATAGACAAACAATATATATGTATAATATGTGTGTGATTTCTGCATTTCCTTACCCTCTTTATATTGGACATAAGAGATGAATCCTTGATTCACAGGATCCAGAATCCCAAACACTGCATCCAAATTGGAGTCATCAAAGAGGCATGGACTATCAGCTCCAGAAAGCTTGGACGCGTTCAGTTGTTCAAGCTGGGCAATCAGGAACTCCCTCGGTCGTTCTTAGACAAAAAGATCCCATGACTTAACTACAAGCGAAAACTACAAAAACTAATGAATGAATATTAAATAATAGGAATAAGAGATCATCCTGAACTCATGGGGACTAGGACATGTTGAGAGAAAGCTACTGTCCAGCGTTAACTACAGAAACATTAAAAGTCTTACCAGGTCTATAAAAGAAAAGCATGCTCATTAAATTATGCATCATTTCTCCAATCTTATGCTCCTCAAGGTACTTTTCTGCTTCTACTTCTCGAGGTGTCGTCATCATGTAGTCTGCACTTCCGCCTTTGCACCAGCTCAGGACGCCGTTTGTCCTTGTTGCTAGGATACTTGATTGCACGTGACCAATGAAATCTCTTTCCGGTTTAACTAAAGTTGATGCTTTTAAGAGCGACCAGCCTAGTGAAGTTTTATAAATACTACATATATATTTTTTATTACCTGTTAATTGTTAGCAGTGGGCATGTACTCGGTGTCTGTACAATAGACGTAGGAGGTTCAACACTCATAATACAATGTCTAATTAAATGTTTGTATTTCATGGGTGACATTTCATGTAGTCAAAGTTAGTTAGGTGGCAGAATGTAAGAAATGCATCGTTAAAAACCCCTCAGGATGTATATATGGCGATTTCACCGTTCCATGTTGCATCCAGATAACTAATTATTCGAGGATTTTGTAGCAGCCCAGTGTCCTAACAGTGATGTGATCAAGTTAATTAATGTGACCAAGATGGTGCATAACTATTGTTATCTATGGAACTAAAAACATTATATTAAGAGGTGCTTGTCTTACGTATCGATAATAAAAATAACAATCATAATAATAATCATCAATGATCATCATCATCATCATATTTGTTTCTTGCAGATGTATACATAAACGATTATATAGCAAAAGTAATACATGTTATAAAAGTGACGCACTTTGTTCTTTTTTATATATATTTTGTAATAGATTTGCGTTACGTTATTTCCTTATGGTTTTGTAGGTCAGGCTGGTGAAGCAACTTTTTTTACGTAATCAGTAAGCGACGAAATAACTACGCGTCGGTCAGTTCTGCGCATGCGCGTTGCGGAGTCCTTGGGTGCGCTTGTAACCGTAGGTGAAGCGTTCGGTGTCGGGACACTGTCGATATGCAGACCTGGAACCGCCTTTATCGGACTCTCGCAACGGTACGTGCAGCAGACGTCGACCCAATTGACCCGAACGACATGCGTACATTTCGTCCATGAGCACGACATGCTTTTTAGAGCAGGAAAACGTCCGTTTGTGTAGTGTAGGCCGAGCTGGCAGTGTTGGTCAGGCAGCTGTAGGTGGCTCGGTTTAAAGAAACATACAATAACAAGTTTCATAGCTGTGGCCATGCTGCTTATTTTGGAACTTGCTAAATAGGACTTTGGTATTTTAAGATAAGCTTGTTTCAATTGAATTTAAAGTAGCCATGAACTAGCTGTTTCCAGCTGTAAGGCAGTGCCTGTATCTTGCTAGCTTAGCTGTTTTTGCCTATAAGTTCAGGCTGCACCCAGTTAAATGTGTGTGCAACAATCACATACGTATATAGGCGCCAGAGCACTACCATACTGCTATTACAATGGAAAAAATAAGACAATTTAGTGAATTATATGCAAGCGCACAAGTCTAGTGTTGTGGCTATTCATGTGTTGTGTGTGTGTATAACATTATTGTGCTGTTTTCTTTTCGTGATATCTAAATAAACATTTTATTTGTGAGTGCCACAGCCTGTCATCGAATATAAATGTCGTTTTTTTTTATTCTGAGCATTCTCTTTTAAATGCAGCGAAGTCAACATCTTCCCTGCAAGTTGCATAGAGCTACACCAGTATGTGTGAGAACATACGGTGACAACGCAGCAAGTAAGTCTTAATAACCACTTCATACAATCAGTGTCACTGCACAGTACATTTATATATAAAAACGTTGTGATGGTGTGTTGAATGATGCTCAAATCTGTCCTGCTTTCTCATAGTTGAGGCGGATGTGACGGTTGTGGGCTCTGGGCCTGGAGGATACGTTGCTGCTATCAAAGCTGCACAGCTTGGTTTCAATGTAATCGTCAGTCCTTTTTGAATATTACAAAATAACCCGTTTTTTTTAGATGGCTAACATTACTTCCATTTGCAGACCGTATGTGTGGAAAAGAATGCCACCCTGGGAGGGACATGTTTAAATGTGGGCTGCATCCCATCGAAGGTATCTCGTACTTTTCAAGCAGGCTAAGTGAATTCATCATGGATCAACCTGTGAATCAGTTATGTATTTATTTTTACAGACTATATAAATGTTATTGGTTGACATTTGCATTGTATATTTAAGGCCCTGTTGAACAACTCATATCTCTATCACCTGGCACATGGAAAGGACTTTGAAAACAGAGGCATTGAAAGTAAGTTCAAGACCATGGTCATGTGTTTTTGACCTTTCATAAATACCTACCCCTGGTGTTGTACAAACAGAAGATTGTACAGCACATTAGGGCTGTGTAACTCATTGGTTACAATTCTGTAGCTGTAGAGTAAATCTGTACCAGTAAATCAGATTTCCATAAAATGTCTCAACTGACAATTTTCAAAAAGCCATTAACTGGCGAACATTTAGCTCTGTATGTTGTTTTGATGGGTAAACATACCTTTCAAATGAGGATTGATCTCTGTCAACATCATATGTGGGTCTTCCGTGATCTTGCCTGCTTTGACTGCATACACAAACATAAGCTAACTTACATAAGTATAAACCGTGTTGTGTAAAGTAGTCATTAGCTGAACATTTAACACCTTTAACATGAAAACCTTTAGAATGACTGAGATCTATATTATGTAGAGCACCATGTAAGTAGGTCAAAGTGTTTTTATAAACTAAATAATGAAATGCATTAACTTAAAAAAAAAATCTATGAATGCTATTTTTTGTTTGAAAATGCTCATCAGTGTATTTGATTTGATATCAGTTCATTTATTTTGACTTTTAGTAAAAGAGGTATCACTTAATCTGGAGAAGATGATGGCACAGAAGAGTGGTGCTGTTAAAGCCTTGACTGGAGGCATTGCACACTTATTCAAACAGAATAAAGTAAGTTTGCAAATGTAAATGATTTCGACGTGGATTGGAATTGAATTTGCCACAGTTTTAGCATTATTGGCAAGGGGTTTTTTTTTTTTGTTGGATTTTTTTTAGGTTACTCATGTGAATGGATTTGGAACAATAACTGGCAAAAATCAGGTCACTGCAAAGACTGCTGATGGTGAACAGGTTATTAACACCAAAAACATCCTGGTTGCTACAGGATCAGAGGTCACCCCTTTCCCAGGCATTGAGGTTTGTCTTCCAAAACTCTGTAAAGGCTCGTAGCCAAATTTTGTCTTCTTAGTAGTTACTATATCCTTAATCACTTCTGTAAATTCATATACACAAACAGATACACACAGAAGTGAATATTGTATTTTTTGGTCTTAAAAGTCACCGTAACCTGACGTCAACTGTGTGTAACGTACCACCTGTATTAACAGATTGATGAGGAAGTGATAGTGTCCTCAACAGGCGCACTATCACTAAAGAAGGTTCCAGAAGAGCTGATTGTTATTGGTGCTGGAGTAATTGGAGTCGAACTGGTGGGTATGCCAAAAGAAAGTGTGCGTATGGAACTCAAGGCTACAATCATATCACAAACTTGGTATCAACTTACTTTTTCAGGGTTCGGTGTGGCAAAGACTGGGCTCCACAGTGACAGCGGTGGAGTTCTTGGGTCACGTGGGAGGTCTGGGCATCGATATGGAGATCTCGAAGAACTTCCAGCGTATTCTTCAGAAGCAGGGCATGAAGTTCAAGCTAGGCACCAAGGTCATGGGTGCCACAAAGAGGCCGGACGGCAAGATCGATGTTGCGTAAGTTTAAAGTTCACCATTAAAAAGTTCACCATCTTCTCAGATGACCGGCAGTAAGCAGTTGTAAGCTCTTTTGGCTTGGTCAGGGGTTGTACTTTGGAAGTACAAAGCACAGGTGTATGAAGTTTGAAGTTGATTTCTTAAGGTTTAAAACAAAGTAATTCCTCATCAAGAACAGTAAAATAAATTGGCTTTTATGAGGAATGATCGCAACAGTTTGTGTTCACAGAGTGGAGGCGGCTGCTGGAGGCAAGAATGAGACGCTCACCTGTGACGTGCTGCTGGTGTGTATCGGCCGTCGGCCCTTCACCCAGAACCTCGGCCTCGAGAACGTCGGTATTGAACTGGACAACCGTGGCAGAATACCCATTAACAATCGCTTCCAAACCAAAGTGCCTAGGTATGACGCATTCAGTCAGCAAAAATCCATAAGCAATTCATATGATATGGAAACGAATCTACAGAGGGAGCACGTTTTCAACCACTCTCTGCTCTGAACAGTGTTTATGCAATCGGTGACGTGGTGGCTGGACCGATGTTGGCACACAAGGCGGAGGATGAGGGCATCATATGTGTGGAGGGCATGGCAGGAGGAGCTGTTCACATCGACTACAACTGTGTTCCTTCTGTCATCTACACACACCCCGAAGTTGCCTGGGTTGGTAAGAATGAGGAGCAGCTTAAGGAAGAGGTGAGCATCTCTTTCTTTCTTACTCTTTTTCATCTGACTCCACACACTTTGCTGTGCCACTTTATCATCAACATTGTTGAACACTCTATTCCCGCAGGGCGTCCCATACAAAATAGGCAAATTCCCGTTTGCTGCCAACAGCAGAGCGAAGACTAATGCAGATACCGATGGCATGGTGAAGATCCTTAGTCACAAAGAAACAGACAGAATGCTGGGAGCTCATATCCTGGGATCGGTGAGTGGGGCAAGAAGACATACTATGTAATACTGCTTATACTGGTATCTTGATTAATAAATCAGTAACATTTATTCAGTTTAATAAATATTTATGTGTACACTTCTGAAAAGATTAATTGTAATGGATGTCAGCCTAAATGTATAATTTGATACTAATTGAAACGAGATTTGTCGTGCAGGGGGCTGGTGAGATGATCAATGAAGCTGCACTGGCCATGGAATATGGTGCATCGTGTGAAGATGTTGCACGAGTGTGTCACGCCCATCCTGTAAGTTTCTATCAAAACAAGTTCATTAAGATCAAGGCAGCTGGAAGTAAGATTCCAATGAACATGCAGTGTAGAACGCTTTAACTGTTACAGAATTTTTGAAGGTTGCTAAATTGGTTGACACAAACGTGTTTTTCTTTCCAGACTGTTTCAGAGGCCTTCAGGGAAGCCAACCTTGCTGCTTCCTTTGGAAAAGCGATCAATTTCTAGATCATCAGATATGTGTATATAACTGTCGGCATCATAAATGGTTTTGGAAGCGTCAGTGGACAGGTTTTTGGACACGTTCATCTTCAGCTTTCCCGAAGAACCCTTCATAACTCCAATATAACACTGCATTATATACATTGTGTTATTTAAATGTTCTAATAAAGGGTTTAGAGTCTTTTCTTAGGATGAAAGTGACCAAGTAAACATCACTTGAGTACAGATTATTGGTGTTGATTACAATTGTAATTAAATATCCTGTATCAACCCTTTGAGGCGGGAGACGGTGAGTATATGAACAGCTTTTGGGAAGATTGCAGCTTGGCCCCATAAATTATATCATTGTGATTATTGGTGAAAACATTAAGCACATGATTGTTCTATAGGTTTATTGCAGACTATTGTTGTGTGATTCGTCATTAATGGCTCTGCTTCCCATGTCTCCACCTCCTTTAACAAGCATTTTAATCTGTTGTATTAAAAATTATACAATGGAAAAGAGTGCATTAAATTAGAAGCTCCAATATCACAATATACTAACTAACTCCAAATGCAACCTTTTATTTTAAAGTCACTTGACAATATTATTTAATATATTTTCAGCATGGCAAAGAATGCTGGTTTATGTGCAAATGAAGCAAAGAACCTGCTGTTATGACCTCATCACCAGTAAAGAGAAAAACGTCATCCAGGGTGTCATGGTGCCAAACTTGACAGCTGTTTAGGTTTCCAACCAACCAAACGCAGAGAATTTGTTTCTATGTTTTCAGTGTTGGTAAAATAAAATAAAATCTTGACTCAATTTACAAAATCAATATTCACTACAGTGCTACATTGGTGCTTAAAGAAGTTCTTCAGTGTATTTGTCATCAGGGAAGCCAATCTTGCTACTCTGTTTTGAAAGGCCATGTGTCCCAGATCTTAACAGCTGTATATATGGCATGCTTTATGGTAACTCCTATGCATGTTATTGGCAAATTCTCTACCCCAAGTTTGTAGGAAGAACCTTTGATGCATCTGTTGAATACATTGCAGGCCTGGTTGCATACTACTTAAAACATGCTGGCATAAAGCAACTTCACATAAGTGTAGTTATTGTACAGTTGGCCTCTAATACGCAAGTCAAAGGTATCAAAGAAAAACCGGTGAGAAAGAAATAAACCATGAGTGAAACCATGTCTCAGAAAAGCAACCCATTCTCTAGTAGACTCCAAAAGGCAGACTAACAAATACATTTTTTGAGTTTGTCCAGATTTTTTATTAATTTTTTAAAAAAAGGACTTAGTCTTTAGTGTGTCTCATTCTATTGATGAATAGTTTGTTGATGTGATTTTGTTCAGTTGTAATGTGAAACAGGTCTGGACAAAGAATTTTAGCTTATTAAAAGACACAAGGAAGTATTTTTGCTGGGACACCTGTAATGTGATGTAAACTCAGATTATCACCTGGATCTTTTATCTAGAAATGATTATTAATTGATGTCTCTTGAACGTAAGGCAAGTAAATGTTCTTTAATGTAAAAATTACCAAACGCTTCTGAAGGCATGTAAGGGCTAAAGTCACCTGCCCCCCCTACCCCCATAAATTAATAAATTACGTGCTGGAACATATAAAGGAGCATTGCTAGATTATGAGTCATAGCATTTCTATGGAGCTTCAACCGGTGGTCCACTGCAGCAGTGCTGATGTCACCTCAACATGCTGTCCAATTTAACTACTGAAAGTACTTTTTGAAAATGATTTCATTTTATTTAAAGTGTGAACATTACATCAACAACCCTCATTCACCAAAACTATTCACCAATTTCTAATAATATGGTGAATACAAAAATTTGTTTCCTTAAAATGCTTTTGGAATTTTGACTCTAATCTGTTTCCATTTGAAAATTCTGCTCAGCATTCTGTGACCAAACTATTGTAACGCATTCTGAGCGAGATTCTATAGAACTTAAAGATACTGGCAACCAAACAAACAAATGTTTTGAGCACAGGAATATATTCTCTTCCTCATGAAATTAAAAATGGCATTCAAGACATCCCCAAGGAGGAAAGAAACAAGGCCTTGGTATACTGCTCAGGTTGGTAAAGCAAATATTAGGAGAAATACTAAAATCATATACTGATTTTGTAGCAGGATGTAATGAACAAATGTTCATATTAAATTACATTAGTCGAGGTTCACTTTGTACATGACAGGGTTCGTACGGTGCTTGAAATCTTTGAAAATGCTTGAAATTGTAGCTGTTTCACAACGAATAGATATTTTTGACCGAGTTGTGTACTTGTATTACAAAACAGGGTTGCCAACTTTTCAAGACCACTTGTAGTGAGATTTGATGGGGGGGTGGGCAGTGTAAAATGGACACAAATTAAGTGTTATATCGTTATCGATCGATCGCCAGTGATTGGCGCCAGAGCGAACTAGTAACTCATTGAATCATAGATGTGGATCAGAGGTAAATAAACTAGATTTCTTTTCGGCATGATATATCGGAAGTGTGGCGTGAGTGCGTGTGAAGACGGTCAAATGTGTCTCACGCTCAATGCGTGAGAGTTGGCAACCCTGTTTAAAAGAACAGGGCTGACCTCACTGACGCGGCTCAGGGATTACACCTGTAAATTTACATTTTAATGGTCCAATGAAGGTAATTTAAAAACCAGGACGTTTCCTCACTTAAAAAAAACCCAGGACGCCGGGACAGGACGTGAAATACGGACATGTCCCGGGAAATACGGACGTTTGGTCTCCATAGCTTAATCAATGTTTAAAATATATGCTATCTTGGCTAAATTAACAATAGCATATATTTTATTTAATGTTAGATTATTTTCAAAACACACAATCTTAAAGTCTTCACCTTCTCTCAAGTTTCGCGCTGGCAGTAAATTACACGTGCCATCACCACACAGTGAACGTGTTTCTTTCTTAAATTAGGTTTTTTAACCATTTAGCCACCATTTTTTTATAAATCAATAGAAAGGTCAACAGGATGTTAGAGTGCGTTCTGTTCCCCTGGTAAAACAACCACAACTAATGCCCCGAGAGGCTCCCAACAGGATTCCTACTCACGTTTCAATACTTGTCATCTAAACGTTGGACACTGACTTATTCATTATAGCTTTGATGCCTTCATGACACATACACATTTTTATTGTACTATTACAGGGTAGCATGACAAGATCCTAACAAATGACTATTATACTTTACATTTTTTAAATTGATTTGATTTAATATATGAATCATACAAAAATGCCTTCAGCCTTAGACACTTGGATGTTCACAGAGAGGGCAAACCCCCTCCACTTATGAACCCCCCCCCCCATCCCTTCTTCTCTGCAGGAGGTCCAGACCCCTCTGTCCGAGTGTGATGGACACTTAGAGCTAAGCCGGTCATTGCCAGTGGGGCGCCCCAGTGAGACAAACACCCACAGCTCCATCTCAGAGCTTGTGGACTTGACCAGTTCAGTCAGGTATGAGGTCCTCGGTCGAAACAGAAAACAGGCCCGGCCTCGCTGTGTGGTTCAGCGTAGGGAGGAGGATCTCAGAATCATTTCACGGCCACTGGTTACACGCCTGCTGACCACTGCAATAGTCACTGAAGCGGGGGCAGACGGACCGAGTGGATCATCCTTTCAGTCTAAGGTAGCTACCACCACCATCTCCTTCTTAACTATTGTGTTACTGTAAAATTATCATCACAACAGTCTTGCACACTCATTTGTCAATGCAGAGGAAGAACAGGAAGACGTCTCTGCAGACTCGTATGAGGAAACTGCGGAAGGAGGCGTTAAGGAATAGTTGCGGCCAGAACACCAGTGTTCTTCCTGGCCTGTACACAGCCACTGTGTCTGACCACACCTCAGAAGAGAGTGTCGAGCCAGCTCTGAGTGAGAGTGAAGAGTGCCTCCTGGTCCCTGGCTTCAGCGTGACTGTGGACCAGCACGGCTACTATTCTGTAGTGGACTCACTTCACAACACCACAGGCAGGATGCAGGACACCAACGGTCTGCACCCTGAGACCATGCAGGAACAGGGGGAGAGCCTCATTTGCACTGTGAGAACCACAACACATAACAGACGTTCTCCCATCACTGAGAGTGTCTCCTCATCTGGCCTGAAGCGGCCTGCTCCTCAAATCAGTGACGACACGAGTGAGGAACACAGGCCCCAGCAGCCTAAAAAGAAGAGAGACAAGCACTGACATCTTTCTCTTTCTCTTTTCCCCAGACAATTTTATTGTTTTTAGCATATTTGGCCACATTGCCCTATACATTACTCAACATTTAACTGATACATAGTGTTACGGCACACATATATGTTTGATCTCTTCAATACTAATCCCACAGGCACACTCACAATATTTCTGATCCATGTCAATCCATACGTAAACAGTAACATACAGAGGAATCCATAGACATATATGCACACAGCTCAGACTCTCAACTCCAGAACCCCAAACAGAACCCTTTCAGTCCCAATAACATTCCCCCTAAGATCACCTGACCTCTCTAGAAAAGCATTTCTCTTCTACTTGCTTGTATATGCGATTAAATATATGCAATAACTATTATTACTGGATGTTATTTTCTTTTATGTGCAGACTAAATGCAACATTCATAAGTGTATAACCCTTCTACACAATGTAATGCTTTACACTGTAATAACTCTAGACAAATAATATTTGTACTAACTACACACATTATATTTTGAATTAATATTTGACTAAATATATTTCTCCCAGGGCAAAACTACACAATGTTATCTTATTAAACCAATGGCATCCATTAATACAATTAGACAAATGTCTTGTGTCTTATGTGCTCTTTACTACTGATTGTATACACAGTTGTCAAATACTAAACACATACTGATATTACTGACAGAAATAGACATCAAATAATTTTTGCATGCAATCATACAGATTTATAAAGATTTTAAAGAGAAAATAAACTGTTTTAGTATTGCTTGTATGAAATGTTTTATTTGGTTTATGTTCATACACAGTTTGGTCCAGAAATCTGTTGGAAAACAGTTTGGTCCACAGAATACAGTTTCCATTTGAAAACACTAGCAGACAACAGGCCTCTACAGGTCGTGGTCGCCCAGGGTTACGCTACATTCATTCTTCTGCTCTTTGGTTTTGGGTCTTGATAAATTCCACCTGACATTCTACTTTGGTTTGGAAACCTTTATCAACACATTTAGATTTCCCTTTTTAATAATATATCAATGATTGTCATACGTCTTATATCTAATTGCTTTGCTGTTAAAATAGACATGTGCTATATACTGTAACTTTCTGACTGATTTCTTGAAGTAGCTCTTTCACAGCCTTCTCCAGATCCACTAACTCGTTGGCCTTCTCCTCCAGGGTCTTCTGGTTTTCATCGTAGGATTTTTCCAAGTCTGTTGGCACATTATTTCATTTTTAAAAATCAAGATATGTGTGCATAAAAGATGCTGTTTGAAGTACTACATTTAATATTTAAAAGTGAAGAAAGAAACAGTTAATGCTAAGATTGAATGACATTGAAATGGAAGATATTTCTTCACCATCTGCATTATAAGAGGTTGTAGCCCCAGAGCTGAGCGCAGTACCTTTGAGGAGCTGTAGCTTGTTGGTAGCTTGCAGCAGGAGATCTTTGGCCTGCTGTTGAAGCGTCTCGGCTCTCTTCCTCGCGTCCGCCACACCCTGAGCCTTCTGCGTGATCAGATCCTCCACGTTACTGTACTTGTCCTTCAGCTCCGTGTCCAGATCCTGGACAAGACACGCAAACAAAACTAAATGAGTGAAGCCCCACCTGTGTGCGTACAGTAGACACCACAACTACAGATGGAGCATTGACTTCCTCCTTCAGAGAAGACAAGATGTCCTACAAACAGTGATTGTGTGTCATGGACTGAGAAGGAGCCTGCTGGGAACCTTTTGTGGAGTTTTTTGTGCTATAAATGTTTTATTTCCTGGTGATTTGTCAGTCCCTCTCACAACCACAACAACGTTCTTGTGACCTTGATTATCAGAATGTGGATGCAAAAAACAACCTTTGTGAAGAAATGGACATGAACAGCATTCTGTCACCCCATAATGTTCCTTCTGTCACCCCATAATGTTCATTTTCTATTCGTTTGATGTGATTCCCCAGTGACGCAAGTGGTTTCCAGTGATCTCTATACTGCCTCACTGTTTATTCACACATGAATTAAATATGAATTTGTGAGTGTGTGCAGGCACCTTGCTGAGCTGCTCTGCCATGTTCTTGACGCTCTGGGCGTCCCTCTCCGTCTTCTCCGCACTGGTGGAGGTGTTGAGCGTCTTCTCTCTCAGCAGAGCCACGTCTCTCTCCAGCTGTAGCAGCCTCTGGGTAGCGTTGCTCAGCTTGAACTCTGAATCGGCGGTTTCAGACTCCACCTGGCACCATGTAAAATACACGGTCAAGCCACAGGACACACAGTCTCAACCTCTCACACACTCATTCAGAGATGCATTACAAGATGTGTTTGTGTTTCTGAGTTGTTTCTCACAAATGACAAAAAACTATAATATATAAGTGATGAGAAATATACACATTTAAAATAATATAATACTAGTACTAGATCATGATGTATTTGTCCACTTATTCATCTCCTATTTTGGTGATGATGGTGTTAACTTACAGAGACCAGCAGGTCTTGTGTCCCCTTGATGTCCCCGGACGCCTGTTTCAAGGCCTCAGTCACAGTGCTCTGAGCTTTCTCTGCTTGATCTAGTGCTTGCTGCACCATATCAGCTGTGCTCCTCACGTCTGACGCCTCTTTTCTGTTACACACACGGGCTTTGAGCTTACCATGAGTGTAGGAAACCTACACACGTACATAATGGATGGCTATAATGGTATGGTGATTTTACAACTTTGTGCTGTGTTATCGTGCAGCCACTAGATGGCGATAGTACACCATCTACATGGACTGCAATCATTGTACACTCCGAGCTTCTGAGCAGGAGCTGCTCTGACCTGGCTTTGCGTGCCTGCTCCAGCAGACTCTCAGCTCGGTGGATGTCGTCGGCGCTCTGGTTAAGTATGTCCTCCACGTCAGACAGGCTGCCCACACGCTCACGGATCTCAGCCGTCAGGTTCTGTAGTTGGGCCGGCGTGGTGGGCATCTCCATCTGCAGCACCTCGTTAGCGACCGCCTCGATGCTCTCCAGGTC
Source organism: Brachyhypopomus gauderio (assembly GCF_052324685.1). NCBI lineage: Eukaryota > Metazoa > Chordata > Actinopteri > Gymnotiformes > Hypopomidae > Brachyhypopomus > Brachyhypopomus gauderio. Next base: position 33,126,417 of record NC_135215.1, on the reverse strand, counting down.
AGCTCCCTCTTCTGTCAGCAGCAGGGGAGCAGTGGGGCAAAGGTCAGGATGACTTCTCTCGACCTTCAAAGGTCAGGAGCACTTATCTGGAGCTTCAAAGCAGCTGTGCGCTACAGACTTGGAAATACCAGCACTTTTTGACCCAGGGAATCATGCGTGCTGGTGATCCTGTGCCCATCACTGACTGGGACATGAGTACACACCCATTATAAAAAAGCTACTGGTCTTTTCTTTAGTTGTATCACTAAAATGTTACCATGATGGTTTTATCTGATCAGTCAGACATGAGTCATTAGGTGGCGTGAGCTTACGGGTGAGAAAGTCTCGGATCTGTCTGATAAGGTTTCGTAGCTCCTCGTTGCTGTGGTCCACACGTCTCCTGGTCTCGTTGGCCTTCAGAAGCACCTCCTGGGCATTCATCTTGGCCTCGTCCGCTTTCACTTTTGCCTCTGAGACCTGAACATACAGTAATCTAAATGAATGTTCTGAGACCTGAAAGTGCTCAGGTGGTCATGGACGGGATCCCAGACACATTCACTCACCATCTTGGAGAGCTTGTCCACCTCTTCCATGGCACTGGTGATGTCCTGGTCAAAGTCCTTGGCTTTCTGCCAGGCGCTGCGGGCCAAGGTGGTGAGGCCGTCACATCCCTCTCCCCCACACTTACTGTTTCCCTCAGCGTCCACACAGCCTAAGCCTCCGCACGGAGAGTCTGCGCAGGCCTCAGAACCAGCAGGACTGCCACAGGTCTGGAATTAGATCAAAGCAGATGAAGCAGTTAATCTCCGCCCAAGATCTCTGTCTATCTATCTCAGATTAAGGGGGAAAGGTAGATGAGGCATATAGAAACATGCTCTCTGTTAATGGGTAACTTCAATTACTGTGACAAGTATACATGCCTGAAATTAATTTATGACAATGATCAGGCAATATATGCACTATATATTTCACATATATAAACAGTATAATGAGACTTCATGAGACGTACACCCGTTATACTGCTTACGAATCTCTGAAGGATCTATCATAGCGTACAAGGAGATGCTCACCTTCTCACTGAGCTCAGACAGGTCCAGGGTTTCCAGCTGGCCGGCCAGGTGGTCCAGGGCTTTAGCGTGTTCCTCCTGCCTCCTGTGGAAGTCCTCTTTGGTCTCGTTCATCTTGGCTTCCGTTTCCCTGCGCAGCGAGGCCGACTGCTCCACCAGGCTGTCCGGGTCAGTGGTGGAGGCGTTCACACGTGTCTCCGCTGCCTCGGACTGCTCCAGGTATCTGCTCATGCTGTCGGACGCTCCTGAACGCACGCACACACACAGGGGTCGTCACATACACACACAGCACTGCTCCGTTGTTTCACAATGTTTCACTAACCCATGTTGCCTTATTGTGTTGGACGCATGAATGTGTGTGAAAGGTACAGGAACGTGTTGATGATCAGAGTGCAGTCTTGTATGGCAGATGCAGTGCTGCTGACCTCGCACGTCTGAGTTCTTCATGAACTCCACTTGGTCCCGCAGCTCTTTGACGGTGCGCTGGAGTTTCTGGGCCTCTTCGCTGAAAGCGTCCAGCTTGGTCTCTGTACTGTTGCTGTCGTCTGAGATCTGAGACATCAACTCTTCTGTGTGATTCAACTTGTCGTTCAATTCACCCATCAAGGCTCTGCATAACAAAAACACATTTAAATGGTTTATTAAATTAAGTTCGCAACATGAATCAGATTTCATGAGTCATGATCCGTATGAAACAACTTCTGTTTTTCTGTTTTTTTTTTCTTAAATGACAATTTACTAGGATCGTCCACTAGAGGTCACAAATGAGCTGTACATTGTGCCATCATTAACGTGCTGAACCAAACCCGACCCGACCCACCCCGCCCTAGACATGAGTGTAGCAGGACATACGTAGTTTGTTCCAGCAGGACCTGGATCTCATTGAGGGGCTGTGTGGCAGGGTTCTGGGCCAGGATCTCCCGGATGGAGTTAGCGCTCCTCTCCACACTGCTGATGGTGTCCTGGTAAGGTCCAGTGATGCCACTGGACTTGATGGTGTTGACCTTCTGCACCAGCCTGTGGGTCTGGTTGGTGAGTTCTCCTATGATCACGTCCCATTCAGCAAAGCACTGGTGGCAGCGCTCACAGTGCGGGAATTCGCCAGAGTAACCGCGAGCACATCGGTCACAGCGGGGGCCCGAAACACCGTCCACACACACGCAGTGGCCAGTGGCTTTGTTACACTGCTGCTCTGCGATTCCCCTGGGGTCACAATCACATGCTGCAACACGCACACACACACACACACACAAACACACACACACACACACACACACACACACACACACACATAAACACACTTAATAGACTAGATGTGTACAAACCGCAAAAGCAATGCATTTGCTGAGTACTGTGCCTTTAAATGAGTTGTGTTGAGTTAGCTGAGAGCCTTAACTCAAACTCTAGCATGTGAACAGCTCTCATATAATCCCATAACATCCCATACCATAAATTAATAATGTCCGGAAACAAGACAATATTTGACACTTTCTCTTAATATCATCTATAATTGTGACTGTCCTCCAACATTTCTGGGGCCAGCTGAGATGGTACATAGTAGAAGAACAGCTTCCCCACTGAACATCTGACCACAGATGCTGCCCTACAGTGTGTCCAGACTGGCAGCCACTCAGCGGTGGGCTGGGACACAGGGGGTAGGGTTAAAGTGCAAATGACAACACTCCACTGGAGAGGCCATCTGGAGACAAAGGGTTCCAACTAGCACACAAATAGTAAAAGAGCCCAAGTAAACAGAACCCCAAAGATGACTTTACATCAGCATTACAGACACACAGGCACTAAACCCTCACCCCTCCCCAGACAAACAGACTCAGGAAGCCTCCCCGCTAAAGGAAACCTGTTTCTGCCACATATGTTTATATTCACATCCCCCAACACAGCTTCTAGTCATTTACTTGAAAAGCATTCCAATCTGAAGTGTTTTACACACACACACACACACACACACACACACACACACACACACACACACACAGGGAGAATCGCCGGGACTCTACACTGAAAGAACAAATTCCCGGAGAAGGGACGTCATCACCTCAGGGCCCTAATGTGGACAAAAAGTTGGGGCTTAGCTTCGAGGTTAATCCTGCTATTGTGGAAGGGGCCTCAGGCCATACTGAAGGCTGCATCCTGTTGGAAGTATGCAGTGATTGTGACCCCTGGAGACGCCAGTGGTCTGGGTCTTTTTATGTATAAAAGGAATTGAAAATGAGCAGGCCTTTATCCTTGATAATGACAATCGTCTATTATCTCAAGAACATTTAATTAGTAATACCACAACTGCTGTGTAGAAGTTGAAGGAAAACCTTTCTCATGAAAGACAGCATAACAATTCCTGTTTACACTACCTTCAGATATACAGACCACAGACTAGGTGTGGAGATGTAAATATTTAACCCATAGATGCTAACACACACACCACTGTCCCTCCTACATTCCAGACAAGAGAAAAAGTTAACAAGAGAAAAAGTTTGCATAAAGCCGAGCCAGCAGCCCCCTTGAAACAGGGTGAGATTTTCAGTGGACACAATCGCACTGATAAGCTCTATGAGGTAAAAACTGGCTGATCAAAAAAGGACCTTGTTTATGAAACAGGCTCTCTTTCCCTTCACTGGAGCCATTTTGAGCAGTTGCCTGTCCTAATTTCCTCTATTATCTACATACAGGTTTCAAGAAATAAATTAATTGTAACAAGGCAGTTGAGTAAGACTCTTGGATCATGATGAAAGCAACGCTCCATTCCTATGGTCTTTTGATTTTAGTTCTGGTTACCCATGAGCACTGCGTGATTCCATTGTGAAATTACGTAAGAGGTGTCTCAAAAAGTGTAAATGTATCTGTATATATCCAGAGCCTTTTACCAGAGTTATACAAATGGCACAGTCAGACAGCTGAGGCGGAGAGCCTTCACTCCCCCACTGGAGTGGATTAGGGCATATTAAGGGTAAGTCAACACATAGCTGTAGTGAGGGGGGTTACTGGATGTTAGAGAAACAAGTTGCAGGGATCTTCCTGCTATGTCAAAGAGGGCGATTTCTGTCAGAACACCAGCTCCTCGGCTGGGAGAAGAGGCAAACCTTGCCCTATAAAAGTCTGGCTTCCTGTGACGAACTTCAGAAACATTCAGCCAAGAAGACAAGCCAAGGACAGCTGTGAGAAGACATCCTGTCCATATGTCTGAAGGGTGAAGGACAGGACTTCAGCCTTTCAGAGGCTGCAACACAGCCGTCTGATTTAAAAACTAAATCGGCGGCAAGTTAATGCACACATGGCTGTAAAGTATTGAGCTGAAGTGACACTGGTCAGTTTTACCCCAGACATATGCAATAATAACATCTTCATCACATATATCAATCTTTTCTTAATTTTCTTTTATAAGCTTAAAGTCAGTCCTTTTTAAAAATCAATTAGCGGTACTTTTTATCAAGGCTGGCCATTCAAAGCCTGTCAGGTTTTATTGCTTTTGAATTGACCGGAGAGCTCGGTTGGGATGTAGAGTGGCGACTGCAAGCTCCAAACCTCAAACATGACAAAGCTGTTATTCAAAACATGTTCTGAATGAAGATTAAATACACGAAGCACACATGAGCATATTTTGTGTTTCCATTTAAACAAAGGATTAAGGTTTATGGGAGGCTAAAAGACTGGCCACTTGAGAATCTCACAGAAGATCGGGACGTTTCTCAATGCTAAAGCTGTTGATGAGAGACTGTAAGTGATGTGAAAGAACACTTGCTAGTATGGGCTGAAAAGAGTGAGTGTGTGTGTGTGTATGTGTACGTGTGTGTGCGTGTGCGTGTGTGTGTGTGTGTGTTTAAAGAGCCTCCATGTGAACAGCAGGATTTATGCTGTGGTGTGTCCTACTCCAGGACTCTATCAGACAATGGCTGCTTTCTGCTTTCTGCGTCTCACGGCTCCTTTGGGGAAAACCCAGCAGAACAAAGCAGCACTGTAGCAGAAGAGACGATACTGGGCAGATCTCCTCTCAGCCCATCGGAGTGCGCACACATCTGGAGTTCATCACGGGGATCGGAGACACTCTCTGCTATAGTGTGAGGCCTCATCATGGTGTTGAACTGATTCTTAGCATTCGTATGAATGCAGTTTAACTCCGTAATTTCCATCAAGCTAAATGAAATGGCATGTTATGATATGATGCTCTCTCTACTTACCATGACATTGGACTTCTGGGTCCCCCCAAAACAGCTCTCTGCACTCTCCACACGACCTGCCCCCAAAGCCCGACTTACACGAGCACTGGCCACTGATCTAGAACACAGACACCCAAGCAGAAATCACTTACAGCCGCATTACCACGCAGCCCGCGAGCCGGTCCGAGCCCAGACAGGCCCTGCGCCGAGGGGTATGAAGCCCGGGGGGGGCCAGACGTGAGGGAGGGGTCACCTCGTTGCAGCTGGAGCCGTAGGAGTGGTGGGGGTGGCATTGGCAGGGCTCACAGCCTCGCCCCCCACCCATGTTCCAGGTGTCGGGGGCGCACGCGTCGCAGTGCTGACCCACCACGTTGGGCAGGCAGGGGCACTGCCCGCTGCTCAGGTCACAGTGGCACTCGGCCCCCGACGGACACGCCTCCCGCCGAGTGCCCACATGGTTGCAAACGCACCCTGTGGAGTAGCGAACAGCACGCTAAAAACCCCCATCACAGCCATCCACAGCCAATGAATGGCGAGGTAAATATTTGCAGTAAAGACCAAAACTAAAATATCACTACTTAGTAATTCTATAGTACATTTATAAGTAATAATTCAGTAATACTTACTTCTGCAGTCCTGAGTAAGGGCGTTGCCATAGTAACCCAGTTTGCAGTGTTCACAGTTTTCGCCTTCGGTGTGGTACAGACATTTGAGACAGGCACCCGTGCGGGCGTCACAGGACCCCGGGTCCACCATGTCAATGTTTTTATTGCACTGACAAGGCCGGCACTCTCCGCCTGCCTCGTGAGGGTTTCCATAGAAACCAGGCGCACATTCATCACACCTGGCACCTTAATGGACCAGAGAGGAATTAAGACAATCGGCGCAAAATTCCTTACAGGGCGACGTCGTGCGTCACGGCAACCTCGCTTACTGAAAACGATCCCCAGCACGTACCTTTATAGCCGTGGCTGCAGACACAGAACGCCTGGAGTGAGTCGTGGTTCTGGTAGCACACGCCCGCAAACTGCCGTCGGCTGCCCGGACCGTCCGGACACATGCAGGGGCGACAGTGGTCCCCGGAGCCCAGGACAGGGTCGCCGTAGTAACCATCCAAACACCTGCAAAGACAGGCAGGAATCTGAGCTGTGTTTGGGTTCAAGCGTCCAAAGCCAAGATCAGGTTGAAACGATGAACGCAGCACAGCCTGAAACGGATAGTCAAACAGAGTCGTTTTGACCTGGTTCTGCTGCAAGCCGGGACTAAATGAAACAAGTTCTGCGGGGCTGCTCATTTAAGAGTTTTAATGTTTATAGTGGGTGAATTATTAATTTGGCAAAAAAAGCACATGGTTTAATAAAAAAGTCCAGAGACAGTGGTGACTTGCAGTGTGGATCGTTGCCTTTACATTATGGCAGTGCTGAATGGTCGTCTACCAGCTGTCAAAACGATCCTCACAGCGTCACTATTTTCCATCTCACCACCTCCACCCTGAAGTGAGTCACTCACCTCTCGCAGCTGTGGCCGCCGGTGTGCTCCTTACAGTCCAAACACTGGCCCGTGTGGGGGTCGCACCTCTCCGCGTGGCCGTTACACGTACAGGGACGACAGGTGGGGAAGCCCCAGTGTCCAGGGAGGCAGCGGTCACACTGGCGTCCATACGCTCCCGGGACACATTCGCACTGACCGGTGGCCTCGTGGCAGAACGCATGCAGCGAACCCTGAGGGTCGCACCCGCACTCTAGAGGAAGAGGGCAGCACAGACAGGCCTGTGTAACCCAATGATTCACAAGAAAAAGGGGAACTTTAGAGTGGAGACGCTGGAAGCTTGAGCAGCAGACTCACCTCTGCACCCTTGAGGACTGAAGTGGAAAGTGGAGGGGGCACACTTGTCACAGTTCCTGCCCACTACGTTTGGCCGACACTGGCACTGACCCCCACTGGGGTCACACACCGTGCTGAGAGAACCCTGAGGATCACACTCACAGGCTGGAAGAGAAGGGAGGGAAAGAGAGGAGCGTTTTAAAGGCTTTTTCATTTATCATTTCATTTTCTCACAGCCATCGACGACGCTGACTTCAACCAGCCATATTCACATGGCTAAGAAATCATGCAGAAAGACACCCAAGCTTGCACCTGTCTTATGAAACAGAAGCTTCCTTCCAGATTAGATCCCTGCTCCACACACTAAATCAACAGTGTATCGGAAGACCATGAGCAGACTCGAGAGCTGCCTTCTCGTCTTCTCTCTCTTTGACGACCCGACGAAGTTTACACCTCAAACCTACCACAGAACTGCTTGTTTAATTCATCGTGGTGACAGGCGTACAAAACCCCACGTCCTGAAGACGCCTGAGGTCCCTGCAGCTTCCTGCACAGCGGGCTGGAGCAGCAGACCTCCGAGGTCTCAGCAGACTCAAGCACGCGTGCCGAGCTGAAGGATTCAGCCTTGCCAGTGCGTTTGACCTGCAGGCCAACCAGGGTCCAGAGGGCATGACAAGAGGAGACACCAGACCAGCCTCAACACCTATGAGTCTACACTGACATCATTCCGTCTGCTGCCTCCAACCTCAGTAGAGATGGAACGCTTGATATAATACCTTGTTATAAACATTAGCATATCATTCATTAAACCATTTATTCATAGGATTTCATTAAGCTGTTTATTACTGAACATGAACCATCGCACTTGCACACTGCACGCTTTTTGTGCATTTTAAAGATTACATCATAACCAAGACATAGACCTTTTCCATTTTTATTATCTATTAACAGGGCTCCAGAGATGTTCACAATAATTACATATCCTGGGTGAACTCTATCCTGATATTCACAAACCTTTTATTACTAAAATGAATGCAGTTTGTTTCCTGTCTCTAGAGACTTTTCCTCACTCTCTATTTGACAGCGGATGAGATTTACACCGCTGAACAAGTTTGCTTCAGACAGGAACAGCCTTATAATCACGCCCGAGGCTTCCTCACACTCACAAACACAAGCCGTGACATGCGGAGAGAGAGGAGCAGAGAGCAGACTGACAGCAGAAAGAGACGGAAGACTGAATGAAGACCGCTGACTGACAGGCTACATGTGCTTGGAAGCCTGTAGGTTCTGGAAGTCTGAATCTGACAGGGAACCTGATGTAGTGTGTGTGTGTTTGTATGTGTGTATGTTTGAAGGTGTATTTCTGTGTGTGTGTGTGTGTGTGTGTGTGTGTGTGTGTGTGTGTGTGTGTGTGTGTGTGTGTGTGTGTGTGTGTGTGTGTGCATCTTGCCTGCCAGTTCTTACCTTTAGCTCCCTGGTGCAGCAGAGCAGATACACTGAAGATGAAGTTCCTGCAGATGTCGGGCATGGGCGTCTTCACCACGCTCTGGCTGTTCTCCAAGCAGCGGTAACGCTGGAAGGTGTCCCAGGCACTGTTGGTCACCACATCTCCACCCTCTGACCCAGAGAAGATCTCCAGGTTCTTGCAGTGAGGCATCAGTACAATCTGTGAAACACCGGCCAAAACTGTCAAGTGCTTGCTGACAGTAATGTGACAACCTCACTTCACATGTAGCAAGACTACACTAGGGAGTAACTGAGAGTACCCTGGATCTTACACGCTAAATACTGCGTAATCATACTGTGTAATCAAATACTGCGTGTCAGGGTCAGAAGGGTTGAAAGAAGGAACGTACCGAGTCGATGAGCGTGTAGGGGGACTGGATGTCACTGCTGGTGGAGTAGCGTGGAAGACTCAGACGCACGGTGTAGTTCAGCCCCTCCTCAAAGCACACGGGCCTGGGCAGTACCACGTACCTGAGAGGAAGAAGAGGAAGAAGAGGAAGAACACTGCCCTGAACATCACGGGGGACCTTCACTTTAGCGGAACACAAAAGGACCTTTCTTAATCTCACTATCACACACACACACACACACACACACACACACACACACACACACACCTGGAGCCAGGATGCAGGGACACCACCTGGTTGTCATCGTCTGGCATGGTGTTGGCACAACGACTCTCTGCAGTGATGACATGAGGCCTGATGACTGTCATCAGTACTTCCTCCCACTGCTCTGGAAGCTACACACACACACACACACACACACACACACACACACACACACACACACAATGAAAGGAAGAAACAAATATCTGCTCTATGATGTAATGCGGATGAAGATCTTCACTGCTCCTATAACAACACACTCCTCCATCAGATCAGTTCAGGATGTAGCAGGCTTGTCATCTTTTAATAATGTTGTTAGCAATGCAAACTGAACAGAGCTGGAGGTTCATATAAGTGACTGTGAAAATGAAAAGTTAGTGCAATGAAACAAAAGTGTGCAGGAACTAACCTGGGGTTCATAGCGAATGAGTAGGTCGTACTCCATAGAGTAGGGGATGTTGTCAACGCTGAACTCCAGGTAAGCCCCTTCTGGAACATTCACAAAGCCAACACCAGTCCAGGTGGGGGTGCGATCCAGAGGCCGTGGCCTTGGGACAATGCTCACACCCTGGAAAAAAGAAAAAAAAGTTTGTAATCTACCCCACAATTCAGCAAACAACACTCTAAACATAGTATATATAAATAGGAGACTTACAGGTCCAAAAGTAGCATCTTCAGCCTCATAAACGTAGTGATCCAGAGCGATAAAGTAAAAGCCGGACTCCACCTGATCACAGCGACGGCCGAACATGTGCTCACGACACTGACACTGGCCTGTCTCGGGAGAACAGCTGACAGGAAACAGGAAACATGAGCGTGAGCTTCATCTGTCCAGCAGGACGCCGGGGATCGGCTGCTATATTTACATACATTAATATACATCATGCTTCATTTTGGATGGGATGTTTATTCTCAGATGTTCTCTGTGTAACATTCCATTGGGAAATGGATGAGATTTATGTTCATATCTTTGGAATAACTTCCAAAGGTCAAATTAAGTTTAAAGGACTCCACATCTAATCTGGTCTTTGCATGTAGCCTTACTATTACACGGAGTTGTTCTTACAATTACACGGAGTTGTTCTTACTATTACACGGAGTTGTTCTTACAATTACACGGAGTTGTTCTTACTATTACACGGAATTGTTCTTACTATTACACGGAGTTGTTCTTACAATTACACGGAGTTGTTCTTACTATTACACGGAATTGTTCTTACTATTACACGGAGTTGTTCTTACTATTACACGGAATTGTTCTTACTATTACACGGAGTTGTTCTTACTATTACACGGAGTTGTTCTTACTATTACACGGAATTGTTCTTACTATTACACGGAGTTGTTCTTACAATGCACCAGTTTATTTTGAGACCGAATGTACTATTTTTATGACAATAATGCTTTAGAAATGCAATTTTTTGATCATCGGTTTAGTTTCCAGTCTATTAGTCCTTTGTACCAAATTTGAAAAGTTTGAAAGGACAATTTCTGGGGGTTGAGTAAAGGAACCAAAATAGCTCCCTTCTGAAAGTTCATCGTAGTTCATAAGTTCATAACTTCTGTGCTGCTGAAGACAGACCGAGTTGAATGTTAGCCTCACTTGTTATTAAGGGCTCCTCCAGTGTCACAGTCACAGGGTCTGCAGCCGTCCATGTCGTTACTCAGCCCCCAGTGCTGAGGCTGCAAAAGACGAAGAGCTCATTAAAACACGCTCTGAACGGCAAGACATTTGATGACACACCTCCCTAGCTGTGAGTCGGGGAATTTACATTGTGTAGAGAGAACGTTTGTCTGTCTGTGATCTGCTAGCTCTTAGCATAAACAAACACAATAAATGTTTGTCTTGAGATTACTTGTCAACAATCAACATAGCAATACATTCCATAAAAAACACTGTTCCTTAGTATTGATATGCCACATCAAATGTATGACGACAGTACTAGAATTCCCAAATACACTAATGTCCAGTATTTTTGTGAATGTGTTATCTTAAGCGTAGCATAACTTACTAAGCACTGGTCACAGTCTCTCCCCGTGACCAAACGCTTACAGTAGCAGTTTCCTGTCACAAGTTCACAAGGGTTTCCACCAGGAACGGTGCCCAGGGCATTACAGGTGCATGCTGGGTAAAACAAGTGGACAACACGAGCCAGTTTAACACATTTTCACAGTTACCATTCAACACAAAAGTACATTAAACAAAATGAGATGCAGACGGCCTCCACCGTGAAGCGCTCACTCACGCTGGCATCCCAGCGGCTGTTCGCTGAGGCCGTAGTGGCCTGGTTTGCACTGGTCACACCGCTCGCCCTCCACATTAGGCTTGCAGCGACACTGTCCTGAGATCAGCCCCAGAGAGACGTCCGTCAGCGCATCGCAGGCACCGCCGTTCAGAGAGCCGGTGGGATCACAGTTACAGGCTGGAGGGGGACAGAGGGAGCCATTAACGACAGACGCTCGCGTGTTCACGCCTCGCTCGCGTGTTCACGCCTCGCTCGGGAAACCAAGAACCGCCTTTTCCCACAATTTTATTCGCGTCACTCCATACACCAAACGAACGTCCACATTTAAACAAAACAGATCGACACAAATATTGAAGATGTAACGAAAAGAACCAGAAATATGTTAAGTTTGGTGATTAAGGATGGAAAATGTCAGTCACGTGTTTGTACTTTTGAATAACTGGGCTGTTACACCATATGTGGTCTGAAACCAACATTTTTGCTTGACAGTCAAAAGGCTGGATTTGATACATCATCAACTGTGCAAACTTATGGCACCACTGCATTGTGGGCTGATTAAGGTTCAGTTCTGTGGTGACTGGGGAAACTTCAAGGGCCAGGTGTCCCTGTCCCAACCCCCACCCCGTCCCCACCACAAACACATCCAGAGGTTCAAAGGCCCAGGCAGACATGCCTTTCAAACTAGACCAGACAGACAGAAAGAAGAACAGATGTCTGGAGATAGGATGAGAAGAAAGACCGGGTGAGACCGAGGAGAAACAAGAGAGATGACACGCACGCTCGCAGATGTTGGGGTTGCGTATGTCCCGTTCCTGGTGCTGGTAGAAGAAAGGTTTGCACTGTTCACACTTGTAGCCCATGGTGTTGTGCTGGCAGTCGTCACACACCCCTCCGCTCACGTTCCCGGACGCTTGGTACACAGCCATGTCGAAGTGGCAGGACTCACTGTGGTGATTGCAGTTGCACTCTGCACAGACAAGGACACGTTATCAAAGGACCCCTTTATGTACACGGTCATTCGCCACTCAGGAGGCCACCGTCTGTTACAGGGTACCGTGAACGGACATCAGCTGAAAGTTCTTGAAGAACTAATTAAGTAATAATGATGCAACATGCCAACAGTTTGACGAAAAATCATTTATAACTTTTAAGTAAAAGCAACTGTACAGCACTGAGGTCATTGTGGCCAGAATGTTCATACTTTTGCAGGCGTTGGTGTTGCGACCCTCTGCAGGCCTCCATGGCAAGTCATGGTAGAAGTCCTGACAGAGCTCACAGTTCAGCCCCATGGTGTTGTGATTACACATACAGTGACCATGAACCTGCGGGAAGAGCCAGTGTAAGTATTATAAACACAACCACGGAACAGCTGAGCTATGAAAAACATAAGCATTATCAAAACTTGGAAACAGGACATGAGAAAAACTAAAGAAAACTAAAATGTGTGTTGTGGATAAGCACATTTATGAACACTAATGTATTAATTCACATATATATATATATGTGTGTGTGTGTGTGTGTGTGTGTGTGTGTGTGTTCAAGCATCTAGCTTCAATTGGACCATGTGATTCCGTGAAAAATTGCCACAGAATTACGTTTGATTAAGGTCACGCTTTGAATTCAAAAGGTTTTGCAATTTTTTACAGTGCTTAAACAACACCAGCTTTCTGATTCAGTTCTTGCTATAAGACACATATTCTTTTACTATTACTCCAAATATAGCTTCTTTAAGCCAGAGGAAGTTGGGTAAACGATGCAGCTGCACAGAATGAGCTACAAAATCCCCCATCCAGATGGCAGCAGAAAATGTTTATACTGGAAGCATCTGGACTACATTAACAAACCCCAGCATCGACATGCGGAAAGAGTTGGGGCAAGCTCTCACTCCACTGCACTGCTAAGCAGCACAAATCAAAGAATGTCACAGTGCTTTTGAATAATATTCAGAAAAGTCCTGACACTGGGATCCAAATGGATCGCACTCAGGTTTTGCTGTGATCTGAAGAAATGAATCTCTGTCGGTCAGAGAAGACGTAAACAGGGGAATCCCCTCACTATCCTTCAGCCTTTCCATACACAAGCTTTCAGATGTGAAACACACACCTTTCTGAACGTCATACAGCAAAAACTGAAACTTCACTCTTACTTCTTAGGCATGTCTCAGTCTCAGTTAGTACACAGTCCACATGCTTTTACCCTTATAGGAAACACATTCGATATTGGCTAGAAGTCCACAACAGATTTATTCAACTGACTTCTTCCCATGAGAGCCACTTATCAAGGTATTCTTCTCTCCTTTTTTCCTTGACTAAAAGCCAGAAAAAATAATCAGGTCGGGACTCCCCACAAGACTACAAGAACCTGTGTAGCATATTAGAGAACATTGCTTTACGTTTCATGTTTTCTACAACACTTAAAATGATATTAACACTGAACTGGGTCTTGAACATTAAAACTTGTCTGCATCGGGTATAATAAGTTAGCAGCCAAGATCTTTATTCCCATTTTTGCTTCAGTTACTACTGTCACGTGTGAGAAAACATACCATTCCATCCACCACGTCCCCCGCACCGTCGACCGGGGCGCACTCAGAAGCGTGGCCGTAGCAGAAGCAATTGCCCCTCACCACCATGTCATAGATTGCATAGTAGTATTTCTCCTTGATCTCAATACGCGAGTCCAGCAGATTGTCTCCCAGTGTGTGCAACTTAATGAACTTTACTCTCAGATTGGTGATCTTCAGCATGTCTACAATCAGGGGAAGGACGCTGTTGTAAATATACATTTCCTTATTCTACAGGATGAGTACATTTTCTATTTCTATACATTAGTATACATCTGTCCATTTTGTAAATATATTGCACTTTTATGTTAAAGTGGATAATTTTTTCCAACACTCTGTTAAATCGATATCCTTACTCTGGATCCTGGGGCTGTAAGGATCATCGATCTTGAATGCTGGATCCAGTACACGAAAAATTACCTGGACAAATAAAGGATCGCTAAATTAACCACAACATGTGAGACATTGTATCATCTGAAACTTAAGTGCAAGCTTTGCAGTGCATTTTAACAAATTTAAAGCCATTGCGCAATAAAGCTTACCTCGCCCTCGGTCGACGGCTCAATGTCAGAGTAGCGAGCGTCACAGATGACATCATCCACCTTCTTCATGGGACCATGGGTCACGAACGGGAAGGAAGACTCACAGTCGTAGGCGAAGTAACGGTACACCTGCCAGGTCTTCCCAAAGTCTGCCGAGCGCTCAATCACCATCGCGGCTGGCCGGAAAGTCTGGAAGGAGAGTGTGGTGAGAACACATTAAGCACTAATGAGATAAATGTCCAAATGTTCTACTGAATAACGTACTACTGAATAACGTACTACTGAATAATGGGTCTTCAGCACTTCTTTGCTATGCCTGAGATCATCAGTGCATTCTAGCTTTGCAACAATGTCTCAAACAGTTAATAGTGACCCATCTTCTGGCTTGGCTAATGACTCTGACTAAAGCACTCTGTGCCTTTGTGGGGGAGACAACAGCTACACATTCCAGATGTAAATGCAAGTCCCAGAACCAACTCTAGTTTTCTCTTAGCTCTCTTTTACTAATGTTTTCCTAATCAAATGATATGATAACACAGACTGAGACCCCAGATGTTTAATTATGTTTGGATTTTCTAAAATATTTATATTTATAAGAAGTGCCTTTATATGGTTTACCCATAACAGATGTATCTTGTCTTGGCTAACATTCAGCATTTTAACGTGTTGATTAATTTCAAATCCACTGTGCTGGAATAGAAAACTATGATGGTCCAGTGACTTACAGGCTGCACACTATATGTTAAAACCACTTACTTAGTAGTTATATTATCATGGGTCTTTGTTTATGAGAAAGGACACGACTTTCTGCATCTCAGAAGAACATAAGGACAACTGCAGTGGGATCGTTATCAGAAACATTCCAAGGGCCTCAGTCACAAGCAGAGCTGGAACTCATCCAGACCCCTCAATACTGTCCCACACTCACCCAGACACATCCCCCACCAACACCCAGCCTTCTAGCCTTCCGTCTGGGGCCAAGATGAACCCCCAACACACACACACACACACACACACACACACACATCATCATCACCTGTCTATGTTCCTCAATCTTTCAGCACAATTACCTTGAAGGTCATGATAAGATGGGTGAAGTGGAACTCTGCCTCTAGGTTCAGCTGGATGGTCACATTCTCCATGCCTGACGGAGAGGAAGAGATTAAAAATGTTTAACTTGAGCTGTTCAGCATTCCATCAGGAATGAAGGTCAAATTTGGGAGAAAAGGAAAAACAAAGGTAACGGAAAGACTTGTAGCAAGGTCAACCATGCTAGGAGAGTAGCGTTGTTTCAGACCAACACTCCCATGGCAACGTCTGCAGCTACACTGTGCAACAGTTCTACGTACAGTTAGAACATGATTCCACAGTCGCACCCGCACATCTGTTTTCACTGGAACCGTGCCAAGGAGCCGTGAAAACCTTAAATATGTAATTAAGTTGCATGTCTGATTCCCAGGACCGAGTGTCCAGCTGGCCGCCAGTGGCCACTTCCCCACTCCTCCACATGCTCCGACCTGCTCACTTCCTCCCCGGGAACAACCCAGCCTTATACTCACAGGACTCTCTGGTTACTTCCCTTTTCCCTTCATTACACATTACCTTCTTTCCCATGAAACAGGCAATTCTTGGTCCCCCCCCCCCCCCCCCCCCCCCCCGTGATAAAGTATAGCTGGTTCAAGTATGCCAAAGCACGCCAGACCTGAAACACCACAATGCAGCTATTTTAACCAGCATCCTTAATCTCTAATATTTTAGGATTTCAACACCAAATAATGTAGTTCAGGTCATAACCCCGTTTCAGGTAACTGATGGATAATCATTCCTAAGAGAAAACAGTTGTCATTTCACAGTTACAAATCTAGGTCATGATCTTAACTGGTCAGCTATTAGGTGCTTGCTTTGAAGTTGTAACTCCCACCAGAGGTGTTATTACAGAGCTCTAAAAAACCTTGTGAAGAGAGGAGGTCCCTCTAACAAACCTTCCTTTGCTGTATTTTGTTTTCCCATGAGAACTAAAGGCTAGGTGCAGTGGGTAATATATTGTGCATCATTAAAAACACAGTCATGGACCTGTTAATGTTCATTAGAACAGAAAACATCCCGAACTTTGTCCAAAGAGATACAATTTCAGGAAATGTGAGAAGAAAACTGTAGGAATGTACAATTAAAAATGCAGTTGTTGGGAAGTTGGCTTACAAACTCACCATTTTCTGACTGCCACCAAGTCTTAAGTCGGTTGGGGGCAAACGTTGTCACCACATTTTCGATTCTGTGACTGGTTGTGTGTTCTGTCTCATCATAGAACTCCTTAGATTCACACATAAAGCATTTCTTTTCTTCCTACATTGGATGGGGTGGAAAGAATGGAAAATGTCAATAGCTTTCCAGTGCTGTATGCAGCTTTTCAGCAAATCTAATGTGGGAAATAACTCTAAAGCTCCTTTCATTTACAAAGTTTCTACAGTGTCACAGAGCCTGGAGATGAATGGCATGTTTCATAGTTTCACTGATATGCATACAGCAAAGGGCACATGCCAAATATGCCACTTTGTGTGTGTGTGTGAGATAGAGAGAAAGAGTGTGAGTGTGTATGCTTCACTACATTACTGATATATCTATACATATGTCAGAAAATAGCCAGACACTGAACATGTATTAAGCTTCTTTGAGGTTTTCTCTTGTTAACGCCCATGCAGATGCCATGATCTATATGGATGTTAACAATGAGCCCATATAGCCTACTGGAGAACAGTGACAGATAGCCCTCATATATCTGTAAGCCTAAATAATTTTTTGTTTAGTTTTGTTTGTGGTGGTGTCTGCCAGGATGTAGTCTAGACACACTAGAGTCCGCCAGACTCATAAACACTCAGATCTCTCATACAAGAAAGAGTATGTCCTAAGGCATGCAGATGAAAAAGTGCCTGCCATTACAAGCACAAAAGATTAAAGCTCTGAATTACTTGTTATTTATTTAATGACTTGTTGTTATTTGTTTAAAAAAAACGTTTTTCATTTAATTCTCTTCATTTCATACACATTTTATTTTCATGATTCCTGACAATTATCTATACAGGACGTAGCTGTTTCATAATCATCATAAAATGGTTTATTTCTTAATGTTCTTGTGTGCTGTGAAATATCATTACAGCTAAACCTGATATGTCACGAAAATAAGCTTAGCCTACTTATTTATCACTCATTAAGCCTTTAACAGCTGGAAATATCCGTCAGGAGGAAGTTAGTGGGACTAGAGTTTTAGAGAGAAACTTCAACCATTTACGCATAGAAACGTGGATGGTTACTCCACCTGTAAATGACTGACGATGCAGAAGGGTTCTGGTTTCTCCAGGCCGCAGGTGGAGGTGGCTGATAACTGATGGGCTCGGCCGATGAGGAGATCTCCCGTGGCGGGGTAACAACTTCCCTCCGTGCACACATCACCCAGCTCGGGTATGTCGGCGAGTACACACGCCCCTAAAACTTCATAAAGAAATGTATCCGCTTTATTTGTGTGGAAATTCCCCCGTTCACGACAGAGAAGCATTTAATAATGCAACATACAGTTCATATAATTGAAGTAATAAAATAAAGTATAAAGTATGGGTAGTCGTCTTAATGTAACATGCGAAATTAAATCGCACGTCTGGAGCAATAAGAATACATTTCACATCCTGAAGTGGTTCCAGCTTCAATAACGTTTCGCCACACACAGCAGGCAGTTGAACATCACTTGATTAAATGTACGAAAACTAAGGCAAGAAATGTAGAAATGAAATGATTAAGAGCAAAAACGGACTTACATAAAAGGGCTGCGAGTTGTAATGTCATGGTTGTCTCTGTAGGTGCTATCCCGGTTATAGATATACCGTGGCGACCCTCTCGCCAGCTTCTCGTTCTGCGCCTGGGAGATGTTCCAACTGAAGAGGGGTTGAAGTTTCCCTCAACAGCCCCACCACCCCCGGCTCATGCGCACTAAAGCCCTCCCCCAGGTGTTAGCCATTAAATGTTACCAAGGTAGTCAACCGTTAAACCTCAGCAGAATAAACCCCGTAGCTACGTTTGGTCTGCTGAAATGTTGGACTGTCCTATAAAGTTGTTGTGGAACATGTCATTTGGTGTTTTGCCTGTAAAACAATGCTGTTGTTTGGTGAGTACAGTTGTCTTCCCCCTTCAAAGAGGAACAAAGAGCCCCCTCACACAGAGCACCCCCACCATTGCGACTCACTTCAATAAACATAAATACTGCAAAAGATAGACTGGGATTAGCAAATACACTTTACATATTCCTCCTCTCATCTCACTGTAGGAGTATTTTCCCTTTAACTATGCTTTTAGTAATTTTAACTTTGTCAGACTTTTGCAGAAGCATAGTATCTGCTGCAGATACCCTCAAAACAGTGAACCTAATAGGATTTCATATTTGTGAACCAAATTTTCAGAACTCTCACATTAGCAAGACGTTGGGAGGATGATGTACCACTAAACGTGGCTGACACTGTTCATATTATGGCTATTCACACAAGTACTGACCTTGAGTAGCCTTATGAAGTAGTTATAATAAGAAAACTCCTATAGCAGAAATAAACAGTGCTTGGATAACAGTGCAGAATGCACAACTGAATGCTCTCTGAATGTGTGAATACCTGACCTGACTGTGACTACCTGATCTGACTGAGATTGAGATGTTTTAAGACTACAGGAAGAGTGGTTATTTCACACTAAGCTAAAACTAATCTTTTTCTGTAATTTTATTTCAGAAAAACTTTTTAAAAGATAAATGATAATGCCTTATTGGTTAGGTGAAGTTATATTAGCAGATCTAATCTGTTCTACATATTGACTCTTATCTCACACACTGTGCAGGTTTTTAAAGGTCTTAAAATCTGACACTGACATCATGTTTTACATTTTATGTGGTTTCAGTAACTGTTTGAAATGCAATACTGCTTCTTGAGAGCATGCAGAGACTTTTGATCAAAGATTTTGCTTCTCAAAAAACAACCAACCAAAAAAGCAATTAACCTGAACTACAGGGCTACTAATTTCAATAATGTCTGGTAGGATGGGGAGTCATCACCTCTGTGGGTGATTAGAATATGAGATGGGCTAAAATAGTTCCTGCGTGCCTTTAGGATTATAGTATATATAATTCCTCACAAAAAAATAATTCCTTAACATCTTAATCTGTAATCATCCAGACAGACGATGATGTAAAATCATATTGGTGTATCTATAATCCAAGATTAAATGTTACAGCCCTATTCAACCATTATGAGTCATGAGTCAACATTGATTACAACTTTTTATATTTCTTTAATGTTTCACTATCCATGGTCTTTTGAGAAAAATGACTCATTAAGGAATGCATTTTGTGATTAACTCATGAGAATTTTTTATTTGCCTAATCTCTCAAAACATGTAATCTGGTGGGTAAGAAAAGGTCAATAAATGAGCGGGGAGATCAATGAGAAATGATGAACAGTGGTGAAAGGACACCTTTGGTTTTGCAAGTCAATGGAATGGTCATCTGGTTGTTAACAGCCCAGCACAAAAGAAGAGGTGATTAAAGCCCCGAGCTTTGGCTAAAGACAGTGGAATGCATTCCAAAGACAACACGCCTCCAGTCCAGACCTGACTGATAGCTTAATCTTGTTACTTCTCCAGTCTGAATGACTACAGTTGTTTACAGAAAATAACAGCACAGAACTGCAACTACTCTCATTGTTTCTAAAAGGTGACCAAGTTGCAGATGTTGTTAACATGATGAGGTTCTAGTGAAAAAAAAAAAATTAAAAAACAAGGACAAATACAATTCTGGCTAAGCAATATGCCTTAGTATACTGTGGGAAACAGGTTCAATAGTAAATCTTAACATCTTGATTTTGTTTTATAGTTACTTGAAAGTGTACCATTTGAGGGAATTTGAGCGAAGTCTGAATGAACAGCCTTTTTTTTGCTCAGACATAGGGAGCATTTTTCTAGTTGTTACAAAGGGCTGTTAAAGTGAATGACAAAGACTGATGAGACAGATGACTTAGAGAAGAAATAACAGAACGTGTACAGGACTTGTATGCTGATTTATAAAAAGCAATTAATGTAACTTGCAGGGGTGTGTTTAATTCTCGAGACCTCTTCTGGACACCATTGGAAATGCATTGTGTTTTTGGAACTAATTTAAAATCTTATTCACCACGAGTGGAAGGGAACACAGTGTATAATCACCTCTGGTACTTGGTGAAATCCAGTTGACAATTTTTGCAAGATAAAAGGACAGATCTTTCCCAGTAATCCAGAGATGTTAGTAACAGCAACTGTTTCCAAAACAGATGTGCAGAAAGCCCTTTAAGTGCCACGTGGGTCAAGAGGGGGTGACGGGGCAGACCTAGCTAGTGCACAGTAAATAGTTCTCTACTTTTTGAGTAATGAAATTCCATAATTCCTCTGCTTGCACCCGGAGTTCCTCCAAATCTTTCATTTTATTCTCTTTACTTTCGGCTGCGTCCTGAATCCTTTTCTCCAATTCTGGAACCAATTGAAGCAAACAATGTTGACATTTGGTCAGATATCAAATTCCACAAATAAAGTTTAAGCATGCAATAACCTTACCAGAAAAGAAACTTCAAAGAAAAATCAATCTAAATGTAACATACCTCATCATAAGACTACTGGAGTGCTACACCCGTTTAGACACCTTACAGTACTTTATAATTGAACTGATGTGATTGCCATACCCTCAATTTGACTGATCTTATTCTCAATATCTTTGGCCATATTTTCGGCCTCCATCTTTATGTTCTTCAGGCGCTCGTTAGCTTCGTCATTAGCAATCTGGGTGTTGTTCTTGTCAGTCAGTTTTTTAAATTGTTCTGCTACTTCGTCGAGGTCCTGAAAATTACAACACATCACTCAAAATGAAACTAAAGACAGGTGGGTCTAGTTATCATATAAGTTAGGATGCATATAATAGTCTATTTTGTCTTGTCATGTGAGGCTACGACTGACCTTGCTAGCATCTGTGGCGTTAGCTAAAGCTGCACTGGCAGCCTCGTTTGCTTCCTTGGCCTGAAATTGGTTCTGCTCAGTCTTAGTCTTCAAAGCCTCAATTTCATCCAGTAGTTTTTTGGCCCGAGTCGTGTTGAGCTCATCTTCCACGCTGCTTATCTTCGCTACGGTCTGGTAGGAATAGATGGACTAGGGATTTTAGTAAAGGTGAATATGTAAGATATCAAAGCGTATCACAAGAAGAGGCTGTAAGTATTTACACGTTGAAGTGTTTCAGCTGTAATATTTGTGTTGACTTCTGTCACATTCAGGTCCTCCCTTATCTTGTCATGGAGCGTGACAGTATTTTTCAGGGTTTGCTGTATGTCACTGACATCAATCTTATTAGTTCTGTTCCTGAAATACATAAAGAGCAGATTTAATGAGATACATTTAAATGGGACACAGCCGTAGTACCACCACAGACTCAATGACTGTGTAATTAGGAACTCACAGGATTTCATTAGCTGTATGTTTCATGTCTTTGGCTAATTTGGTTTGATCTTCCAAGTACTTCACATCCTCCTGAAAGTGCGTGAGATTGGACAACACTGACTGGATCTCCTGGATCATCTTTGTGATCTCGTCTGGGGAGCTGGGCAGCTGTATAGCCAAAACAGCAGATGCTACCGTGTCTACGTCCTCTGGTTCCATAATCTCTTCTATGGCAAAATAAGTACAACAACGTGTTAACATTGTTAACAGAACATTTCAGGATATGGCTTGTTTCTACTTTTAACCAGGTGTAAAACTAAAAGGCACAGATATTCCACATTAAAGAATAATCATAATAGTTTCAGTGTCAAAATGTGCAATTGTAAACACTTTGGTTTACAAATGACCAACAAAACATTAAAAAAAATAAATAATTCTTGGATTTATGATGACTGCCAATTAAATCTATAGAACAGGGCCACAAAGACATCTTACCTCTCAGATAATCTCTGACACGCTTTATTAAGTTTTTAATGTTTGTCTTATCCTGGTCAGATTTGTTCATGCTGTTGTTGATTTTATTCCTCATGTCGATTGCCTGGTCTTTGATTTCTTCATTCATATTCTTAACTTCTTGAATCTAATAATAGAAATCAACCCAGCATGTCACAGTTGTAACAGTAGAAAAAGTTTATGCATGTTAGTTTGTATGTGTGTGTGTGTGTGTGTGTGTGTGTGTGTGTGTGTTGGGGGGGGGGGGGGGGGGGGGGGGGCATGCCTCTATCAGGATACAAGACTGCAAGTAATCTTACCAAGATCAAAGCAACACGTGGGAAAAGTACACAGCAGAAATAATGTTGAATTTTAATTTTACAGTATGTATGTGCACCATGTTGTCCATGCCTTTGTTTCTGCCTCTGTGATATTACGGAGAAGGTCACGAATGCCTGCTTCAGTCTTCTGCGCTAGTTCTGTGGCACTGTGGCCAACAGGGAGCGCCCCTGTGCACGATGGCCCACCGCACCTGCCACACAGGGCACCGCCACACGGGGCCTTCTCACACTCTGCATCACCTGGAGCACCACAGATCTATGGCAGAAAGAAGGTTTAAAAAACCTGGAAATATGAATCTTGATATTATCTAAACTCTTCATGGAAGTGTCAGAACATATATTAATGTCAAGTGTATTTTTTGTTCTTGAATGTAGTACATAGTAGTGACAGGCAGCACTTTTGATAAAGTTTAACCTGGTTCCATAGTTCCTTGATTCTGTTGAACACTGAAGACTCACTGTTTGTTGAGTACTTTAATGAATACTAACTCTGCAGATATCACTTGTTATCCTTGTACTTTACACTGTATATTTATCTATGTTTGTTTAATTTCACTTCTATGTATCAGTTATTATTTCCGATTTAAGTTTGAGCGTATGTTTATTTCAGTACGATAGTAATAGCTGCACTCATTTGTGTTCTCACCTCTTCGTTCAGTTTGGCCACACTGAGCACCTTCACCTTCTTCTCCAGCACATCCAGTGGGGTCAGCTGGCATCGGCTCAGATCCATTTTAGTGTTCTGACGTGTCTGCATCGAGACCCCGAGAACATTTGTAGCCTTCTTCACCCGCTCTTCGTCTTTCATGAAGGTAGCATGGAGTTTTCGGATCTTCTCCAGGGTGTCTGTTTCGAAAAAGAGCAAAGTAGAATATTCCTGTGTCTTTCACAGACTCAGTACAGGATGCTTACCAGAATAAGAATTCACAGGTATGATCTTGACAGTAGCAGCTAATCATTTTACTGTATGATTTTCTTTCAGCAGACTTACCATTCAGTGCCTTCATGTCTATTTTTGAGGCCTCCTTAATTTTCCTCTGCAGATCATCCAGGAGCCTTGTGAATTCTTGACGGATGTGATCAATATCAGTGTCCAACAGCTGAGTTGGGTCAATGATAATTGCGTTTGGATCTATAGATTCTGTTATGTTCCTGAAATTTAAATAAGATATGTCTTAGTGCATATGTTAAAAACATGTTAAGACACCAGGTTAACTCCTGACTCTGCACCTGATTTGATTCCGGAACATTTCTATGCTGTCCAGCACATCTTGGCCAGGGCCCGGAGTGCTAGCCAGGTGGTCCAGCTTAGCCTGAAGTTCCTGTAAGTGCTCCAGCAGGTCTTCGTCGCTGGGCTGCAGCACGCCAGGCACAGGGACATTGGAGAGCACGGCTTCAGCAGCCCAGGAGACACCGGTGATGTTGTCTTGCCACAGCAGGAAACAGGGGTGGCAGGGTTTGCAGGCAGGGAAGGCCGAGTCATGGCCTGGTGCACACTGGTCACAGAAAGCACCGATCACACCAGGCCGACATATACACTCGCCAGTGTAGGGGTCACAGCCCGGATGGATGGAGCCCTGCATGTCACAGTCGCAGGCTAGACGGTGGATGAAGGGAAAAGTTCTCAGAAGGGTGCAGTGCCTGATTTTGACATTTATGTGCAACAGTATTTCTTATGATATAGGCATACTGACACCGGTGATGAATCACATACATATGCATTGGATATCTGGGTTTCCAAAGTGATTTGATGCACATTCTCCACACTCTCTTCCACCATATTCTGGCTCACAGGGACACTGGCCTGTAATCTGGGTGTGTACAGAAAGTTTTAAAAAGTAATTTTTACAGACCTGTGGCTATTTCAATAACAACTCATGTTCAGGCTGTGTTCCAAACAAACTGAAGAGGTCACACCTGGTCACACAGGTTGCTGATGGAACGTTCCGGGTGACAGTCACAGGGCTGGCAGCCTGACTCGCCATTGATATTCCAGTATCCATCTTCACACCTATCACACAGGAGTCCCACTACACCAGCACGGCACGGGCACTGACCAGTCACCTGATCACAGAAGCAGGGACTGCCCAACGGGCATTTAGCTGCATCTGTTCCCTGTCGATTACAAGGGCACTCTGACAAAGCACACAAACACACACACACACACACACACACACACACACACACACACACACACTTTTCAGACTTCCAGAGAGCTGTGCGGTCACTAACGCCCATGGTCACTTGCACCGTGTTTTGGCCACGCCCCCCATACCTCGGCAGTCCTGAAGCAGTGCGTTGCCGTAGTAACCAGGTTTGCACGCCTGGCAGTGGGTCCCGTGCGTGTTGTGCAAACAGCGGAGACACTCGCCGCTCACAGCGTCACACGCCTCGCCGGGGTCAATGTTGTTGTTGCAGTGGCACTTTTTGCACCTGGTGCCTGGCAACAGCAGGTTGCCATAGTAACCAGAGGCACAAGCATCACAGTGAAAGCCTGTCAGAAGGATAACGGGGTAGAGGAAACACAAGTGCTATGAGTTTGCTGGAGTTTTGCTATCACTGGTGCTATTTAATTCATTCTGATTTACTGTAACTTCCACGACAGCTTCTCTGTCAGTGCAACTACAGTGAGGGAGGCAGTGTGTTTAGTAAACCAGACACCTTCATATCCAGGCTCGCATTCACAGGTCGGGGTTAAAGAATTCGGATCCTTGCTGCAGGAGATGGCAAAGAATCGCCCACTGCCCTTCACATCTGGACACTGGCACGGCATGCAGGGATCCCTGGAGACTGGGTCACCAAAGTAGCCCTCCACACACCTGGAGCAGTGTGTGTGTGTGTGTGTGTGTGTGTGTGTGTGTGTGTGTATTCAGAGTGTTATATATTGTTTCTCGCAATTAAATACACTATACACAGACTACCATGCATTGTTGCTAGCTAGCAGTCACAGTGTTCAGGATATTTATCTTAATTTTACTATTCAGATCAACGTGAAAATTTAAAAGAGAAATAAGCATATCCACAATTGTACCACGGTATTTAAGGCACTCATACCTTTCACAGTAGGGTCCAGTCGAATGTTCACGGCAATCCAGACAGACTCCAGTAACAGGGTCACAGAAGTCAGCCAGCCCATTACACTGACAAGGCCTACAGTTAGGAAAACCATAGTACCCGGGCCGGCACCGCTCACATCTGCGCCCCATCACCTCACTACGGCACGGACACTGGCCAGTCCTGGAGTCACAGGACTCTGCTCTGGAACCGGATGGTTCACAGTGGCATGCTGGGGACAGTAGAGATGAGTTAAAGAGCCCTGCTGGACCAATCAGTAGCTAGAGCTTTGATTCTCTAAACTAATCTCCACTCCTATTTCCACAATGCTTTCTCGATTAATTACGGGAGCATTGCTTACGTGAGCAGCCATTTGGCCCAAACCCAAAGGTCAAAGGGGCACAAGTGTCACAGCAGCGACCAATAACGTTGGGTTTGCAGTCACACTGTCCTCCAAATTTACTGCAGGAGGAGCTCAATGACCCAGTACCATTACAATTACAAGCTGAAAGAAAAAAAAAAACTAAATCAATTATTGATGGACTGTGAAAATCATTTTAGCCCTAAACACAAAAACCTTGGGTGTCCAAGGTTGGCTCCAGTATTTATTTATGTTACAGAAACAAAAGTTCTAAGATGTTCTGTATTTTGTAGGAAATATTTCCTAGGCTACTATTTCAGATGTAATTGTACTCTTGTAAACATATATACTTTTTATAATTATTGTAGTACTCCATACTATTAGAATCTATACCATCATTCAAATGACAGCATACATACAGTAACATTTCTTGTAAGGATTTGACAGAGTATATTGGAAGGACACTCACGTATTGCACCGTTGTGAATATAGGCTGACATGCTGGCCACCAGCCGTTCACACACCTCAGGCACGGTGTGTGCTCCCGCCTGGACACCCAGCTCCACACAGCGATAGTGCTCATACTGAGCCAAGACTTGCTCAGAGCAGAAATTTGGAAGAGACTCCATCTTTGGAACCAGTCCCATCTACAACAAAGTGATTTATCGGGTAAGCTAAAACATTCACTGGCTTATTAAGCTAAATTTCAGTTTATTATTTATTGAACAATGGTGGTGAATGTTTGTAAAATCTTACAGAATCAATCAGAATATGTGAGCTGCAGTATGGGTCAGGAATGCCTCGTTTCCCAAATGTGATATCTACATGGTATCGCGTTCCTGAGCTCAGACACACTGGATCCAAACTGGCTGCCCTACATGTGATGAAACACCCCAAAAAATACATCTAAAACATCTTAACAGCAACACTGAATTAGTATAAGTCTTTGATGTTTCATTCAACATACCCTGTACCCTGAAAACCCTGAAGTTTCATGACTTGTCAATTACAATTACAAGCTCTCACCTGCCAGTGTTTGGAAGTGTAAGAGTTTTCTCAGTTGATTCAATTGGACAATTTTCATCATAAGATCCTAACGGTACAAATCTTACAGTAGCGGTCCAGTCATCTGTGGACTACATATACACAAAAAAGCCACATCAAAATTGCTAAAATAGAAATAACACATTTTCTACAAGAATCCTCATAGTACATTGACAGATCCTTGATAATCACAAATAGAAAACCATGAGATTTGTGTTTTCAATGCTGAACATATATGACCTGCAAATATGACATTTAAAAATGATAAAGTCAAAATGATAAAGTCTTCTTCCTGAACCAAATTCCAATTAGCTTCCTGAACTATTATTAACTCAAATGTATCCATGATAACAAAAACTAGAGCGGGCTATTTGGGGGTTGCTAAATATAGTAATGACAAAATAGCAATTACAGTGCCAATAACTATAAAGTATATGCAAACCTCTGGCTCATAGCGAACAACAAGGTGGTACTTAAGGGTCAATGGGATATTGGTGACAGTGAATCGGAGCCCTGCTCCATCTTGAATCCGCACAAATCCTGCTCCAGTCCATGTGACAGGTACGTTTGGGATATGTGGTCGCAGGATGACCTGATGTGCCAGACCAGGCTGCAGTGTAATGGTGCCCTGGAAGAAAAGAGCCACAGTATAATCCAGTAATCAGGGATCATAAGCTAGTCCAGGTTTTGTTGTGCTCTTCATATGCTCAAAATGCTTGTTTCGGTGTTGTAGGCACGATCCTACACTGGTTGACTAGATTGAGCACATTTCTACTAGAGTATTTATAGTAAATTATACTAGTCAAATAGGTCTGTCAGTCTGATTGTACCTGGCTGTGTCTTTGCCTTCGAGTCCGTCGTTTCTCACGTTTGACGACCACATATTTTCCATCACTGAACACAAAGTCATAACCCATGTTTCTGAAGTAATGCTTGCACGTGGGGAGAGTGACGTGTTCCTCTGGACCATGGAGATACACGAATGGAGGAGTGGGATACACCAGAGGGGGCGATGGACCTTCTGTTGGATCAACAGGTGCATTGTAAGGAGGATAGCGAGGATCTTGCAGTGGCGGTGACGGAGGGTGATAAAAAGGAGAAGGTTCTTCCAGCGATGGTGCAGGGTGGTTGTAATAGGGGTCATAAACCTCCTCTGGTGGTGGTTCAGGTGGGGAATGAGGAGGAGGAGGAGGTTCATGAGCTTTGGCTCCTGGAGAGCAGTATGGACGTGGGCGAGGAATTTCAGGTGTGCGAGGTGTAGGTGGCAAAGGTGGAGCTGTAGGTCTCACCTGGGCAAATGAAATGCATCATTCATGCCAATGTCCACACAAATACAAATGTCAGTGGTAAAACTTGACATTGAGTGGCTGTGAGAATATATAACAATCCTGCAAAATGTCAGAGTAAGCTGCTTGTTTTGATGAGATATGGTTCACCCTGTGCAGGTATGGGCAGCTTCCATTATGTCACCCACCAGGTAAGACGAGCACTTTGTGTCCAGAGGGAAAGCGTTTTCAGCCTCGTAGATGTAGAAGTCAAGTGGGGCCAGAAAGTGTCCAGGTGCTGGGTCACTACAGTTGCGTCCCACCATATTGGCTCGGCACTGACATTGTCCACTTGTTGAGGAACACCTACACATGCGTACATACAGATAACGCTGCATTTTCAAATAGCAATTTAATTTCAGTAGCAATTTCAGTATTCAGTATTCAGAAACTGCTAACTTACGTGGTAGTAAAGGCCCCACCAATGTCACAGTCACAAGGTAAGCAGCCGAAAACAGTATTTCCTAGACCCCAGTATCCTGGCTGAGAAAATACAAAAGCACAATGTGAGTGAAGGTCCACTCCGTTTCATTTTGTTTCAATATAATTCAAATTATTTAACACATTATCTGGGCAGGTTGTAACAATGAACTTACTATACACTGGTCACACTCTGGTCCATAGGCGAAGTGCTCACAAATACACTGGCCTGTGGTCTGTTCACATGGGGATGTGCGTATGGTTCCCAAGAGGTTGCATCTACACACTGGACCCACGTGAGTTTTCACACACGCGTACGAGGAGATAAACAGAAGAATTGTGAACTAACTAATTGCTTGGAAAGAACACATTTGTTCTAATTTTGCAGCCCCAAGTTGACGCATACACGCATTAGACATGTTTTTGGTTTGTGAGCATTTAATAATGCAGCAAAACGACCTATTATGCACATATGAAATGAATGTATCTTAATCATCCATCCTGGATACGTGGAAGTAGGAGGAGTTATCTTACTCTGGCAACCCTTGGGGTCGTCCTGGCTGAGTCCGTAGAAGCCAAACCGGCACTGGTCACAGTGCTCGCCCTCCACATTCTGTTTGCACAAACATCGACCACTTACTGGGTCGCACAGGCCTCCATCTAAAGACCCTGCGTGGTGACACTCGCACGCTGCACAGTAGAGGGATGAAACAGAATAAGATGTCAGTGAGGGCACGGAGGCGTCTACCTAAAGCTTTTAAAGAGCCATTTCAGCCATTTCTGAACACACTCACGTATGCAGGCATGAGGGTCTTCTAGAGAGCGCAGAGGGTCACGGAAGTGGTACAACTGGCACTGTTCGCACTGCGCACCCATTCGGTTGTTTCTGCAGTCGTCACACACACCACCACTGACATGCCCACTGGCCTTGTAACGTTTCGGGTCAAAGTGACAACGCTCTGAGTGGCCATTACAGTTACACCCTGGAGAAAGAGGCATGCATTCGTGTACCAAAATTGCAGATTTTTTAGCCACAGTATTTCAATGAATTAAAAGGAGATAGGAGATAGGTGATAATGATTTTACCACCATTGAACTGCTTGCTTGTTTCTTTGTTTAATATACAAAATACTAATATTTTCTGTGGATTGACGTTCATAAATTTACCCTACCCACTCCTTTTTTCTTATTTTAATATTAATATTTATTATTAAACAAACATCACGTATATTTATTAATCAATATATATATTATTTATATTCATATATATTATTACTATGAGTAATAGTAGAAAAAATTGTAATAGTAATAGTGGTATTAGGTAGTTTAAATATTTTTTTGTACTTTTGCAAACATGTGGGTTAGTGTTTCCAGCTGGCCTCCAGGGGGCGTCATTGTAAAAGTCCTGGCACTTCTCACAGTTGTCCCCAACAGTGTTGTGTTGACATACACATCGCCCATGTACCTAAGAGTAAAGGAACTTTTTTAAAGGAGTAAAGTAAAAGTTTACTTTAAAGTAAAGGAGTTTTTACATTCGGGTAGGTAACAGTATATATATATATATATATATATATATATATATATATATATATATATATATATATATATATATATATATATATATATATATATATATATAATACAATATAATAATAATATGGTAATAATATATGCTCTCACCATGCCAGGTTCTGTGAAGATATCTCCTCGTGTACTATCCACCGGCATGCACTGGCTGGCATGGCCATTGCAGAAGCAGCTCCCCCTGACCACCATCTCATAGAGGGCATAGTAGTATTTATCCTGGGGGTTTCTCCTGCGTCGCCCCAGCAAATTGTCACCCAGGGTGAACAGACGGGTGAAGTTCACTCGCAGGTTAGTCATGGTTATGAGATCTAGGCGCAAAGGAAATGGATATTGCTTGTATTCTTTCTGGATTTTTAAAATATAGTCTATTGTAATCATATACTCATTAGCAAGGGGTATTTTATACACGCAATCACTTCGACTGACAGCGCACACTACAACTACTGCAGTTACAACAGACAAGCAAAACTGCTTCAGTTATCTTTGAACTCTACAATAAAGCCTCTGCTGTATGTAATAAAACTTTAACTTATGCAAGTTGTAAATGTGCCATTTTTGATCTGTATCAGATATGACCTGGCGCATTAGAAGACATTGATCCCAAAGCTTTTCTGATACTGTTTTCTGATCTAAAAAGTTAGAAAGCAAACCTTGAACAGCAGGGTTATATGGACTGGCAGTATGAAAGCTGGGGTCAAGAGCCTTGAACACAACCTGCAAAATAGTTATAGCACTCATTTGAACACACTCAGAACAAACCTTTGAACACACTATTGAGTTTTTCCTTAAAACTACAGATGTCTGAGTTACCTCGCCATCAGTAGAGGGTTCGGCCCCAGAGTAGCGGTCATCACAGGTGAGGTCATCGATGGTGGCTGCGGGGCCTTGTGACACCCCAGGGAAGTCACTCGCACAGTCTGCAGAAAAGAATCGAAACACCTTCCAAGTGCGACCAAAATCTTTAGACCTCTCCACCAGCATCGCAGCTGGTCGGAAGCTCTGTGTAGCAGGAGAGAAGCATACTGATGAATTTGACACGACCAACAGACATTATAAAATTTTACCATAAAACCACAAGTGTCAAAAGGATTGAAGGTACCTTGAATGTCAGCACTAAATGGCTAAATTGAAACATCGTCTCAAGATCAAGTTGGATGCTGACTTGATGCACACCTGAAATTTGAGATATAGTTTAATGTTACATCATCCATAGAATGACATTGATGCAATTAATTAGTTATCTTTTCCTAATAAATCATATTTATACTGTCAGTGGTATCCGACCCTTGTAAATAATCATTATTACTAATCAGGAGATACTAGGGTAAGAATAGGGGAGGTAAAAATACACATTTCTGGACTTAGTGCTCCTGCTGACTTACACTGTGTGCACTCACCATTCTTTGACTGCCACCATCTCATCTTACGCTCTGGTGCAAAAGTGGTGATAATATTCTCGATTTGGTGACTGTAAGGGTTGTTGTACTGGTTGTAGGCTCTTCTGGAGTCGCAAGTGAAGCACTTCTGTTCATTCTAAAGAAAACGTTTAAATGTGGCATGGTAATGTTAAACATAACATAACTGGTTCACACTGGTTCAGGTGCACAAATGATTCAAAAGTGCACGACACATCTTTTGGTGAGCTGGCATTAAAACAGGCAACTTCTTTTCAAATGCAATGTAGCAGCAATAAAATAGCTGGTGTACGCTATTATGATTGACTGTCACATCTGACTCCACCCCCCATCTGTCAATCACATCTGGCTCCGCCTCCCTCCTGTCTGTCAAGTCTTGTCCCTGCCTGGTATTTTGTAACCTCGCCCCTTGTATTTGTTCTCATGTGTTCCTTCGTTTAGGTTCTTATTAGTATCTTGTTTTTAAGCCCTGCGTTTCCCATGTTTGAGTGCTGGCCTTTGTTCTATGTACAGCCATTCAGGGTAGTGTTTCTTTGTGGACATTATATTTAAGAATGTGTAAACCTGTGATCCATGTAAATCACGTCTCTCTCTCTCTCTCTCTCTCTCTCTCTCTCTCTCTCTCTCTCTCTCTCTCTCTCTCTCTCTCTCTCTCTCTCTCTCTCTCTCTCTCTCTCTCTCTCTCTGAACAACCTGGTTATTTGTCTTAATGATTATGACTATGGATTTGCCCGTATAAAATCTCACTCTTCTCAGAGTCTGTGCCTGTCTGTATTGACTTTTGATGTCAATAAACACTATTGGAAAGCTTTTTTTCTTGGAGTTCAGTTTTCATACTATAGCAAACAGTAAATCAAACTAATTCACACTAAAGCAAACACTAAATAAGCCAAGAGTGACACACATAGCTTCCCACCTGTATCACCTGGGTGCAGAGTGAGAGTGAGACATGAAACATGCCTACATTAGTCTTAAGGAAGAGGAACACTAATAGCTATAACAGTGGCAGATCAGAACATGTCTGCAGCATGCTATCGTCAGGTTGGCCACAGTGCTATCAGTGTCTACTGAAGTAAAATGATCTCCTTTCTGTTACGGCGCTGACAAGAGGCGACTTTGTGAAGGGATTTTATTTTGGCACAGTTATGTGATGGTAGGCTTATGTTTATTATCCAGCATTTCCTGTTGGGAAGCCTAAAAGAATCGCAGTGTGGCTTCATCCCTCACACAGTGCGTGCAGCTCTAGACTGCCTGAAGGCACAACAAAACAGGCCCATATCTTTGGAATCCATCGCCTGCGGCTTAAAAGGTGGGGAAAAAAATTATTGTCAAAGTATTTCTGTGTAATTTAAGAAGGATATATCATTTGGGGGAGACAGTGTAATCAATGTAATAAGGATATCCACACTTTAAATTATTAAGCACTTCAGGGAGGATATCGCTAGTGTGTATTTTCTGCTGTGTCTTTTGGCTATATTACATGTTATTTGTTAAAATAATAATAATTAAAAAAAAAACAATGTATGCAGGTTTAAGTACTTAATTTCAAAGAATATTGTTGCTAACGTCTGACCTCCAAGTATCCCAAGATGCAGTATTTTTCAGGTCCATTGTGGCCACAGGTGGATGAGGCAGAGAGCTGGGCAGCTCGCCCCACCATAAGATCCCCCAGACTGGGGTAGCATGAGCTACCCTCACACACCTCCTGGACGTGAGCTGGAACCATCAGTGCTGTGATTCACATTATAATGATCAGCTGTAGTCTTGTTCTCCGGGGTTGCACAATTCACAGCATATACAGTAAATATCAGAAGCAGGCACTCTTGCTAATCAATCTAAGCAATTGCTATTGCTAAGCAATCATTCAATTGATAAAAAAAATAAACAAACAAACATAAACTTAAGGTATATTTGAAAAAGACTATAATTCATTGATGAGTATTTATATTTGATCAAACTTTTCTTGTCAATTAATCTATGCTGAGAAATATTTAAAAAGCTAAAATTCAAGAGTGGGCAAGTGTCAGCAAGAGGATTAA
This sequence comes from Brachyhypopomus gauderio, assembly GCF_052324685.1. Classification (NCBI taxonomy): domain Eukaryota; kingdom Metazoa; phylum Chordata; class Actinopteri; order Gymnotiformes; family Hypopomidae; genus Brachyhypopomus; species Brachyhypopomus gauderio. The sequence goes on along the minus strand of NC_135215.1, from coordinate 33,092,347 downwards.
GAAAACATAGCCATGCAAGTGCATCAAGTGATGGCATGTCTCTGTGGTGAAGCAAACACATACACATTTCTCTGTTGGTTCTCAGCAATGTCAGAGCAAATAGAAACGGACTTACTGAGGACCAGCAGTGTGAGTATCTCCTCTCGGGCTGTTGCTGCTCCTACTGCACAAACCATGGGCTACAAAAAGAAGAAAGACAAATACTGTTGTAAAGAAACCCCTTAAAGCATGCTGAGGCATTTGTCTTAGGTGCTCCTGCTTTTAATGCAACTAGGCTATATGGTGTTTTTGTTTTTTTATTTTTAACTGGTCGTAATAAAAATCTTTAGTTTGAATAATTAGCCATTAATGCATTGCTGAAACAAATTATTTTAAAAACATGCCATAAATACTGTCAAAGACAACAGCAGATGCCGATTTTCGGGTTTAAAGCGTAGTTTTGACTAAACTAAGAGGAATGCTGCCCAAAAGCCAGAGGGCTCAAGCTGTCCAATCTCAACATGTACAGTCCTATGAGCTCCTGGGTGAGAAGCAGCACCAGGAGGTCTTAGCTGAACGCAGTGCTATATTACTGTGAGAGCTGTGCTCTGCTAACACTGGGGAGCCTGAGGAGATCATACTTAAACTTTTTCAAACCTTCTGAAAGTTGCGGGAGTACAGAAATGTAAAAAAATGAAATTAAAAAAGGCTTTTATTCTGCCTGACATGACAGGCCTGAAACAGTATTAACTGTGAAAACTGTTACTAAACTAAATATATATGCTTGTGAAGAACACAATCAGGCTCATACATATCGTAGCACATAAAAACCTACTGTGGCCTACAAAGGTGACTACAAATGGCATCCACAAAATATGTATGCGGGTCAGTGTACACATGCATGCAGTGCCCCGGGCCCCACACACCACACTCCACACCCCACACCCCACTGCCTACGCCCCAGACCCACACAGCCCACACCTCAGCTGCCCGTTACGGAAGTCCTGTGAGATGACCTGTAACTTGATATTTTAACTGCAAGGTTCTAGTGTGTGGTTATAGTCATTAGAAACTGAACATTATACCCTGGAAGCCCTCTAATATAGCCTATAGCTTGCAGTATGCAGTAAAACAGAACACCTTCCATCATGCTCTAGACACAATGATGTGCAGTTCCAGCACTAAATGGTTCATCTTTCTTCATTATAAAATGACAAGCGAAAGGGGCCAGTAAAGCCAGATGATGGCAGTGTTAGTGCAAATACATTGGCAATTACAAGGTGATGTGCACAGGTTCAGATATTATTAGTGCAGCAGATAGTTATCAATCTATTATACAAACATTTAAATATGCTAAGCAAAATTATACTTGCTTGTATAACCACTGTGTAAATGTGCACCATATTGGCATGTGGTATTTCAAATAAAATGTAATGTATCATGGACTTCAATGTCAAATACTCTCCAATAGATGAAATTGATATGTAATTAAAAGGCTTGAAAATATATAGTTCTTAGAGTAACCTAGTTGCTTATACCTGAGGTCTTGAACTGTGCTTCACTATACCATAAAATATTATGCAAACAGTACAAAGGAGAAAACAGTGAAAACACAGTTGAAGAGTAATCCACTATTATTAACCCAGTGCAAGGAAGGACTTAGCACACTTACCACTGCTGGTGATGTGGAGACACAGAAACTGCAACTGAAACGCTGACCTCAGAAACGATGGCTGTAAGAGCTTACAGGAAAGGTCTCACAATTAGAACAATCTCAGTGCTTCAAACAGACACTCTGGACTGTGACCTGCAGACAAATCAAGAATTATGCGGGGAATTCTATGAGAATTTCTATGAGAAAAAACATTAATGCTTGCAAAATGACATTTGAGGTAACATTGATAACTGTTTCACAATAGTGAGGACTAAATAGTATTGTTAATATTAAATAATATTATTAACTAAGTACTACTTCAAGCAGCTAAAATTGATAGACAAGGTTACTTACATTATAAATTGAAATGTTGGTGTGTGTGCGTGTGCAGGACTAGGAGGAAGATTTTCCGTGCAGAAAGTGTACACATCCACTTCATGTCTCACAGTCCCTCCCTCCCCTGTGTGCAGATGTAGCAGGCAACAGTGGCTGTGAAAGGTGAATCATGTAAAGACACACCTGAAGAGTAGAGTAGTGGAGGAGTGTGTGTGTGTGTGTGTGTGTGTGTGTGTGTGTGTGTGTGTGTGTGTGTGTGTGTGTGTGTGTGTGTGTGTGTGTGTGAGGCAAAGGAGCCACGGGGCTCCCTGGTAAAAGGGGATAATGTTCCATTGAGGGCTGATTTATGCTTGTCGTAGTGAAAGGCGCACAGAGGATGGAGTGGCCAGGGAGCATCTGTTGTGGGAAAAACCTTTGCTGTACAGTCTCTTTTTACACTGGTAGTAATTGTTAATGTGAAAGAGATCAGGCACATGCTTATTTTAGGGGGTGTTTGTATAGCCATCAGAACAGCCACAGCGCCTATTCAATCCTGTAGCAGCGTATGTGCACATAGTCATGCAAAAAACGGAGGAAAATGTTAAGTAACAGGTCAAAGCAGATTTTAAGATTTGTACATGCCCAGACAAAGGGGTTTTCAAGTATACATGCTTATAATACGATTATCACTATTCACTAACACTTACTATCTATAATAACAACAACAATGGTGGTTATAACAGTATGCATAATCCATAGTTACAGGGGAAAACATGACTATAACCTGTAAAGCAGGAATTCTATTATATGACAGACTCTCCAACTCTTTCTCTCTGTGTTTTAAGTTTTTCCACTTTTGGGTGTGGCCTATTGACCCTCAGGCTGTGCTCTGGCCCCTCCCACTGAACATCAGCCACGCCCGCAGCTCACGGCGGACTCATTAGGACTTCTGGTCTTCTGACGATTGTCCTACCTGGTGAAATGGTCTGCTGTAGCACATTGAGCAGGTGTAATATGAAATATAGCAAGCTTGTGTAGTTATATTGAATGTGCACCAAATATAGAAGATTTTGATAACTATGAATGGCACATGCATGTTTGGAATACCCAAGTAAATATAACGCTGTTCAAGGTTCATATTGTACATGTACATGTAGCTATTATTATTTATGCAAACATGAAACATGCATTTCAAAAAGCTAAACAGAAAAAAATCATCACACTTGGTGACACACAGAGAGAGACACAGAGATAGACAAAAGGGTATGTACTGTGTTTTGCCTTTCCATTTTTTATTCCTGATCACTGGTAGTTTCTGATCACCGTTAGATGTTAATTTTCTCTATTTTCTACCTGCTGTCGTCGGTATGACTACCTGTCCTGAAGCTTGTGGTCTGTCAGGACAGATTTCCTGTTTATTTTCAAAAGTTGACAATCTACCTCACCAGTGTGTGATTCCACTTGTTCAGGTGTTCCCAATTACGGAATTCAGGAAGCCCCCGCTAGCATTTTATCAGTGTGTGTGGTCTTTTGTTGTTGGATAGGTTTCTATCCAGTACACCATTTTCACCTTCACCCATTGCCAGGTCAATGTAGTCCACCTGTACATGACATGTCAGACCAGGAAGAGCCACTGTCTCCCAGCTAGAGTTCACATTTGAGGTGTCGCACTGACCTTGTGACAGGTAAAAGAGACCCAGACAGGGTGGCAGTCACCCAACTTGAGGCTGTAACTGACTTAGACAGGCACGGTTCAGCAGTGCAGACACAGGGTTACCTTACGTACGGTGGTTAAGAAGTAGCAGCACCGGACTGACACCAGTGCCTACAGCACTAGACCTAAAATCGTGGGTTTGTTGTGCACTGTACGTGTCACTGCAGCATTAGCACAGTTTCTAGCAAGCAAAATTCCTTTAAAAATGTCCCTCTGCCTTGACACATTTGTGCTTTTCATGGACTTTTTTTTGCTCACTAAAATCCACAGACTCCCTTAAGTCTTTTCATGTGTGTTCTGATCCACACTACCTAGTAGCATTTTATCATTAAACCGAATAACAGACGAGTGCAAGATGTCATGTCTGTCTGAGAAAGTCGCTCCCTGAGTGCCTGGAGAACCCTGCATCACCTGTGTTTCCACTGTCACATCGCCTGCACATCCAGCCATACATGAGGCAGTGTACACACACACCCCTACAAACACCAATCACAGTTCCAGTTGGCAACTGACATTTCATTGGCCCTGCACACGTCATCATTCCTCTTCACCAGGGTACTGAGTTCTCCTGTTTCCAATCTCATCAGGGTGACATTAAATGCCAGGTTCTTCCCCACTGTGCTGTGTATTAGCCTGACTATCAGACTAACATTGTGCCAGTTTCCTGCCTGCTACTACCATAACATTTTTTTCTACTTTGTGCCATTTGTCTGTGTGCCTTTTATTTCATCCTTGAAGGTTTAATTTTAATAAACAACATTTTTGCATTTCTTCCCAAGTTTCACTCCTTTCACTCTCCTGTCTTGAATCTTGCATTGATCTAGTGCAGTGATACTGTACGTCCCCTATACGTTAGCAACAGATACAGCTGTGAGAGACAGGTATGCTATCAAAACTGGCTGATGGCTCTGCAAGCAAGAGGAACAGTTTGTCAGTATGCAGCTTGGCTATTGGACAGTCAACTGTGGATGGTCACAGGTTGTTGACCTTACAAACTGGCCAAAACGGGCTGATAGAAGAATTGTGCATTTTAACAAGATTCTGAAAATGTCTTCTACTATTCGTAAGTATCATTACTATTATTACTATTACTGTCAGTAGTAGTATTACCTACGTAACAGGGCCGACACTTTTAGAATTCCAAGACAAGGAGGTGATTTGAATACCTCTGTGTCATGGTAGGCCGGTCCCAGAGCAGAGGGGAGACGCCCACTCACAGACACACCTCAGCTACACCACTACACCTGCCTACTGACACACCTCATCATTACCTGTGCACATGTGTTCCATTTATTTTCCTCTATGAATACCCACAGGTCCTGCCATTCAGTGTTGAATGAGAGGCAACCTGCCACATACCCTGAACGCACCATTCGAAGACTTTCCATAGCGAAGTTTGTGACTATTTAGCGCTTCTGCACTTTGAGTACCTTTTTGCGTCGAAGCCTGTTTTCGTTCGCTGTTCTTTGCCTGCCTTTTGTTTTAATGGACAAGACGACTCGTCTCCATCTCACCTCCTGCTGCTTTCACAGTGTCACACTCTGGCTTCAAGATTAACAATTGCCATCAACCTTCAGGGTAATTATGGATATTGTTATGGTTAATTAAAATTTTGTTTGCATATTTATCAAACAGCATGGTAATTCATTCTTTAATTGCTCAGAGAAAAAACAATCTGAATCAATGTTATTTGTTTTTATCAAGTTTTAATGATTCTTTTCAAGTTGACATCAAGGACACTTGGGCATACTGTTCTGAACTGTTGAATTATACTCCCAGCTATGTCAGTCAGCTTCCCTGCGGGTGACCGCGGATGTCACGTGGGCTGGACCGTAGAGGTGGTGCTCCAGAAAGGCCAGGGTTTTGTGCCAGGAATCTTCCTGAGCTTGACAGTGAGGTTCTGTCTGTCCGCCCCACAGCACCACCACTGCAACAGCAGTAATAAACGGCGTTGCATCCTCTAAGCTCAGGAATTAATTTTAACTATTACTTCTAACACATGTGCAGCACAGGTAATGCAAGACATTTAGTAAAAATCAGAGCTTGGAACTCAGTTGTGCAGCTCAGCCTTTGTGGGCTTTTGAAAGCACAATGATCTGCTAGATCTTTAAACACACTCTGAGGGACGGTTTACCTTTTTTTTTGTGTTCTTCTCTCAGCAGGTAGTTGCTGGCTCGGGTGTGGGGGCTGTAGGGGGGCTCAATGAGGTGGCCAGCGCCAGGGTAGGACAGCACTGTCAGCAAGTGACTATTCTCAGCACGCTCCATCATCTCCCTTATCTGGTCGTGGGAGAGGGAGGCACGGACACTAAATCCTAGTCTACATTCTGTGTTACTGGTAATCCATTACAGAACTACAATGTTGAGCAGTTCGACTACTTCACCCAGGACTGCAGGCATTCTTGCTCAAAAAATTATAAATAATGTGAAAATTATATAAGCCACAAGGACAGATGTGGCTAATAGGGTAATCAATAAAATAATTAGGATCTATATTAGCTCCTCTACTCACATCCTCTGCAGACTCTGATGCTGGCCAGTTTTGATCATCCTCGCCAACGATCAATAAAACAGGGCATGTGATACGCCCCATCTGCTTAAAACAAACGTTATATATACACAAGAGACTTCAGGAGAATGTGCAACCAGTTATTGTGAACATCAAAAAATGCATGAAATGATGAAATGAAGATTGCAGAGATTTTTTCCCATATGACTCCTCACATCAACTTTCTTTAAAGGGTCTTCTGGTATCGGCAGCAGCAAATCCCGCCAAATGATCCTCTGTTCTTCATCATAGCGGGTGTTCATCACATTCCTTACAAGAAAATACAGAAAAGGTTTGTTAATGAATTCTCAATTGCAGAATACTGAAACAAAACGTGTGTGCGTGCGCACATGCATAAAAGTAAAAAATACTGAAAAGAAACGGATTCACTGAGCCATGTTCTCTAGCTTGTGGTAATATAACTTAATTGCACATATATAAAATGCCCAGAGAACACCTCTCCTGTTCACTCAAGAGACTAATGTCTCGTCAGTTGACCAATAGCTGCATACAACAGTATTTCCAAAAGGCCAGCAGCCAACTGAACTGTGTAGTGAGGGAAGATAATTATGCATAGTTCAACTCTAAGGTAAGTGCACGTGCAGGTATTCACTCAGTGTGTCTGAACATGAACTGGACTGATGAATCATTAAGACTACAGAGAGAGTTCATAAACCGTTGCTCACTTTTTAATTGCATCAAAGACATCAGCCAGAGATCCGTTGACAGGCATAATATGGCTCCCACTGATACAGACTACACATCTGGGCTGGAAAGGAAAGTGAGAAAGTCACAAAAAACAAGACTGGTTATAGCATGACGTACAACGCACCCTTGTATTTGCCATAAAGATATTTAACTACACTACACAGACGGACACTCCTACACTACTACTACCAGACTTGTGATCACCTGTACCAGGTGACCCATGAGTCTGGTTAGACAGACATACTGAAGCACATTTTCAGGCAGGTATACACATTACTCTATGAAGTCTGTGAATGTGACAGAGTGCCTCAACAGTTCCTTCAATAAGATATACGGTAGGCATTTTTAAGAGGGGCAAAGGTTCCCCGAGTTGTAATGAAAATTTTTAGAAGAACTTTTGTATGATTAACCTTTATCACTGAGGAGTATGCGGCCATGCCCAGTGTCACAGAAGCACCAAACGACAAACCCATCATGGCCACTCGTTCAGCACACACCTGTGGGTGCTGCTTCAGCACGGTGAAAGCAGCCTGTTGCAGACAAAAACATGCCACATTGCTGCCACACATTGAAGACACATTGCATTCCTTACTATGCACAGCTACACTGCCAAAGTGTCAATACCTCAAAGTAATCATTGCCCACATTACGTGGCTTGCCTTCGGCATCCATGAGGCCGATGTACTCCAGGGTTAATGAAACATAGCCTCTGGAAGCCAGCAGAGCAGAGCGATACTCCACTAGACCCCCTCCTCCACCCCAGAGGTCCAGAATAGCTGGAAAAGGCCCAGGACCTAAAGAAGAAAAACACTAAAGACGTATTACATAGACTCTGAAACGCACCGTTTCTTTCTGCAAATGAGAAATGCAATTGTATTATGGAAAGGTATGACTTGGCCATTATGTACGTCAGTCAGGCTGGAATGTTCTTCCAAATTGCTTTGAGGAATTAAAAAAAAAAAAAGTTAAAATGTTCTAAGTGGATAACTAAGTGGATATAAAGTTAATCATCAATCTAATTATCTTGCATTCATACCTGGTGGGATGAAAAGGGTCCCTTTTAATCCTTTCTCCCTGACATCAACCCTCTGGGTTCCAGGAGCCATGTACCATCTCTCTACAACAACAGAAGCTAGAGGAGATTTTTCCTGGAACCCTTCATGTAGATGGCCACCATACACCGATATGCGCACTTCAATCGGTGTGCAGGCATCAATCTTTCGAAATCTTCCATAAAACATTCAAAATTCAAAATTAACAATAGAAGGGTTGTCAGTCTAAATGTGCAAAATTACTAAAGAATGCATTTATTTGAACCTGAGCCCAGTCCGGCTTCCAGGAACTGGTCTCATACTCCACAGCAGACCCATGGGTTCCACACCACTGTATGATCCACCTAGGCAGACATCTTTAGAAACTGAGAAATAGCAAACAGTGTTTATTTACCAACATGCAGATAACAAATATAGTCAAACATGCTATGGGTGTTCTTTCAGGAAATACTATCCTGTCTAGCTGTCGGAATGCAGACTGTGACTGTTAGTAAAAGCTTGGATTCGATCATGGACGGTCTCACTGGTCACATAGAGACTGTCAGAGGATGGCTCTCGCTTTTCACCGCAAACTTTGACACAAAAGACTGTGTGCCAGGCCTCTTTTCACCCCCTATTGTGAACGGCGGCGTGTTTCGATGCTGCGGCCGCTCTGGGTTCGCTGTGCTTTACACCAAGGCCCCCAGAGGAACGTAATTTTGTTACCTTATACTTGTGCAATGTGTAATGACAATAAAGTTCTACTGTTACTATACTATTACTACTACTACATTAAACAGGGCTGAATTAGTCATGCTCTTTAAATACTAGATATAGTTCTTAAAAAGGCACACATTCGCTGCTTATATCACAGGTAAGCTAAAAAGTAATCAGCTAGCTAGGTATTTACACAGAAACTAAATGTTTTAAAAACCCAAATTCATTCATTGTGATGAACTTGCTTTGCTTATTTGCAGAGCGTTTTTCTTTTGCAGCGCGATGGGTTTTCTCGGCCACCGTAATGTGGGGAGTTCGACGACATGTACCTCATATTCACCCAGAAGTGAATTTAGTGAAGGGAAAGAATCTCATTTCGCATTGTATCCATATATGTTGAAACTCCATGTTAACTTTTATAAAGCAATAACCATTAAGGTCTCCTCGAATATAAAACATATCCACTAAACTATTAGTAATAGTGCTGTTCTAACTGCTCCAACAGCCATGCAAAAACCAAACGCGTTTCCAGTGAAGTACATTTATTACTAAATGCAGTTTTAAAAGCCCAAGACACTTAATTCCTCAGGCTGCCACGTTAAATGACACCAGTCAATAGCAGATTCTTAGGTTGCCATTCTTAAACGTTTAAGTAATTGTTGGTTGTAATATTAAGACGTTTCCAAAACAGGCGAATGTGGAGGTGAGATATCAAAAACATATTTTACGGTGCCGCAATCACAGGCCAAACATCACGTATTGATTTGTTTGCGGAGGTCAAAAGTTTAGCGAATTATGAAACCATTTGAGGAAAGACCGACAACAGTTCGGATGAAGTTCTTCTGTGTGAAAGCAAACCAGCGATAATGAAACTCTGTTCAAAACAACCAGAGAATCGGTACTGTGTGCGAACTGTTCAGATCAAGTGAGACTAAAATCTGTATAAATATATGAATCATAGGCACCGTGCACAGATCCCGAGGCATCACTAACGTAATGGCCAAACGCTTCCCAAACGTCCCCGTCCTCCGACAGAACCAGCGCGTGTACCGTCACTTGAAGACCCGGGCGGACACACTGGACCTCCACGTACAGACTCTCGTCCATCATACCACGAAGTGGGCCAGCAGACAGTAACGGGCAAGCTCCCTTCATGGCCATTTTTACTGCCAAAACAAGAAAAAACAGGTTATTTAGGAAGTTCGATTGTAGGGCATTGAAATATACTTAACTTGCGGCTATGTTGGTGTGATGAGCAGCTCACCCGTGTGAAGGTGTGGTAAACTTTGGTTTAGAGTCCTTATCTAACAATCCAGGACACACGTGAAACCACCGATCACTAACAGACTTACATGTTACACAACACACGAGTGTCAGGAAATACTTCTAAAGCAAAGGAGAAGAAGCAAAGGTGAAGTTCTAACTGGAGATATATTTACCAATATACACAGTATGTGACGTTTAGAGTAGTCTGTTTCAGTATACTCTTAGGCAAAGCTAAATTGGCGTGGAGAAAGAAAGATAAAGATAGAAAATTATGTTTGCTATTACGAAATACTGAAATGTCTTGAACATGTGAGGAATTCAGAGCTGCGTGCTGGATTCTTGACCAGTTGATGGCGATGATGCTACATCTACATAAAAGAGATTCAGCTACACTGTTGTCCTAGTTCAAATTGGAAAGTGTTAATCTACATAATGACATGGATCTGTAAGTGATAGTAATGTAAACAGTATTATTTATACAGTGTTATGGTGTTAAATTCAAATGGACATAACATATCAGTACCAAAATGAAAGTTTAGGTTAATACACAAAAAGGCAGTGTAATTCTAAATTAATTATAATGTTCCACTCATACATGCAAGCTTGAGCTCAGAATTAAGAGTCAAATTCCATAATTTAATTTTCACTTACAATTTGGTAGACTTTATGTTTTAGTATACATTTGAATGCTTTATGAGTAGCTTTATTTCAATTTATGTAAATGCATTTTTCCCTATTTAAATTCATGTGATCATGCAATAATTGTGTCAAAGTGATAAGAAAAATGTTATTCTCCTAATATGCATTTGCACCAAACTCACCACCATGCTAGAAAGATGGCAAAATTCAAATGTTAAAGGGGAAACAGCGCGTCTCCGCTTTGCAACAACATTGTCTCCCCTTTTGTGCTCAGTCTGTGTCAAAATCCAATGTGAAAGAGGCTATTGCATTTTTTATTTCCATGATTTTCCAGATCAGTCATCCAATCAGAATCCACAACATTCCACCTTAGTCAGCCAATCAGGACGGGACTACAGCAACCTAGCAGAAACAGACATATGGCTGTGTTCAAAATAGGTACATACTACTCATAGTACTGACTGGGCTCCAAACCAGAAAGCTGTATGCAGTATGTGACCAAAATACATTTTTCCAGTTTGCGTATGATACCAGGATGACATACAACTTCTGCCAAATATTTTCGGTACATAACCAGATCATCTATCTTTGTGTATTGCATCTGTCACCCAATAGTGGTAGCAGATTTTCCCCAAGTGAACGTGAACCTTAATATGTATGACCTCATAGTATGATTTGAATTTGACACATACTGGAAACCCTACTGCATTCTAGTATGCAGACCAGTATCCAGTACATTTAGTGCAGTATACAGTATACAATGTGTAGTTTGAAGACTATTTCAAACATAGCCTAACATTATATGCTGAATGTTCAGTTTGTTTTTATTTGTGTCTTTGTGTATTGTCTTTTTTTTTGCATACACCTACATTGCTCCTATACTCCATTTTATCAGGTACTGTAGGCATGTACTATAGGTTTTGCAAAAGTAGGTTCACAATAGACTGTAGCTCATCTGTTGCTGCACACTTTATTATATTCCATTCATCATTAGTCAGGTTTTGACCACAGGATCACTGTTGTCCAGAGAATATTCACGTGGTGGGCCATTCCCAGCACAGCAGTGACATTGACATGGTAGCTATCATGATAGTGTTTGTAATGCTGGTAAAAGTGTTTCAAACGCAGCAGTGCTACTGGGTTTGTTTTTACAATATGTTTCTTTTTTTGTTTTGTTTTCCTGTAAACACACCCACTTCTTCTGCAGAAGGGCATTGTTGAAGAAACTGAAGAAACTGGACAATGGGGCACTAAAAGTGAAAGGTGGAGTTTTCCCTGGGCCAGGGTTGGAAAGCCCTGGGCTACAGAATGGAGCTACAAGTTCAAATTTGGTGCTTAATTGTAAACTGTCAACTAATCTCATGTGATCCTTTTAACTGCCTCGTCTGGTATACGAAACGTTATGATGTAAACAGTGTCTATTCCTGAAAAGTCATTCTACTGTGAGATTTCCATATGCTGTATCATTAGAGGTCTGTGAGGTCTGTAGAGTAGCTCCTGCTTACATCTGCTGGTGATCCGTGACTCAAGGAGGGACTGGTGGCTTTAGTCATCTCATCCTGTGTCTTCCTGCTGCAACCAACCAGAAATGCTGCTGCTGTAATTGTCCAATAAGTTGAATCATGTGTTAGTTGAAGGGAATGTGCTAAAACGTGCACAGCAGGGGTTTCTCCAGACAGGGTTAGGTACCAATGGTGCAGAGTTTTGTTTTTCCTGGGTGGGGAATCAAATTCTAGTTTGTTGCATGGGGCAGTTATTTTATCCATTAACTTTTGTGCAAGTGTGGATTATCTTTTATACTGTGAGCTTTTATTTCCATGTTCATCTGCTAAAATGTCTTGAGTAATTCTTGCAATAATACTATTAAACAAAATTATATTTTAATGTGGTAATCAGTCAGGACTTGTCATTTGTGCTGAAGCAGGATAGTCAAGAAAATTTAAAGGCAAGATTATGTAAATACTGAGAAGAAAAATGCATTCTGGCTTTTTTAAGGTTAATGATCACTATGGCGTTGACTGGGCTGGCCCACATGTGGTGGACGATGTAGACTTTGGCAGTACTAGATTACCTTAGCATCTCATCCATCCATCCACCCATCTCATCCATCCATCCACCCATCTTGTGCTCACAAGTTATGTTTACCAGTGAGATATTTACACCAGTAGCGAACCATGACCTTTAAACCTGGGCCCGCTACCCCCCCCCCCCCCCCCCCCGAAAATTTTTTTCCCTTTCTTAATAAACTGCAATAAAGAAAAACTGAGACGACAGTACAGCTTTAAAAACGCAATAAACAATAATATCTGTACTAGATAACGTCTTAAACAAAATAAGGTTCACAGCTCCGTGGTTCTCGGAAGCGGAATATGTAAACAACGCGCACGAGGACGTCAAAGGGATGAATCGAAACTAGATAGCGGTGGTGCTAACGACAGCTAGCATCGCCACAGCGGGCGGAAATTATCATACAGTTAAGCCCGCCCACTAAGAGAGAAGATATGATTGGTCAATTGTGCTGTCATTTGAAACTGGTATTGCGCTGAATTATAACTGCCAGGCCCTCTGTAAACGAACAGCGGGCATCACAGTCCTGATAGGGGGAGACACAGACTCACAGGCTTCCACTTAACCCCTCACCTTCCAACACAGATTGAATAGACACGGGTGAATATTTTATTTGCTTATATTTTTGTAATTGTTTAGATGTCGAATGTCAAACTGTAAGTAGATAAAATAAAATTGGATAATTATATATATAATGCTTTAAGAATATTTTAGGCCCTCTGGGAGGGCGTAGAGGGCCCTGACGGTTCCCCACTGATTTACACATATGAAGTGTTAAAACATGCAAATATATAATATTTATCATATTTTTTGTGACCTCTTGTTTTGACATGAAAATGACCCCATACATGGCGATGAGTTTGAAAATTGCATTTCAAATGCATTGACATTGAGTGCAAATGCACATTAGGTGAATAGTATTTTACTTGTTGCACATCACATTAAACATTCATTCCAATTGGGAAATACAATTCAATTGCACATGAAAACAGAATGATTGAATTTCATTTTTAGTTTTGAGCTCAAACTTGTATGCATCAGTTGAAAATAGCTTTGAATAACATTGCCATTTTGTGAACTATATTTTCATTGTGGTACTGACAATGGAGGCCATACAATGGGGCCTATGAGTCTTTCATACCAACCCTGCAACTTTAAGTCTGCTGCTTGTGGTCTTACTACAGCAGCGAAAACATATGTTCTGTTCTTTTACATTGATGTCCAGTTTCTTTGAAGTAGTCCTCCTACTTCGGAGCAGTGGAAGATCTAATATTTGTACTGTCAGGAAAATAAATGTCGTAGCACTATTCTGTTTATTGTGAACATTCTCCCAACTCCCACCATCTTTGGTGACTTCCGTGATGAGCTATGTGTACATGCTTTTTTGAGTTATTTGAAAACATGAATAGTAGGATATTGGAAGCAAAGCTTAACACAGTTATATCTATAATTACTTGTGTTTGATTAAAGCATACGTTCTTGAAGCATTAAAACCCCTGACAGAATCAAACTTACTCCAAGCTAGTACAGATGGTAAGATCCACAGAATTTATTAATTACAAATGCCAACATGAGTGGATCATATGCCATAACTATGTTCCCATAATCATATGGAAATAAAATAAATAAAACATCGGCATGTGAAAGTGCAAACGGCTTGTATTTTCGAAACAGAAAAGGTCACCATGAAATGAACCTATACAAAATCTGTACAGTGGTGTTCCACACTGTTCGCCGTCTTAATAAGTGATTTCCAGAATCTGCTTCCTAGTGGTTGCAAGTGTGTACTGCAGGGACTTATGGTGCTCCTCCTGCAAAAATGAGCTCCAAGGCAGCTTGGATATCTCCTCCAGTGGCCTGCAGGGCCCTCAGGATCAGCTCTTCATCTCGGATACCCATGTCACGAAGCTGCTGAAGCTGGGATTGCCACTGACTCTGGAAACACACACGTCCATAGGTGTCTTACACACAGACCTTCCACCAAAGCCACTACTTAGCACACTTGGCACGCTGTGAAAATGCTCTGGTTGGTACTCACTTGCAGAGACGATATGCTGGATACCTGTAAAGCTTGCTGCAGTGCCTGGTTAAAGAGGTCGTTTGTTATAGGAGTTCCTGCAGGCATTGGAGACACTCCTGAAGAAGGACCCTAACAGCAACACAGTGAGATTCGGAGTGAATGCTGATGTTCAGAAGTAAAATGAAAATATAGAAGAAAAAGAAAAAGACTATTCCTGTTGTCAGATTTACGAATAGAATCACTTTGTAGTTAACGGCAAAAATATTTGGCCAGTGGCACTTTTCTTTTGTCATGGTTCTATTACCATGTATAAATCAGACTGGCTTTCAGAACTTAGCTGGATGAGTTAAAGACGTGAGTGGATACAATGAAAAGTGCTTTTTTGTACATCATCAATTTCAGAGTGTTATAATGGCCTACAAAGAAAAGGTGCAGGCTCTCAGCTTTCATTTCAAAATATGTATCCCATGAACTGTTAAGAAATAATAGCCAATCTAATACCCACTGAACTCCAGTTCTGAAATGAAAATTAAATTGACTATTGACTATTGTATTTTAATACAAACTCACTACATAATTTCATATAGAATGGGCTGGAGTACATGACCAAATGAACAACAATGTTTTACTTTCTGAATACAGTACTCCCATACAAATGAAACACTAAACAACTAACACTACTGCTTTTGCAGTATCATATACAGAAATGTAAACTGTGTTTAGATTAAATTTGCATTTAGATTATCAAAAAAAAATCTTGAGTGCTTGGTTTATTTGTGTTGTAAGAGTACGTCCGCCAGTGTGTATTAGTGTGTTAAGAGTTGTGTGTACCTGGTTTCCTACGGTGGGGGTGACAGCACTGCTGTCTGGAGTGCTGGCCAGGGCCAGGGCTGTGGCAAGCTCATTCTGAGTGATGGGTCTGGGGCCCAATGCTCCACGATACCCTAAAGAAGCAGGCCTTAGACCTGTAGAGTCTGCAGAACTGGAGGTTGGCCCACCACCACTTCCCTGCTGCAGATCAAAAAACATTAACTCAAAAGGGCACAGTGCCAGTACATATTCATCACAATTTTAATAACAAATGTGATGTCTAACCGAATGGAACTCTTCTTCATCATCAGACATGCCTTCAAAGAGAATACCTCCTGCAGTTGAAAGTATCTCTTTAGTCATTGTTTATCAGTGTACTAATATCATTATATTAAGCATGCTAAACACAAAATGACAAAAAATTTAAATATCATTGATCTAAACTGCTACAAAATTATAGGTACCACTAGTATACGCTCCAGTATATGCTATAGATACAAAATTATGTACAATGCTAGAGCTGCATTCAAATGGACTGTCTGAATTCCTGCTTCACCTGGCATGTCACTGTATGAGCTGGAAGACACATTCCGAGAGGTACTGGCACTATGCTGGCTTGGCACGCTGCCAGCCACCGAATGCATCACCAGAATAATGCCATTAACTAGGGCTGGGTGAGAGTAAATCAACCTAGTGGAGAGACACAGAGGCAAGGGCATTCGTCTAACTTAACATATTTGGAGCATTTTAAACTGGTGTGTAATTCATCTAAACAGAGAAGAGGAATACAATGGAAGCAAGCAGAATCAGTAAAAGACTGAGTTTTGTGGTAATCTTACTCACGTGTCAAGCATGCTGGGATCTGTGAACTGCACAAAGAGATCCTTGTCTTGAAGGACACCTAAAGAGCAGTATTCACATTTAAACTAAGAGCTGAGTTCCCAAATGTCTCACAGCACTAGAACCATGATAAGGTTGGAACACAAATGTCACAAATATCACTTTTAGCACATGAAGAGTTAGGATGCGTTAAGCTTCTTGTGTTAGCATGTGTTAAACTTTTAGGAAATTCACTGGTTTAATTTTCTGTTGGCAAAACTACACAAATATATATAAATTAGGTATATCTATATACTTATATAAAAATTAGGTATGTCTATATACCTAATATATACAGCTGAACCGATACACTACCAATCCTTTTTCAGGTAATGTATACAACAACTGACTTATTTTATTCTCTGCAATGCAATAATGCAACATGCTTTCTCAAATGTATAAATACACAGAAGCAACCTACCTAGGGCCAGTGGATCACTGCTCAGACCAGGTGTGGCCACAATGATCTGATCCAAAGACTCCTTGTTGTTCAGCATTTTAAAAATCTAGGTTGAAACACAAGAGTTTCGTTCCTTAAAGTCAATGTTTCCTTAGATCCTGCGTGGACGTAAACCTGAACCTACCGAGTCTCTGTAGGCTGCGCTGTTGTGAAGGGCTGACTGAAGCACTCGGAGTTCTCTCGCAGCGGTTACTCTGTCCACCGGCTCTGAAACAACACATTATTAGAGATGTTTCCATCACCGTTGAATCTTCTTACATCTCGCGACTTTGTTGTCTTTCCTTTAATGTAACTCTTGGTCAGCAGGACCCTACCAGGCTGGATCTCGGGTTCTGGCCATGACTTCCTCAAGATGTGCACAGTTGATCCCGACTGGATCCCATAAGACTCTAAGGTGAGCTCATCCCTCAGTCTTCTGCCACAGAACACCAACTCTGTAACACATAACAGTATTGTTACGCCTCTAGCACACTATCACTACTCGCTCTATGGGCTATGTGCTACCTATTATCCTGCTAGCCAGCTTTCATATCTGCATTATTGGCCAGTTTCTGAACACAAGATGTGTTTTGGATATTTCACATGGCAGCTGTTACACTGACCTTTAAAGTAAAAACTCCAGCTACACTTTCAGCCACGCTACCAAGCCAGTACTACGAAAGCATTAATTTTCTATGTGATCCACCAGCAAAAATTATATCATCAGTTATGTTCAATGGGGCAGAGTTGAAAATTGATGAAGTGCACATGGAAGTTGCTGGAAGTCTTTAACAGTAAACTGTAAATATCAGTTACACCTACATGACATGTGTACCCATGCAGAAGTGATGATTTTCTGTAGGTCTTTTATAATAAAGAGGCAAACAAGTTTGTTTCATATGGCAATAGTAAGTCAGCTAACAGGCCAGTTGTGTTTAAAGTACAGGTTAAAACCACTCACTGTTGCAGCCATAACCCACCTATGAGCTCTGGATCCGGAATCGCATCTGGCAACTGCGCTGAAACAAGTTGCTTCAGAGTGGCGACCCGATACTCTCCAGGTAAAACGTCGCCAGGTTCCGTCTCTGGAAACTGAAGCACTGACTTTGGGAGAGAAGGTTGATCCATGAGTTTCAACGACAAACGCCACTCGGAAAAATCCATTACTAATCTGATCAATGAGGGTTGATATAGATATAACTGCGCTTTTGCATAGATAACCGTTTCAGATTAGAGGCTCAACTGCTTTCTAGATTGATTAAGGAGATACGGACGGATAAAGCAAGCAATAAAACGTAAGCAATCATTCATAATCGTACAGTCTTACGAGGCTTTTAAGGTGTAGCTAGCTATCTCCTGGTCTCCTTACAGTAAGCAGGTCCCATACACAAATTCCATCTTTCATTTGTGCGGAAGGACGTAAGCGGTGAACGTTACGGCGCGTATGGGAATTGTAGTTTCATTCATAGCCTGCGGTTAGCACAGGCTGCAGTGTCCTACAAACATTAGTACAATGGTAAAATAAAAACTAAAATATATAAGAACAGAATATGTTTTGACGATAGATAGATAGATAGATAGATAGATAGATAGATAGATAGATAGATAGATAGATAGATAGATAGATAGATAGATAGATAGATAGATAGATAGATAGATAGATAGATAGATAGATAGATAGATAGATAGATAGATAGATAGGCTACTTAAAAACATGCTGAGCTAGGACATACAAAAAAAATCTACCACCTGATTATATTTTTAATAAACAATTTGATGAGAACAGTAGACAGGGCATAGCATGAGTACCTAATTTAATAAGATGAGCAATGAGTTGTGTTTTGTTTATTGATTTGTGGATAGTCCCACAGATTGTAACCCATATACTACCTGAGGCCACTGTGGCCACAGAAGGAGTTGAGTAGCCACTGTGGCCACAGAAGGAGTTGAGTAGCTACTGTGGCCACAGACGGAGTTGAGTATTTGGGTCCTGCACCAGAAAAGCTTCTCCAGGACCAGAGTAGAAGTAGAAGGTTGCTAAAGGTGCTCTTGGCATCATAGAAGAAGGAAGAATTATTGAACATGTCTTCAAGTTTTGTTACAATCACCTTCTGTGATGTTCCCTAAATAAATAAGACAGTTGCTTTAACTGATTGGTTCGTAAAAATACTCTTTGAAGATTCACAAGGATTATGTATTATATACTGTTTTTTTAAAACATTTTATAAACCGCTGAATTAAGTTAGAAACTCCCTTTTCATTCTCAGCTATATTCATTCCTTGCCGCTAGTTGGAATATTATGTCACACAGACCTGTATTGGTGGTGTGGTGCTGTGATTCACAGTGACAGATGGCTGCTTGGCTGGATATTCTCTTCAGTGAGTGCCAGCCGCCACAGTACACACTAGAGGAGCGGGGACGGCAGAGCCCTGGGGAACCAGGGCACACTAGTCATGGTAGGAAGAGGTAACAGCCCACACGTTTCTCACCCTGAAAAGAGGAGACATCTAGTTAAGCCAAACCTAGCGATGCCCTACCTGCACACTGAACAACATGGCAGCAGGACCGCCCAGGGCAACACGAGGATAGTGCCCGTGACCAAGGGACTGCCCCAGAACCACACCACTAACAGCACTGCACTTTGCACTGTTTGGTAGTGCTCCTGGTACAATATTGTTCAATAGTATCATTTAACCACATGCATACATATTGACTTATAATTGTTTTTATGCAACTAAACTAACTAAAATGTGGCGTCCATGTGCAGAATCGTATTATGTTCAAAGTAAGAACTTTTTCCTAAGTATGTCTCATGTTTTACCCTCTTTAATTGCGTCTGTATCTGTTTGAACTGCAAGCTACTCTGGATTGGGTTGGATCTGAAAGGCTTCGTGTGGGTGAATTCTCACATGGATGACATAGGGTTATGTTAGGCTTGGAGTCTAAACTGTTTAAAAATACCTGGCACGTGTATTATAACAAGGTATTAAATGAGACGACAAACAAAACATACTGATGATTTTGTGTGTGTGTGTGTGTGTGTGTGTGTGTGTGTGTGTGTGTGTGTGTGTGTGTGTGTGTGTGTGTGTGTGTGTGCACATGTATGTGCGTGTATGGTCTGGAGTTGGTCTGGATGGAGATTTGAGATGCAAATCACATGGTGTGTCTGATTAATAGAGTGGCTGCAGAATGGATTCTCTAATTTGATTAATTAGGCTCAAGACCTCATCTGCAGTGTCCTGATGAGAATGGGAGATTAAGCACCCTGAAGAAGTCAGAATGTGCATTACCCTAAGAGGAATTATGGAGCAAGTGACTGAGCATTAGGTATGCAAGTGGAAGACAGAGAGAGAGGGAGAGAGAGAGAGAGAGAGTAAGAAGGCAACAAGAAGCATATTAAAACTTTTACCTTAATCTGTCTTAATCTGCCTGTAGAACATTAGGTTGAGAGCAGGATCTATACAGTATTTTTTAAGTAAGAAACTCAGTACATATAAATACAACAATACAAAGTACTTAATTCATTCTGATTAGTGCACATATTACTCGCAAAAGTCAACAGTTTATGTCTTTGGCCAACCTTATGAACGTGGCAAACTGGTGCACTGGGTTTTGACTATTTTATGTTTGCATCAGCAGAATTGCACTTCCTCTCTCATCTTCATCCTTCACACAGCTTAGTAGAATGGATGAGCTTTGTGTCACATGGGCACCAAGACATAGAGGTGGCAGAGGAAGGTCACCTGTGCAATCTGACCCCACTGCTTGCCACACCCCTCCAGTGCAGACTTAGGCTGTGTTCGAAATAGTCTACTACATACTACTGGCATACTGATCGAGCCCCAAATCAGTATGCCGTACGCAGTATGTGACCAAAATGAAAATTTCCAGTACACGAAACATACCCGGATGACCTACTACTTCCGCAAAATATTCCAGTACGCAAACAGAGCTATCTTCGTGGTGTACTGCATCCCATCATGCAACGCTACGATCACGTGACCCCGTAGTATGCTTTGCTTTTGTCGCATACTGGAAACTGTACTGCATACTACTACGAGGACCAGTATGCAGTATCCAGTATATACTGAGTCCAGTATGCAGTATGCAGTATGTAGTAGTCTATTTCGAACACAGCCGTAGTCTTCAGGGGAGACAGATCGACATGTAGGCAGCTTGTCGTTCCAGGGAGAACCGCGTCACAGCTGAACTATTACACATTCAAACTGTCCGGTGAGGAGGCACCAGAGAATTCATGTTTTAACTTTGGAAAATGTAACATTTTAATATCAGCAGCTTATAAGATTCAAGTAACAGTGCAGTGGTTCAACATAGGCGAAGTAACTAACTTCGTTAGAAGAACCTAGCAAATGTTATTCTTTCAGGTTGAGACAAATATAAAGTAAGTATTTTTAATCATCCACAAAAATGATAATTCCTGTTAAATTATGTTTTGGTAAACTAAACTGTGTACTGCTTTATTTCCTCACATCGTCTATATAGCAAGTGTTAAGCAGAGTAATGCCACAAAAAAATGTAAAAATGCTTTCAAAGCTATTTAAATTGTTCACTTTTGAATCTACAACACTACATAAGACTTTCACGCTGGGCCTTTCTTGTGAGTGACTGAGATAAAGTATTATGACTGGGGAATGGATTACTGAGTGAATGAGTCAGCACATAGCCCTAAGGGCAATTCTGAAGTCAGCTGCCCTCATTTCTGACCTGAAGCAAGGCTAACCTCTCTGACATTACGGAGGATAAGCTATCACTCATTTCAAGTAATTTTTTATCTTTCGGTTGTTAAATCTGTTGTTAAATTGGGGTTCTTACTTTCATGGAACACCAGGTGTACTGAAATGACATCATACCTTAACTGAGTGAAACTGCGACTGCACATTGTCCTTCGTGGTGAGCCCTTACCTCTTTTAATGCATTTTAAGTTCATTTACAATTAATCTTCTTATAAATCAGAATGCTTTTAACATTGTGTAAAGAAGAAATGTGTTGAAAATAAGTAAATAAGTTAAAAGTTTTTTATACACTTGATCATTTTAGGAAGGTTGTTTAATCAGACTACCAGGATTCAGAGCAGTTGAATGCAGTTGAATGCTGTGCTGTTCATGCTTTCTTTTAGGTAAGTTCACCTCCAATTTAGTTTGGAGCTATTTGCTGCACGTGTGGGGGTGAGACCAAAACTAGTTTAGACTCTTCATGGTATCATTTTCAAGAATATTGTGCTTTTGTGACAGTGTCTCTCCACCAGTATCTCCCCGCCAGTGTCTCTCCACCAGGGTCTCTCCGCCAGTGTCTCCCCACCAGTGTCTCCCCGCCAGTGTCTCTTCACCAGTGTCTCTCCACCAGTGTCTCTTCACCAGTGTCTCCCTCCTCCGTGGCGTCCACATGGCCTTATGTTGTACTTTCTGTTGTGCTTTTGTTGTGGCACGTGTGTTTTGAGTGTATGCCACGCCTCACACAGGTGCTGTTTTGATTGTATGCCACACCTCACACAGGTGGTGTTTTGAGTGTATGCCACTCTTCACACAGGTGGTGTTTTGATTGTATGCCACACCTCACACAGGTGGTGTTTTGAGTGTATGCCACTCTTCACACAGGTGGTGTTTTGATTGTATGCCACTCCTCACACAGGTGGTGTGTTTTTTTAGTGTATGCCACACCTCACACAGGAGGTGTTTTGATTGTATGCCACACCTCACACAGGTGGTGTTTTGATTGTATACCACGCCTCACACAGGTGGTGTTTTGAGTGTATGCCACGCCTCACACAGGTGGTGTTTTCAGTGTATGCCACACCTCACACAGGTGGTGTGTCTTGAACTTTATTTGCTGCTTCACCTTTGTGTTACATTTTTATGTCTACCTTTATAAGCCTGTTGGCTTTCTTTACTTGTGGATTAGTCCACGTTTATGTTCGTTCGTTTCAGTAAACTCAATAAGTGGAGACATGCATTTGTCTTTTCTGCATGGTCTTCACCCGTGACAGCTTCAAGCAGACAAAGCACTGGTAATCTTAACTCTTAAATACGGAAATAAAGAAAAGAATTAAAAGCAGCATTTTATTTCCTGGAAAGAGAAAAGAATATATGGACATATGTAGCATTAACACCTTTTGAATAAATATGATTTGTTCACTTCAAAGTTGTTTCATGTCAGTGGGGTGTTTATAAGGAGTTTAGTACTTGTGGTTACTTGAAGTCTGTTGTTTAGCAGGACTGTAGGGAGGCGGAGTTTGTGTACTCTTGTCTGACACCGTCTGGGTGCTCCTGTTGCGCAGAGTCGCTTTGCTGGGGCCCGGTTTCATCTGCCATTTGTGGGCAGACCCGGACAACAAGGCCGGAGGCCTCACGGGTCGTGAGGGGGAGGTCGAAAACACAGAGTCACTGGATGAAAACCTGGAGGATCTCCCGCCACAGTTTTCTTCTTCAAGATCATCATCGTCATCATCATCATCACAGCATAGCGCATGATACAGAGTCTTATCGCAGCACTGCGTTTTTCTGCTGTCAAAGAGCCAGGAGGCCGTGGGGCTGTACAAGGCCACCGTGGCTCCATTAAGGGCAGGGAGGTCTCCACAGCTCTGACGGCACAGGCACGATTCTTCTCTCCCAGCAGTGTCTACCAGAGGGGTCTGTAGTAAATGGCCCATGTCATGGTTCTTAGAAAAAGTCTCTGCTCTAAAAACTTCCCTAAGTTCTCTCTCACTGCTGAAAGCCAGGGTCACGTTGTTCTCCTCCGTGTCCTGTCCTGTGGCCAGGATCACGTTGTTCTTCTCCGTGTCCTGTCCTGTGTCCAGGGTCACGTTGTTCTCCTCCGTGTCCTGTCCTGTGTCCAGGGTCACGTTGTTCTCCTCCGTGTCCTGTCCTGTGTCCAGGGTCACGTTGTTCTCCTCCGTGTCCTGTCCTGTGTCCAGGGTCACGTTGTTCTCCTCCGTGTCCAGATCAATGTTCACTGTCAGTCTGTCAATTTGAGCTACTACCTGTAGAAAAAAAATTGGAAATTACAAATTAAGAAAGAAGAATTCAAATATAATTAACTGGCATTTGCGAGAAAGACCACACGTGCAACGTCTTGCTCTTAATTTTCTCTATAAATGATCAACTTCACTGCTGAATTATGGGTCTGAACTGGGTGATTAGGATTATGTTCCTGACTACCTTCTTGACATCTTCCTGCTTCTTGATTTTCCTTTAACCTTCTTGACTTCTCCATTAACCTGCTCTTCTTGACTCGACTTGCTATTAGCTGTTCATTTCTGTGTGCTCTATGGCATGTTGCTGTTCAAAACTGAGCAGTGAACAGTGAGCAGTGAACACAGTGGTCATTCTTCCACATTCTGAGACAGTGGAAGTTGTGTACAAGACATTCTCAAGGCTGGAACACACAGCAGAGACACTAAATCACATGGAGGGGGAGCAGGTTGACATGAGCGGTCATGATCCCCCTCATGCTTGTCTTTACCCACACAGAACCAAGCACGGCTGTGTGTCAATCAGTAATAATGATCTCAGAGTGAAGGGGATGCAGTTATAACAATTCCGGCTGTGTGCGTTTGCTTTTAAAGAGAATGATTATTAACAATATTAAAACAATAATCTTATTGGTTTAACCTGTTCCATTCCTGTACCTTTTCCCCACTTGTGTAGGCACCAAACAGAATCAATCGACTTATGAGATGATATATACGTGATGAAATTTCTGATATGTAATCTAGTTATGGAGTAAAGGATAGAAAGGGTAGCTCATTAGGCATCATTTACATACATAGACAAACTCAGATTTAGCTGGCAAGGTCTGGTAAGAAACATCTAATGTTAATTAGAGTGGACACAAATGACAGACTCAGAGTTCCTTCTCCAAACACCTGGAGAGTTGAATAAAATTGCAGGTCTCAAACACAAATGCCCCACTGAAGTACGCTGTATGAGTGTGTTTACGACGTCTCTCTGGTTTAAGTGGAGCTGTGGATCACCTTATTGAATATCAGAATCTACTTTCATGTCAGCTTTCCTTTATCAGGTTCAGCGCAGCCCTGAACTGTCAGGATATTCATGGGTAATGCAGACCCGGTAGTGACCGTCTTCCTGGGCGCAGATCACGATGCCTAGAGATGGTAGTGGGTCAGAAGGACAGAGTCTGACATGTACCGCAGTACTGGGAGAAGACGGCTGGACGTAAGAGCTAACTGGGAACCTGAGTTGCAGCTACAGCTGTTTTAATGGGTGACGCCAATGCGGCCTCAAACTGGTTCATGGATAATAATCCCAGTTCCGCAGTTCTGTTGGAGAGGGTGAGGGATAAAGATTTGAGAACAACCTATAACTTTAAAGAAGACATGCGTGTATACAGTAGCATCACTTGGGGAAACACGTCAGATGTTCTCAGACTGAAGTGATCTCAGGCTGAGATGGCAGGTACGACTGATCTTCAGAACTCCAGATGAATTATAGAGGAGCAAAGACTGGGATGGGCGAGGAACTGAGTGCTCGGGTTCTTACAGTATCATACAGTAACCAGTGAAAGAAAGAAAACAGCCATGTGGAGGAAGAGATTACCTCCCATCACATGATGCAAAATGAAGCAACCTAGTACTGGTTAACTCACTTGAGAAAATGAAACCAGATATGCATGTCTGACACTAATGAGAAGGAATCTTATTTTTCTGATGCTTTGCAGCAAAGCATTTGAATCCTTAATTATAGTTAGGCCTTACAGCTGACAGGTTGTTTGTGCTTCAGTGTCAGCCGTGCGGTTTTCTTGATGTGCAGTGTGTGTGTGTGCTCTAGAATACCTCTCGGAGCTCTCTAGCCACATCCTTCAGCTCAGTGAGAACCTCTTCCAGTTGGTCCATCACCATCCGTATGTGGCCACGGATGCACTTCCTACGATCCGGACTCTCAGCCAGGGCCGGAGCTCCTAGCAGTGAGTTGTAGAACATTCTTCACACGGGCACAGCACCAGGCAGAAGGGCAGAGTGTCCTGGGCTCCATGGCAGGAGTCCGATAAATGTACAGCGTTTATCCCAGTGAGAGGCATTGCTGCTGGGCACATATTGGACAGATCAGGCTGACCATGAGACGTCTTCCACACCTTTACTGTGGCTGTACGAGTTTCAGATAGTTTTCATTTTATTCAAGAACATCTGTCATGTTAAAAGGTAAACTTGAATAGCATCGAAGGATTAAAGATTTGAATAATATCACATATTGGAACTAATATATGCTCCTTAACATCATGCATGTGTCCATTGTTTTAAATGTAATATATCCTTTAAGATGGATAATTTGCCAAAAACTGAAAAGAGACTAGCACAACTGAAAATCTTCTCTGTTCTGGCGGGCTTGTCTGAGGTAGAATGCCGCTATTTTAGGAGTTCAGGATGTTACGCAGGTCAGTGTCAAAAGTAACAGTAGATTCAGCATCTTACATTGTCTCTGTACTCACAGATCTGCACGGTGACTATATTTTGTGCACGCGAAAATTGCAAGCTCCGTCTCAGTGCGGTTCAGAAGGTGAATTATCCAGTCATGATTTTCCAAGTAGGCTGAGAACAGAGAGAGAATTCTACACACAGAATCCAGAAGAGAGAGAGAGAAAGAGAGAGAGAGAAAGAGAGAGAGAGAGAGAGAGAGAGAGAGAGAGAGAGAGCGAGCATTGCGGAGTTCATTCAGCTTGACACACAGAAGGAAAAGCAAGTACCACAGGTCCTTGAGAAGAAACCATCATCCTGAAGGAGAAAAAAAAGAGCGGGACCATCCACTCCAAACCGGTGAGTGCTTCACTATCGTCTGCAGCCTTTCAAAGTTGTGGCAGTGGTCCAGGTTTGCCATTAGCCAAGCCATCCAAAACTAAGCTTCGGCACCCAAGTGTGTCCATAAGAGGCTGTTGTGAGGTGCTGTGCTGTTTGCTGTGCACCGTCTGTGCTCCTGTGCTGTGAGGTGCGTCTCTCATCTCCATCAGCTTGAGCTCAAACCTCCACCCAGGAAGGCAGCCTGTAGTTTGTAGCTTGTTCTAGCTCCCTTCCTCTCCTCTCCCTCTTGCTCACCCCCCCCGATCTCTCATCTCCCCCACCCCACACCCTTGCACATTAATTTCCTATCTTTACCCCTCTCACACTGTTTCTCTAAGCGGCGTTATCATTTTTTAAAAATCGTTTCTTTGATAGTCACTTCCTTACACAAACTCTTTTAGTGTGTCTGTCTGTCTGCCTGCCTGTCTGTCTCTCTCTCTCTCACACACACACATATTCCCGTTCTTCATCTCACTCTTTTATACAGCTTGCCACCTCAATTGGGGAAGCAAATTAATTCAATTCAACGTTGCATTGCAGGAAGAAAGGCATGATGCTCTGGCACTGCAGCAGCAGAAGCAGGGCAGATTATCCCATTAAACACATTAATGGAAAGTGCGGGATATAGATGAGGAACAGGAAGCCACTCCCACTCCCTCGCTCGGCTCTAGCTCATGCTGTAATTATACGGGAGAGTTCTCCCACCATAAACTCGTGCCTTGCGCTATCGATGGAGAACTGACTCCCCCTTTCCGGCATCCTCCAGGCAGGACTTAAACAAAGGTCTCCACACTTTCTGATATGAATCTGATGAAACAAGGACTCAAGACAGTAATGACTTTTATACTTCAAAGAGAGTATGTAAAGCTCACTGAATGGCTTACACAAATTAATTTGCTACCAACCTTGTTCTTGTTGGAATGTCACAAACAAGGACCTGCCAATTAAGTCTTTCCTCTACCCTCCTCATTAATGTTGGATCACTTTCCCAATAAAAAAAAAGAAACTTCTAACCATGTGTGAATGACATGTCCAACCCATGCAAGAATTGAAAGTGCCAAAGTTTATTATGTAGACTGACCACATGATGCCATGGCAAGTTGTGGATGGTGTTGTTTCAAAGCGTGTCGAGATGTACAGCACCATCTGTCCTTCTCTCCCTGACCTGGAGGGACGCACAGACACCTTGGCCTAGCTCAGAGATGCACAATACAGCAAAAGACGTGATAAAGAGTAAGATGCATTAGAACTGGGATGGCTAAACTCTGATGAACTGGACCTCCAGAATAACACGACACAGACAGAAGGTTGTGAAACAGGGTGTTGATATAAAATAACACTTCTACCAAGCTCATCTCTGCCCTCTGCTGGGAAAACTGATTTAAAGAAGTATAAGCAAGGATGCTGAAAGAATTAGATTACTGTCTCACACATATTCCAACAATACATTTACTAGCCATAAGGAAACACAAAATAATACAAAAGCAATACAAAATGGTCTAGAAAAAAAATCTCTAAAACCTCCTGGAGATCATGTTGCTTTTAAAGAGCACGACCAGGGTTGCCTGGTTCTAGAGTTTTTATCCTATAGTGTGTTCATGATAATGCAGCTTAATTAACTCAGGACTCAAATTCTGTACTTGTGTCAAAGAAAAAGAATGATAATTGTAACATGACACCAACTTTAAGAACATTAAGATAAATGACAAAGAAAGAAAGATAGTGTAGAGAGAAAGAGAGAGAGAATATATAATGGGCAAAGAAAGACTGGAGTGAAGGGAGACGGCTATGTCTCACTATTTTCTCCATGTCAACAGTACATTCCATTTTGGGATGAACAACAATTACATTAACATACACACATATACTTACACACAAACACACACACACACACACACACACACACACAATCACCTATGTACACATGGCACATGATTTGATTCACAAGTTTACAGAGCACCAAACACCACACTATGACTACCTCTTTTGGTTCTATTGTTATCGTCCCATTCACTTTACACTATGAACAAGATTTAATTTACTTTCCACAGTGTTTCTGCTATATATGCATTCATACCATTTTACCATGTGTAGGTCATGACAATGGACAGCAGACTTTGCTTTTGCTAGTGCCACAGAGATATAACATTTGTACTTGAATCATCATTTTATCACCCATGTCAGATATGAGCCTTTTCATCTCCGTTACTTCTGATCCAAGTACCAGACAGTGGTTGTAACACATCCTGTCCACTAGATGGCTCTCTGATTTTCTAGGTTCTCAATCCCAGTGCTGGGGACTCAGTCCTGCAGTTTCTCTGCTCCTAATAAACCTTGTCCAGGACATCAGCTACTTATCACGTCCTCCGTGGTCTGGATCAAGTGTAAAGGGACACATTAAACCTGAATGTGTGCAGACCTCTAGGGCCCCAGGACTGGATTCATGAACCTCTGCTTGAGGGCACCGTCAACAGCAGAAGATGAAAATTACTAGATTGATTGTCCTCTTTCAACAAAGCCCGTGACTACTCCAGTGTAATAGGTGAGAAACAGTGAACACTACTGTCTCACACATTCACATACACACAAAAATAATGACTATGGTCTTTTACAGTAACCTACAAAAATTATACATACACATCAATACATGATACACATCAACTCCTGATACACATCTTACATGAACACATACTTCACAGTTCTTCAGATGAGATGCTATTTTACAGATTTTAAAACATTTTCATTACATATACTGTACATAATTTTGATGCATTTACTTTTTTGAATGAATTTAAAGTATATTTGAGAATATATAAAGACACTTCCAACTCGACAGCTTCAAATGTAGCCACTTCACATCAATCCATGGACAAATTCAGTTCTCTATAAACTTAAATCTATATCGGTAATCTTTCTGTCTTAATTACACACATTATGTCTTGAAAATACAAAAACCTTATTATTTGACCAAGGGTTTACATAATCTTTAAATCCACGTAATCTGGGAAGTTTTACACAACGATATACTGGTCACTGTACCACAGCATATATTTACACATACGTAGGTGGGATATTACAGTTTAATCTATAATCCTATTAGGAAATGACAGAATTCTGAGTGAATTATGAGTGGAGATAATAGTTCCTATGAAACCCATAGAGAGTAGTGTGCTTTAATTGCAGGCATTTAAATAGTTTCCTCAATAAAAAGGTCAGTCCACCAAAAAGGCTGGAATTGGCAGACAAATAGAAAACTAAATCCCCAATACTACACAACACCACTTATTATATAAATAAATTTACAAATGAAATGAATAATAACAAAGAAGCAGGTCGTGGGTCATCTCTGTGACCTCCAGATCATTCTCTCCTAAATTTAGTGGGCTGAGCTCCATTTTGTATTGTCTGCTAACAGGATCCATTATTATTCCTTCTGTAGTTCAAAAATGATGCCAATGTCTGCTGGGATTTTTGGAAATACAGAAGTTCCAAAAATAATTTCATAATCTTTTTACAGCTTTTTTTTTTTTTTTTTTTTTGATATTCAGCCCTGAATTAGTATTTGACAGATGTGCAAGATTGCTTTAGTTTGACTTTGTTTGACAACATGTTGAGGGGGAAAAGAACAACTGAAAACCTGAGGTAAGAAAACAAAATTAAACTAACCAAAAATCTGACCATTGTTAACATTTTTACACTTTACACTAAACAATACAGATAAAATTAAAAACATAACTGTACAAGTATATGGCTATATGGCTATGTGTATAATAACCAAAAAAACAAGCCAGATGTTTGACTTACTGTAATGAAACATTATGATCAAAGAACATTGGCTTGTCAAAGACCAATGGCTCAGTACAATGGAAAGTAACTTTCATTCATTTTAACTTATTTAACCTCAGTTATAGAGGTTTATAACTTAATTTATGCATTTATTCTAGTGTTAGCCTTTAGGTCTCCTTTTGCACAAGACATAGATTAGGAAAACATTTAGAATACGTTGGTAGACAGTCATAACTTGTCTGCTTAAACACCAATATATTATCTTCAATGTGCTGCAGAAAAAAACTTTCAGCCAGTCTTAGGCTATCTGCTCAATGTAGAGTCAGTTTGGTGTTACATAGTGTTTTAACCATTTATACTGTCCTTAGCACTTAAAATTCCACTACGCCCAAAAAGAGACCTTTCGAATAATGTGAAATTAAATCCAGAGAAACTGTAAGTTTCAAGGTTTCTGTAGTGCAACAATGATAGTTACTATCCAATGCCCAATGCACTAGGAACCTAGAGAACACTAGAGAAGCACTGGGCCATGGAATGCCACCATATTTCAGCTACTATTAATGGCAAAATAGTATGTAGCTATTAAAACTGCCTTGTTAGCACAAAGGAGGACTGGCAGTTTAGCACTGACAGGGCCAACAGACCGAAAACAATACTTTAAACAGCTAAAGCAAAGTCCTATGCATTATTCTACAGGAGACAACCCGTTTTAAAATAAATCTGTCAGTTATTTGCACTCTTCCCACTCAAATCTGTCACCTTGTTTTGGACCCCCCCCCCCCCAAAAATACCCTGTTGCACTTATTTCTGCCTGTTATTACTAAAATCCTTTTACATAGGGTCATTGTAGTTATAGGTGGGGGCATCAGAGTACTGCCCCTGCACGGCCCCCTGGGCTGCCCCCATAGCTGCCTGCTGGGCGGCCTGCTGGACGTGGGGGTTCTTCCATGCCCCCGTGGCCCACTCCTCCTGGGCTTTACTCATACTCCCACCACTGCCACGGTAGAAGTTATGGACCTGCAGCACACAAAAACATCTTTTATTTTTCTCCCATTCAGAAACCGAACTGCTGTCTTGTGACTATTGTTGAGAAATGTGAACAATGTCAATTCGGTTGATAAATTAAATCGAATATGGCGAATAAAAAAAAAAAACGTTATGAAACATTAGAACTACAATTTCAGTGCGTATCGTTACCGCCGGTATGGTCAAGAGCCGTAAACGACGGACGGGTAAAATGAGGACTGGAGAAAGAACTGCGTGTTGTGGGTAGTGAGTTGGGCACCTTGGTGAGAGCGATGAAGGAGAGCACAGCCACAGCGGTGAACATGATGGTGGGAATCAGCATTACCACAGCAGACCCAATATTAGTGCTGAAGAATGTAATGGTGGCCAGCCAACCACTGGAATGAAGAAATGAGGGATAGAGATTAGAAACACTGCACATCTACACGTTTGGAATATCGTCCAAAACGTCACTCCATTCAAATACTTTTAATAATTCATGGATTCTTCATACTTCAATGTTACAGTAAACAAGAAACAAACAAAAAGATACAAGTCAAAGGATCAGTCATGGTCCGAATAGGGTAAATGAAAATATGTTTCGTATTTATTTCCTAGCCATAAAGCTAAACATCATGTCCAATTAATGTGCACTTTCAAATAATTTTGGGTCAAGCGAGGTAACTCCACTCACAAAAAAATATGGTAAATACTTAATGTACTTATATACACTTATGGTAATCAATCAATTAATTTTTGATTAATTTTTTTAACATCTCTACAAATTCATCATCAAGATTTCTTACCACACTCCCCAGCCTGGAATGCCCACTGTCTGGATAATACTGATCACAACCTGAGCCATGAATACGAAGAAAAATGCCATAAAGTTGAAGGAGCTGTCAGTCCTGCAGAAAAAAGGTTAAAACCTCATATATAAATATTGACAGGAGACATAGGCTGTGCTTTAAATTAAGTGATGGTATCCAATTTCTCACAAACGTTCAATATAATTGCCTTTATTCCATCTTTTGGAACTAGACTGGGTCTAGTTCCCCATATTTACTTTGTAAGTCACTCTGGATAAGAGCACCTGCTAAATGCCATAAATGTAAATGTCTAGGTGTATAAAATATGATTAGAATATATACCATACTATTAATTAGTGTAAATTTACATTTACAATTATGCAAACACACAATGTACCAGTTAATTAAACCAAATAATTTTGTTAGTGCAAATTACTTTGGAAAATGACACAAAAATGTACCACAGCAACTAGCAAATGCTAATTATTTAGATTTGCCATTCTACAAATGATCATTTGGGAGCAAGACATGACATATAATTGAGCAGTTAAAATGCACACAGTGCATGATCCGAACTCACTTAAAGGCTTTGTAGATGGGCCGGAACCAGCACACATAGGAACAAGGAGTGAAGAGAATCAGCCACAGTATAGCCATCCCAAAGTTTGTGGCCCCGCCTCCTCCACACATCCATGCGAGACAACCAATCAGGTTTACCGCAAGTGTAGCACTGTTCACTGGTTGGAATAGCAAGAGAATTAAAATATTTAACTTAACATGTAGCATAATACTAAAAACAGCCAACACTTGTCATTTTATAAAGCTCTTCTTTTGGACACTTAATATACACTTATACAGGACAAACATTCACAATAATTGCAAGAATTACATGTAGAAAGCTGATCTCAGACATCAGACAAGGTTTTTACAGACTATGTAAGTCTCAAGTGTTCAAGGTTGACATCAACTTATTGCAATGCTCTTACAATATGTGAACTATCCACAAGACCAAAACATGGCTAATGGTTAGTGTCATATCTAAGATATCTCTGGCACTCCTTATCAAAAGTTAAAGCAAAACAAAAGAACAACAATAAAGCTAAATCAATTCATGTGTTGTATCTGTAATGTGAGCACCCCTAGTGTGTAGATTAGGCATCACTCATAGTTGTGGCTAGCTGTAGATAAAATGCTCTGCACACCCCTTGTATCTAAGCCAGCAAGGACACCTGCATGACGTGGGGGGGCAGAAGATTTTAGACCTGATGGTCCTGTGAGGTGTAGCGCTGACATCACCGGACACAAATCAGGCCTTACATCCTAGATTCATGATTACAGAGGGGGGTTATCTCTCTCTTGCAGACACTTTGACTGTGTGCAACGGAGATCTCTGGATCGATCCATTTTTCTTTTTAATACTTTGAATACCTCTCTTCTATTCACCTTTATTTTACTTTAATATCTTACCCATACCTCTGACTATTCTTGCTCACTAGTAAGGTTAAAATTTCAACGACAATTTGTCACCCCAGATCGGACTCGTGACAGAGGGCGGCACACCTACGGGGGAGGGCACCGATGTCACGACAAGCACCCAGTAGACTAAATTAGGGAGAGTGAGGAATACGATCTGTGTGTGTGTGTTATAAGATAAAAAAGTGGGTAAGTGTTAAAGTAAAAACGAGTGTCAGTATGCTTACAGCAAACAGCGTAATTACGCTAAGATGAAGTTCATGGGAAAGCAAAAGGGGCCAGACAGTTTGAGTCATGGGAATTTCAAACATGGGTTTCACAGTGTGGGTTTCCAGATGAAGGCAGTTTCATCACAAATCAAATAGCAGCACTAAAATTGAGTTTGGGAAAAGAGCAGACTGAGGGGTTAAAGGTCAAGTGGGAGGCACTTGTGATGTGTGAGGAAGAAACACAAAGGCAAATGTACAAATCACAATTAAAATTAAAGAAGAAAACTCAGAAAGAATTTCAAACTCTCCAGTATTTTAAGTATCTTTACAGATCCTGACCTGGACGGTTGTCCCAGACACCCCTGACCCGTTAATATCGCACCAGCACCACCATCGACAACACTAACAGACCCTCTTGACGACAACGGTCCAAGTTCTTCCCAAAGCCCACCACCAGCACTTCCGGAGAATTTGATGCCACTGTATGTGGTGGTGGTCAGCCCAGCAACACTGCTCTTCATGCAGACTCCTACACCACAGACTCCTGAGACCTCTGGTCAGCCCAGTGGAATCGCACACCAGGACACGGACTGCACAGGTTACAGCACAGACTACAAGCCAAGGGCGGACGCTCCCATCTCACACACAGCATCTGCCACCATCAGCGCAAGACTGGGTGAGTGTCCCAACAACATCTGAACATGTAACCTGCCCGATAGTGGAGGTAGCGGAAACAGAACGGTCTACAGAACATGGACACTAGCAGATTTAAAAGAAGTGACGAAACAACTGACACACCCCAGTGACATTGGGGAACAGACGTTTGTGACTGAACTGGAAGTGTTCTGTTGAGAGTTCAGACTAATGTTACCTGAACTGCTAGTTCATCTGGTGATGGTTCAGATGATAGTAAGCAGGACGAGAGAGAAGCAAAAGTGAAAAGTAACAAAGAAGGAATAAAAAAGGATTGGGCCGTGGAAGGGCTATTCTGTCATTAGAGCATCTGAATTTAGTGAGCCACCACATACGAGTGGCAGGTATCTCCAGTCGGTTGGTGCGTCAGGAACCATACCCCTGTCCTGTACCCCCCCTCCGTACCCCTGTCCTGTACCCCCCCCCCCCCCCCCCCCCCGTACCCCTGACCTGTACCCCCCCCCCCCCCCCCCCCCCCCTCCGTACCCCTGACCTGTTCATTGCAAGAGACGGGGACATCATTTAAGTTTCAGTTTTCTGATATCAAAAGTATGCCCAAAAAATTTGATGGAAGAGATTAATGCGTCAGTTGGGTCCTCAGATAAAAAGCAGACCGGATGGTCTGAAAGTAAAATTTTTAGAGCCCATGCAAGTCGTACGGCTTTCATTAAACTCACTCTTCATTCATGTGAGTGGCAACCAAGCACCTGTCCCACAGGAGATATTAAGACAGGACTGATTACACTCGCGCAAAGTTTTACTAACCCCACGAGTACTGACTTCAAGGACTCATGTATGCTACACTGCACAGCACACATACATGAGGAAGTATGTGAACAGGTTGAAATGTTAGTGTTAAAATGTTTGCTTTGGAATCAGGACGTGGGAGGTGGTTAAGATAAACTTGAGTGGAGCAGAGTGAGACACGTTTTCAGATGGAAAACACCAATCCACACGTCTCACTGGCTAAACCCATGAGCTGGGAGTGTCAAGGTTTGGGCTTGTGGCTGAAGCAAATGTTGCCAATCACTAGGTGCATAACGTAAAGCGTTGAGCTGGGTGGTCAGAGTGAGAGGGACTGGAACTCTTAGCTGGCGAGGTACCAATATTCCATTGCCTAGAGATAACGTGTGTGTGTGTGTGTGTGTGTGTGTGTGTGTGTGTGTGTGTGTGTGTGTGTGTGTGTAGCTGGAAGCAGATGTCAGAGACACTGTGGTCAAAATGTGGGAAAATGTGATGTGGGCCGTATTAAAGGTTGTGAACCTGTGAGAACAACACCGAAATCTGATTTCAGGCCTTGCAAACCGCGGTATCCGCTGAAGCCTTAAGTGATTACAGGCATATGGCCAGGCGTGGAGGCAGTGTTAAAAGGCAGGGTTGGTAGTCCCCTGTAACACTTCACCAGCACGAAGGGAAACTGGTTCAAGATCTCCAAGCAGTTACCTCAGCGGTAGCACCGAGAGCCCCACTGGTGCCTGGTCCCTATACACTTTTGTCTCAGGTTCCATCTGATAGTAAGTGGCTTTCAGTTGTTGATTTGGCTTTTTGTTTGTTTGTTTGATTTCTGCACCATTACATTTGGATTCTTGGGATGATACGATCAACATTTGTGGACAAGACACAGATGCCTGCGTGGTACCAAGGTTATCACCTTTAGGACCCATGGATAGGCCCATGGCTACATACCAGATTCTCACGACAACATCTCTAACGTAATAGAACAAATGAGACAAGATCAGGTCCATTGAAAGTCTGGCAAGACATCTTGAGGAATTGGGGCACCTGGCTAGTTACAGTGTGCACCCCCATTCTCATCGTGCTAGTGTTACTAGTATGTGCACCCAGAGGCGGTCTTTGCATAGAGGCGTTGCTAGGCAATTGCCTTGGGCCCCTCCCACTGTAGGGCCCCCTTGTCTAGCTAAAGCCAGGTTCACACTACACGACTTTTCAGTCATCAGGTTTTTGTGCCGTTCGCACTACACGACTGGTTGTGCTGTAATCGCAAGTCTTTCAGTTGTTGTGGCTTTCACACTACATGACTGATCGGTGACGTGGGCTCACGAATTAAACGACTGGGGAATCGCCGACTCATCTGGCTGCCGTCCAAAAACACGAGAACACGAAAATGAAACACTCGCGAGAACCAGCAACACCACGTTTTCGTTATTATTATTATTTTTTACCGTTTAACCACTCCATAGTCCCAAATTGCCAGAATTATTTCATCTCTCCGTTGCAGTGAACATAGATATAGTCAATCGCACTATTTCTCCAGTGCTGTCACAATAACTTAAACACAGTCTTGTAGTAAAGTTGTATGAAGCTAGACGCTGCTGTTGACTCACAGTCGCCGACTGGGCTAGATATGAAACATGCTAGATATTAAACATGCTAGATATTAAACATGCTAGATATTAAACATGCTAGATATCTGCCGGTCGTCTGCGACCAGTCGGCGAGCGTCTTTCAGCAGTTCACACTACACTGAGCGAGCGCCGAATGATCCCCGATTTGCGTCCGACCACAGTTTCTGTCGGCGATCTACAAAAACAGTCGGCGACTGAAAAACCAGCCTAAAATCTTGTAGTGTGAACCTGAACTTATTTCTCGCATATTAATGTTGATGGGCCCCCTAGCTAAATTCGCCTTGAGCCTCCAAATTGCTAAGTCCGCCACTGTGTGCACCCTGCCTTCTGTCTCTCACAGGGGTCTGTGCCACACAAACAGCGAGTTCTTTGGGCAAGACACGGGAGTTCCAGATGGTGACCAGCATGAATGAGGACTACGAGGTAGACTTGCCACACCGGACATTCACGCCGGACTCAGACTGTGATTCATCCGAGTTTGGACACTTTGATGACGTGAGTTTGTAAATTGCTGTAAAATGTAAATAGTTTATAAATAGCTGATTATCAATGTACTTCCTGTGATGACATTACAACTAGAAACCCGGAGTGGTCTGTAATTGATGTGATTTGTCCATAAAGGACAAAAAGTAGGCAAATGTAATGGGAGTTTTCTTATAAGTTTTCTATATGCATGTAAGGCCTCAAGTGCCTTTTTACTGTGTTCTCTTTGCTCTTGTGTTACTGTGTCTGTGAGCACCCCTAGTGTGTAGATTAGGTATCACTCATAGTTGTGGCTAGCTGTAGATAAAATGCTCTGCACACCCCTTGTATCTAAGCCAGCAAGGACACCTGCATGACATGGGGGGGCAGAACATTTTAAACCTGATGGTCCAGTGAGGGGTAGCACTGACATCACTGGACACAAATCAGACCTCACATCCAAAATTCAATCACGAGTACTTACATAACCAGCGGTAGTTGGTATGAAGATTCATGATTCAAGAGGTTAGCTCTCTCTTGCACACACTTTGACTTTGTGCAAAGCATTTTTCTATTTAATGTTTTAAATACTTCTATTAAACTTAATTTTACTTTAATATTTCACCTATGCCTCTGACTGTTCTTGCTCACTACTAAGGTGCAAATTTCAACAACATATCCCACAACTAAAGTCCTACACAAAGGACTTACTATACACATAAAGTACAGCAAAACAATATGAAATGTTGTGCAGTATGCTATTCTTTAAATAAGTAGAACATTCTTCATATTCACATTATAGAATCAACATACATACACTTATGTAAGACCATTTATATTCAGTGTTTAATGTGAAGGAAAAAACATTCAATATTTAGAAATGTTCTTGGCCTGTCGTGTTTTTCAATATCATAAAACCCTCTTGGCTATAATACATAAATCATGTAACTGGAGAAGTGTTATGCTGAAGCTAATACAGTGTTTTCAGTGAAAACACGTCTGTCGTTTTAGAGCAAACCGGCTCCTGGGACGCTTAAAGACACACAAGTTTGTGAAATTTGCACTGTGTGAAGAGGTTTGTAAATGTGAAGTGTGCAGACATACAGATCCAGAGGTAGTAGAGACGCTTGCACATGGTGCGACGTTGATCTGGGATCTCGTTGAAGTCCTGGTAAAAGCATGGCTTCAGTGGAATGAACCGGGGCAGAGGAGGAAAGTTGTTTTCTGTGGCTATAAAAAGATAATAAGGCATATAACTGTAAGCTAAGGTATTATTTATCATTAAAATTGAAAGTTAAAAACTTTATCATCTTAAAACATGACAAAAGTTATGGTTAAAAAACAATGGCTATAACACTACATGGGCTTGTCCTTGACATCTGAAAATAAGTTCTTACCTGCCATTAAGATCCTTTTAATTTAAATTCCTGGTGTCAGTAATATGGAGTAACCTAAATAAGATATTTTTCATGAACACGCATGGAACTGAAACAAAACAACAAGAATACATGTTACTGGTCACGAGTTTATGTCCTGTTTCCTGAGTAAAAACTATCCGTAACTGAGATGCCAAACTAAGGCGGCCTGTTCACTCCGTGTCCTCTAGGGGGCGCCCGCCCTGGCTCAGCAACACTGCGCCTCTGGTGGCCAGACTAATCACTTAAATAAGGCCTCCAAGAATTTCAAATATTGCAGCTATAACGAACCCTTATTTTGTTTCGTTGCCCCCATTGCAAAATGTGTTTATAACAATACGTAACTTGGCGTTTTAAACACGTGGACCGACAGGTTTGGAGGTAAATAAAGCCTCGTGTAGCTCTCACTTCACCCCGTGCTGTGATAACATGAACAAACAGGATCTCTCACAACAGACGTTGAAGTCAAATATAGATCATTAGAATAAAAAACATTCATAATCAATCGCTTTTGTAGTACACGAAATTGTTACAGTACTGAAGGGTACGCGGTGGTGGGGAGAAGACGGGGTGATTTCTTAAATGTTACTATTTATTCTATATGGGAAATCGTATCCTACACAGTCAAATAACATTCATTATTTTGGGAACGCGTATTAAAACGCAAATAACTATAAAATATGTAGCGCAGCGTATATTTTTTCCAAAACCCGACGAATGCACTGTGCTTATTTTAGGACGGTGGTGTGGAGGTCGACGAGAGCGCCCTTCAGGTGTGAAACGTTGGATGTTGCTCAATATTTCACGTCATGTGTTTCACACGACACCCGCATGTCCCGTTTATACTGCTCCAGGTTTAGATCGTGCCTTTGAGTCATTTTATTAGCAATGTGTGGATTAAGGCAACGCATCGTCTAAACATGATCACCTTACCTCGCCAGGCTGCCCAATAACGTGGTCCCCGTCGAAGCCCTTCCTTGGACCAAACGGACAACTTTCCATTCAAAATAAATGTGCAGGATGTTTTTTGTCAAATGTGTTGTTTCATTAGTCTATGTGTGAATTTGGGAGTGAAACAATCACGTCACTGTCCTCCTACACACGTACCAACCGATCCGCCTGGGAGAAGGAGCCGAGATGATGCTGTAAAGATCTCACCAACGAGCTCTCCTCTCACTTCTCGCGATACTTCATCCCTCCACTCCTCCCTAGCTGCTCCTGCTTTAGGTTCCGTTGTGATCTGTGAACAGGGCTGCGCCCTGATCGGTACTGATGGAGATGGATCATCATAGACAACAGGGTCTGTCTGTTTAGCACACCTATAATAACTGTAAATGTGAATACAGAAGAACGTATTGCGTATTTGATATTGAGCTGCAGTAAACGTGATTAAATCATGGGTAGGCTAGATTTTCATAAATATCCAGCCTACCCAAATATTCATATGTATTTCATACATATTTTTATGCCACAGGAGAAAATATATTAAAAATTGCTTCATAAATATTAGCAACTGGTCCCAAGAAGTTGAGAATGTTAGCCAACTTTTACAGCTTTTTGTATTTGGATAGACTACTCATAAAAAGTACTTTGGTGTAAGCATTTCATAATTTGTCAAATCCCTCTGTATCTTTCAGGCCACTTCTTACATTTTTAAGATACTTCTTTTCCTTCAAATTACTGTTCCATGTCCTACATGGGCGTAAGTAGACCCAGCCATGATATTTTATTGTGATGAGAAGATCCCATCCAATTGTAGCAAGCCAGTAAATAAAACAAAAATCCTAATTATCTTTGTAGCAACTGGTTGTTTGATTCAGCTAAATGTATTTGAAACCCTTCTACAAATGGGAGAGCTGACTGACTTGTCTGGGAGTTTTGGCTGAGTTATAGTACCACCACACCTATAGTTAGATTATATGATTAGATTAGATTCTGAAGAACTACCGCCAAGGATCCAGATGTTGGTGGAATATCAAATCCCTATGGAGTGATGTGTGTGTGTGTAACTGCAAGTAACTGCAATGTACTGGTAAGATATATAAGCACAACACATATAATTATGCGTATATATATATATATATATATATATATATATTCTGTTGATTCAGATCACACCTATGAATAATACTTTTCAGTTCTCACTAATAAACAGAACAGAGCTTTATTAAAAACAAAGCTAGCTGTATGCATTTGGATACAATCTTCTGATAAATATTTCAGAACACTGTAAAATCAGTATCATCCTGGCATGCATTTGTCTGTGTGGAGTTAGTAATCGTATTGCTTACTGTGGTAATGTTTGCTACAGCACTTTTAGGAATATAATCCCAAGAGTGTAATTACACTTGTGTGGATAAGACTGATGCACTGTATTGGGCCGTACAACCCATTAGATTTTTGACAGCGATTTTCATGAGGCAGCAAAACTTGCAGTGAATAATGTAGAGACAAGAAAAACAAACCTTGGCTCTTGGTGAGGTGGCATGTTCAAAAAGTGTCTTGGAGGTCATGCTTTCACAGCTTTACAAAAGATAAAACATTTCATTTTCCATATGTAGCCTACATAACATGTTCAATATTTTATGTTGAAGTGTCTTCACATTTCACGTTGCAGGTAAACGTTGAAGTGCATCAAACGTTGCAGGCTCCACCTTACGGAGAATATTCGCTAAACACGAGAGTGATTGAGAATTTAAGCGACGTTCACGAGGTGTTTTAGGTCTAATTCATGCGTCTTAGCTGCCAGTTTGACAGTTTTCCATCAGCCTCGGAGATATAACGCATGTGATAGTAAAAGACCGTGAAAGAGGAAGATTAGGAGCCAGCACGTATATCAGTGTTGTGTCTTCCAGTAGCCCAAGACGCAAGTCAACCAAATGTGCATTTAAACAGCCATGTTTTCCTAAATACCGAGTTAGATAACAAGTAACTGCAATATCAGCAGAGTGCATAATTTCCCCTAGGTTAATAATAATAAAAAATAATACTATAAAGGCTCGACACATGTTAGGAGTAGTAGAAGTACATCTCAGCTGTTCACCCGGTCCTCTCAATCTTTTCCTGGTTTTACACCCGAGCTAAGAAGCGTGATAGCCCGCCACACACCTACAACACACGGCGAGGAAACCACGACTAATTCCCCACTGGAAGTTTAAACGCGTCTTTATTTTTCTTGCTCCTCGCTTCTCCTCGACGGTTTGCGGCTGTTTCCCCCCCACACGACCGTGTCAGGTGAATCCGACCGGCCTGCTTACCGACCCGGCCGCGTCTGCCGAGGCAGCCCGGCCGAGGGTAGCCCGACGTTGGGTCGACTCGACCGGCCACTTTTCAAGCCAGAGTTGTGCGAAACGTTCGTGTTTTTAACGACGTTTGTCGTGTTATAAATTTGACGTTGTGTGTTTTTTTACTTTCTCCTCACTCGTCCTGCTGGCCGGGACGACAGACCGCCGGTGACCACCGGGCTTGTTTGATGGTTAGCCGGACAGCTAGCAGGCTAGACTGCGAGGGGACGTTCAGTTGTTGGATTGTAGTTTAATCCTAATCTAGTTAATTAACCTTGTAAATGTGCCTTTTTTAAAAAGATTAACAGTTCTCAGATAGCCTAGGTTAGCTTTTCTCTGGAATGGCACGGTGCTTTGTGCTTATAAAACATCAAAAACACAATTCTAGGTAGATAACCTGCTAGCTGTGTGCATTTGATGTAAGACCAAGTCAAACGTTTATACTTATTCTGCGTTATCCAGTT
This sequence comes from Brachyhypopomus gauderio, assembly GCF_052324685.1. Lineage (NCBI taxonomy): Eukaryota > Metazoa > Chordata > Actinopteri > Gymnotiformes > Hypopomidae > Brachyhypopomus > Brachyhypopomus gauderio. Next base: position 33,049,787 of record NC_135215.1, on the reverse strand, counting down.
TATGTTGGATATAGTGGACATTAACTAGACGTGTAACATTAGGTAACTCGCTTTAGCTCTTCGTAAGTTTGCATAGCTCGTATTGTAGCAAACTTAAATTTGATACTAACATATGGGGACAATTTAGTGTGTCGGTAAATTAGTTGACCAGATCACATATCAAGAGCACCAAAAACTTATAATTATTTCATATTCCACATTTAGGAATGACGATTTGAGTCTCCATTTACTTACGTTCTTGGTGGCAAAACAAACTTATCCCCTTATATATGTGGATATATTTCTGTGTATCTGAGACTTTTGAAGTTTAGATTCTATTTAAAAGATTGTCGGTTTAGACAAATACTTTCTTTCTGGTTTAAATCTAAACAGAAAAACCTGCCTTCAAAAAAAGAAAAAACAAAAACAATCAGCTGCTTTTTTGTCAATATATGTTTTCCCTTTATAGTAATTATGTATATAATTCTTTACCTGATTTTTTTGTACATTTCTTAATTGATTTATTATTTGATAATTAATTTGCATAATTGGGCCTCCCTACCAGAAATCCCTCTGGACACTTTCAAATTATCTTACAGAATATACCAGATAAGCATGCGTATATTTCCGCATCTAATAACTCATAAAGCAAGCACATAGTACGAGCTAATTGCATTCACGAGATATTTGAAGTGACTGGGAATGCCTATTTTATGGTAATCCTCGCCTGCTTGTGTTACAGTGCTGGAATGCAGCCTCCTCTACCGCCAGCCACAGTCAGAGAGCTGGTGCGCTCCTGTCTCCACCATGACCCTGTAGCAGCAGACTTACGCTGCAGCCTTTTTGTGGCTGCGCTACAGAACTACAAACGCGACTCTGTGCTGAGACCATTCCCATCTTTGTACTTAAGAGGAGAAATTAAGGATTTTGAAGAGTTGGTAAGAATATGCATGGTTTCCATTCATACTCTTTTGAATCATTGTTTGATGTGCAATTTTAACAATGTGGGAAAAATGATTATTTGACCATTTTTACTAAAGCACTCCTGATTTGTTATATAGCTAAGGATGTCATGTTAACTTGACATGTCTGGCTTTTTGGTTCCTCAAAGTAAGGTAAACGTCATAAAGTGTAATTTCCTATATCACATCACAACAATTCCCCAGCACAAGTCGCAAATGAAACATTCCCCTTTATGTCTTATAGCAGAAAGATGTTAGCTCCTTACCAAGCGTGAGAGACTTGGTGCGACTGGCATCAGGAGAAGCAGATCATCACCTGGCACTAATACACTGGGTGCTCTCAGCCAAGAGTTTTGCTGTGAAGACCGTCCAGAGAGAAGAGGTGCTTGTGAAGTTTGAATGAAATGTCTTTGGTGTAATTGGTGAAGAACTGGAGCAATAGAGCAATGATCCCGAGCGCTTAGACCTCTAGAGCAAAAAGTCTGTCCTTCAACAAACCTTATTAATGTTATACTGAAAGACCTTTGGTTTGAGGTGCTCCCAGTGAACCATATCAGGATATATAACCCAAGGGCACTTGATTATACTGATTAGTGCAGGCATAGAATGTACAGACAAATGGAGAAAGTAAATGTGAGTCTCCAACTCATGGACCAAATGAAACTGAAACTAAACGGAAATGTGCATGAATCAGAACTAAAGAAAGCCAACATCAAAGTAATATTAGTGACAAACATTGACACTGTCCAGGCAAAACACACCTTCATCGCAGTGATCCACGTTAAATAACCTTGACCTAATTTTTAAGGTCACATGGCTGTTAAATGTCTCCATAACTAATAAATCTTCATAACTAATAAAAGTGCAGACAAATGGCGTTAAATGTGGCCCTCATATTTCAGTCCAAGTAGGTCAGATGCGTAGTGTAAATAACAATGCGGCATTTTCATGCCCTTGACTGAAGTGTAAAAACTGCAATCCACGGTAGCTTGCCGATCTTGCTTAAAAGTTGGTTTACTTCAAACGCCTCGAAGATCTTGACAGTATACATTGCTTCTAGCTTGAGTGTTATCACCCACACTGCAGGTTGTAGCATATATCCTGAGTAATGCATATCAGCCTCAGGGTTCACCTTAATGCAATCTTCCGTCTCTTCTTTCTGCATTATATTTTAGTGGGCCAGACTCAGCCAACTGACACAAAATGCGGGGATCTCCACTCCTGTGCCCGACTTCCTTTTTGAGTTAGAATACTGTGAACAGATGAACTGCAAGTTTGAGAAGACAAGGGCAGGAAGAGACATTATCTATGCATTCCATGGTAGCCGTCTGGAGAACTTCCACTCCATCATTCACAATGGTTTACACTGCCATCTGAATAAGGTCAGTACCTGCCATGCCTGTGATCCTAATTTTTTCTCTGATGCTGAACAAAGAATAATTTTGTATTTCCTCATACCTAGGTTAATTTTGGGGTTTTGGATAAAATAGCATATTTCTTAAGACTTGTCACTGGTGAATGTGTTGAGGTGTGAGAAGACATTACAAAGCCTGAGTTATCAGACTGTTGGGATAATGTGTAATGATTCTCCTTTGATGTGTATATTTTTCACTTTACATGAGGATTATCTCACACACACACACACACAATTACGTGGCAGTGTATTGCTGCAGAATCATATTGGAGCCAATTAGATGCCTCCCTATTGCATGATATTGCATGATGGATACATATCTGCCTATATTTCTCAGCATTGAGGACAGCATTAATTCCGACCAATCAACCGCTTCCATTTGCTGAAATTCAGCCCCAAAAATACAAGGAATCTCCATCATGCTTCACACATTCCCTTCAGAAACTCATAATTGTACCACTCTCCAGCCCGTTGGCAAAGAAACTGCATTATGTTATAGCCAAATATTTAACATTTTGACTCCGCATTCTAGGACATCGGCTTCCATTTTTCTGCAGCCCAGTTCCGATGTTTTTGTGCATAGTTGAGTTGCTTGGTCTTGTTTCCATGTATCAAATATGCCATGTATGGCTTTTTAGCTGCAATTCTTCCATGAAGAACATTTTTTTGGCCAGTCTTCTCCAAACAGTACAGTCATCAGGACTGTAGATGGGTGTACCTGGATCCTGCAGGTTTCTGCCAGTTCTGACGTGATGACACTGATGAACATCTTCCCATTTTTAAGGGAAACAAGTATGATGTTCCTTTCATCTACTGCATTGTTTTCTTGGCAAACCACTACATCATTCGTTGGACTCCAGTGTTGCCCGTATATTTGTGCTTCTTTAAAAGAATGTGTACAGTACATATTGAAGCCCAAGTCTGCTTTGAAATATCTCCCTGGGAGAGATCTAGCTGATGCAGTATAATTACTTTGTGATTCGTTGCTGTGCTCAGTCTTTCTATGGTCTATGACCTGTGACATGAGACGTCTTTCACAGCATCACTTTGGTACCAGAGTTTGGCTGTTCTTCACCCAGTTTTAAGCCTCCTACTTAGAGTAAGTGTACCTAGAATATTTACTGCCGTTCTGAAGGCAAAGGGTGATCACACCATCAAATATTAATTTGTTTTACATATCTATTTTGTTCATTCCCTTTGCATTTTGTTAACTGACAGAAAAAAATACACTATTTTTGAAAGCATTCTTATTTTGGAAAAAATGTTGCACACATTCCTAAAATGTTTGCCCATTGTCCCAACAGTTGCATAATGCAGACTAGTATAATATAAGGTGCAGATAACTGATTAGTCATTTATGTGTTCTTTTCCTTCTAGACATCACTGTTTGGGGAAGGCACTTACCTCACCAGCGACCTTAGTATGGCAATTCTCTATAGTCCTCATGGAAATGGATGGCGTGAAAGTGTGCTTGGGCCTCTTCTAAGCTGCATTGCCCTGTGTGAGATCATTGATCACCCAGACGTGAAGTGTCAGGTGAAAAGGAAAGGTAATGGATCACAGATACAGGAAAAAATAGGATTCAATTATTCATTAGGATTGACGAAAAAAAAAATACGGTTTTTGCAACGAGAGCATCTTGAAGAGCAATGCTTTTAAATCCAACAAACATTTATTTTAATATTTTGCTTTGTTCTTTACAAATTACTCATGAGTCTGTTACATGATGATCCATTGTACTGTACATAATATATTGAAAATAAATTTTTTTTAAAGATTCCGAGTCCCTTGACCGCCAACGTTTGAGGGCCAGGAACAGCGAGGGAGGTGACGTACCTGAGAAATACTTTGTGGTCACTAATAATGAGCTGCTGAGGGTGAAGTACCTTCTGGTATACTCCCAGAAACGAAATAGAAGCAGGTGAGACAACAATTAAAAAATAAATCACTTCTTAAAAGAAATGTTTAATACACACAAAAGAACACCAGAATCTAGTAAGAATTTTACAAATGTACTAATAGTGCATTGAAAATGAAGCCTAAACCTAACTAATTTAAAGTTCACATTCAAGGTGAATATTGAATAAGTCAAACATGTACACATTGTTAGAAATGTACATGTCAAATAATTTTCAGCAATACTCCAAAATAAACGAAACGAAAATGTTTTAAACGAAAACACAGGGGCTTGAAGTAGTCTTGTGGGTTAGATGAATAATTGAAGTAATGACGTATTAATGAATTTTCCGGTTATTTCCTGATTTCAGACATGTTCAAGGGACTTCGTGGCTGGTCAGGCACCATTTTGCCATCATGATGGGCCTCTATCTTATGCTTCTCATATTTATTGGTGCCTTCAACTCGACTACATTTCAGTCATTTTGGTATAGAATGTTCCGGTGATCCACACTGCCGCTGTTTCATCTGTTATCAAAAGTGCCTTGTTTTTCGCTTCACAAAGACTGTCATTCTATCACTTGGTTTAATACTGATGATGAGGATAATCTCAGGAATCTCTGAACATTTTACTCCACCCCATAATATGTATTCATTATGCAGCAGGCAGTAGTCCTTAAATCACCTATTGGTAGCTTTTGATACATTTTATGAATTTATGTATGTAAAGTTTTCTTCTTTCTGAAAACGTATATCAGGAATGGGGATGAGGGTGCCTAGTACATGGGCTTCTGCAACACTGTGTCAATTAGTTCTACTTGGAATGTAGAATGATGGAAATATTATAGTAGCCGTACAACCAAATTATGAGGGACAAACTTGTGTCCTGTGTCTTCCTGCCTTTTCAGTAATGTTAATATACTTGGTTTTAGAATTTAATGGTGATGTTTGTAGACCATCACGATCACTCGACAATTTCAAGGGCAAATCTAGAATTTCTTTACTCAGAGTAGCAGTTTACATGTTATGTTAGACCTTTTTAAGGTTCTGTTTAAACCTTAGACATCTTATAATGATCAAGATTACTATAATGAACTTTAATGAAACTAAAGCATATTTTGTAAGCACATGCAAAGTGTTGGTAAATTCATTATCATTCATAAGTACCAAGTTATTAACCTTAAAATGTTTTGTATATTGTGACTTACTAACAGTTCATTTTGGGACTTGGCTGTGTGTGTGTGTGTGTGTGTGTGTGTGTGTGTGTGTGTGTGTGTGTGTGTGTGAGAATTTTCCTTTTTTCATTTAACAAATGCAAAATTATTTCTCATTTTCATTTACTATTTTAACCTTGAAAGTATGCATTATATGCATTATATTTCTGCAGGTAGACCTATAAAATAGTTTATACCCATATCACCAATTCAATAAATTCATATCCTCCTATTTTTCTGTTTAACAATTCCTATGCAAAACTAATAACTTCTTGGCTGCTGTTCTGTTTTATGGGACCATTTACCCTAAAGGATGTGTCTTTATCCACTTATCAGTAAAACAAAAACAGCACCAATATAAATAGTCACTGATAAAAGTGTATAGCAAGCTTTGATCTTTGATAATGCAGCCCCATTCATGCATGCTGTAAGTTTGCACTTATTGTTACAATGTTGTAGTTCTGTATCACATGTTTATACAAGAGAGCGAAGTTTCAAATCAGCAAATGTTCACCAAAAACTAGCATTTTGCATTTAGTGAAATCAAAAAAAGGCATTTTCAACTGTGCTGTAATACTTTATAAATAAGTAAATGCATACATAGAATTACGGTTAATATATCCAATAACAGTGAATGAAAGGTTTTTAATCACATAATTTTTGTTTGAATGGTACATTTAATTACATTCCATGTAGTAAATGTAAAGTTATTTTTTCCAGATGAAATATAGACCACTAAGACAAATTCTGATATTTGCCAACATGTGAAAATTGATTTGTACCTCATAAACTCATAAACATGTCAACGGAGTACAGATTTATTAGAATTAACCATTTCCTCTCTGAATGAATTGTGATATAAACCAGACATCAAAAGAAAAGTGAACAGACTATGCTATTGTAAGGCTAGCTTTTTTTCATAGAAGCATGTCTTATTGCGGGTCTATAAACCCACTGTTACTCAGTAACAAGCCACCCAGGGTAATAGAATGTCTCAGGTGGGGGGTCAGACTGTACCTCTGGGGGGTCAGTCTGTACCTACCCACTGCACTATCTGACCTTATCAGTCTCATCAAGCACTTACACATACAAGGAGGACAAGGATACTTTTGTCAGAGGATCAAAGGAGAAAACACTGTATCACTGGCAAATAATAACAGTCAAAATCCATTGACTGTAGAATGTGCCAAAAACAGATTTTCAAAACAAACAAGCAAACAAAAAAACCTTATATAAGTTATAAAAGACATTTCTTTCAGAGTATGGACATATCAGAACAAATCTATTAGGAATTTACAGAATCTATTCAAAGCATTAAAACAAAAACATTTTTAAATAATTAGTTAACAGGTTATAATCATTAATATCTCATGTATCAAAAATAGCTGCCTTACTGTGCTACATTATAAATGTGCATCACTTTGGGTTGATTCATGTGTAAATCCATGATTACTCTGCTTCATTTGGACAGGCAGGGGCCAGACACACAAAGTATCCTTCACTGTTGCTCTGCTGGACAAAACACAAAAAACCACTGTTGATCGACTAGATCAAATTGGCAAAATGAGAAATTAGCAATTTGTTGATTTGATGAGAAAAAGTGCAAGCATGTTGTTGTCCATGTAACTATCACCTGGAGATTTTGGTGGCAGACTGCAGGTTTCTGTGCCTCCAGGTGGTTGAGGACACACCTCCCAAAGCGATGCAGGCAGACGTGGTCTGTTTGGGCACAGGCCTGAGAACACGCCGGGCGTCTCAGAACCAAACAGCTGGAACAGGTGACGTGCTGACAGAAACCCCCACACTCACGGCTTTGCACGGACACGGATCTACAAGGCCAACCAGACAGAACATTTGGCGCGTGTTCTGCAAATGGTTAGTCATTTGAATATTTTTTGTCATTTGTGGAGACTAAAGTGTTAGTACATGGTTGTTATAATGGCTACCTTGCAGAGCAGATTTTATTGGGGTTTCCCTGGCAGAATTCCCAGGTGCAGTCTGGTCTACAAGTGTCTTTCTGGAGGACCTCAAGTACTGTATGGACACAAAACACATTACTGCTAAAAAAACTGTCATGTTACAAATCTCCAGGACAATCAAAACCAAGAATCACTATTGAACTAGTGAAAAGAATGTGCATCCTGAGATATTGGCCAAAATTAATTGACATGGGCACTATGCAGTGAAAAAAATTAAACTACATCCTTGTAATACCAGAATACTTTTTTTTTTTACCTATACTTTGTTTTTAATAGTTCCTTGAAAAGTCATTAAAGGAGCTTGCACCACATACATTTTCACATATCTTCACATTTTCTGCATAAATGCATATATAGAAGAGTGTAGTCTGCTGAAAGAGTGAGCTTGTATCTGTTCTATGGGAAGGGTCATGAATTTCATCACTGTAAATATGAGAGGTTTTTATGAGAGGTTTAGGATCAAAGGATTATGTGAATATTTTACCTCTTCACAGTTCACAAATGAAATTAACCCTTGTGATGACATTTAACAATCTGAGCATTAAGCCACACTGCAAAGATAAGAGTTTGCAAAATATAGCCAGTTGTGTTCTCTGGTAACCCCAGTACCAGGTCACACTCAGTGCACATCACAGTTGCAATACTCCAACGTACATACAGACTCGTTACCTGACTTGCAGATCCCTTGACGCTCTGCTTGTGGGTGGCTTTTGGTGGCATCCTGGTACATGCACACCAGTCCTTCATCACACTTTCCCAGGTAGTCCCACGCTCCACCACAGCTCTCCCCAGCCAGCCTGGCACACGACGGGCAGCAGCCACAGATGCCCGTCGTAACTCCGCCCTTACACTGCAGCCTCAGGGCACGGCGGGGGGAGCAGTGGATGCGCTCACAGGGTGGACAGTGTAAGGCTTGGAGGATCTGAGACTCAGGTCTGGGGCTCTCTGACCTGGCCAACTCCACGACCATGGACCCAACCACCATCAGAAATGGTAGCACACACAAACTCATCTTATGGCTTCACGCTGATAACATGAGATGGCTTCAAGCATTACCTCCTTTTATATTAAGGTCCTCACATTCAAGACCTTCACTTTACGATCACACACACACACACACAATCTTTCAGACTAACACTTACAAAACCTCCAACCCCCCTAACAGCCAATGGACGATGGAGTATTATAGTAAGTTCTCACTGTTAATTATCCTCCAAGTCTTATCTTTACAATCTCTGTGGTGTTTTTTGCTTTGAAAACCATTTCTTCCTTTTGAGCAATTTTAGATAAGTTGGATCGAAGTAAGAGTAGACCCTTTGTCATGTATGTCACATGACCAACAGAGAAGGGCAATTCAGGGAATGATCAAGATAATCACCCTCCTCTAACAAGGGCAAGATTAGGACATTGGCAGATTATCTGAGAAAAGTGTGCATGCACAAGTCACTACAGTTGTAATAAAAATCCATTTGCTCTAAACTTTAATAGATTTCTGGAAATCCAACACATTGTCCAGTTAACAGAGGTCTATATTTTATGTCCTGAAATGCTACTGTCTTAATATTATCCAAATGACACTTCAAATATTAATGGCCTAAAATGATGTTTACTGAAATACTGCATGCATACACACACATCAAATTGTATTGTTCCATTGTCAATAAACCATTGAAATTGAGCTCAATTACAGCAGACTGTTCAGACTGTTTGAGAATGCACTGTGAATTGAAGAGAAGACAAAGGTTTATTTTTTGAGGACTTTATTAAATTAGATCTTTATAAAACACTGCAGAATCCTATTATTTGCTTTGCTGACTTTAAATCTCCATAGAGCAAATTGTTATTTAAAAAAGGAAACTCCAGGTTCCACCTGAACAGATCTTAAAGAGACTTGGTCTATTGCAAAGCACTCAACTAATTTAAAATGTTCTTGTAACAAATTATTCCCATTTGCATGGTTAAGTCTCAGATGAGTGACTGCATAAACAAACATAATAAATTGCAAGTATAACATGATGTTGACAAAATCCGTTTTAGAAAACGTCAAGAGGAATATTTGAATATTTTGCAAAGTTGAAATGTACCTTACAGCATGTACTATTATAAATGTCCTGGAAAACAACACACAAGAATGCTGGTTTGATTATTCTTATGGAGTATAAAGTATTCCTTAACTTCTGTTTCTGCAGTTGGAAATACACTTTTATCACATCCGGTACACTACACTCAACAGTTTAGGTTTAATGCATCTATATAAACCAATACACCATCACTTAAGAATAGAAAATGTTAAATAATTGTGTACACAACTCCCAATAGCTATGTCACTGCTCTGAATGACAAGTCACTTCCATTATAGGCTGTCTTTCTCAGCAAAAGTGGTCATCAGTAACATCCAATTCTTGTTCTCGTCTCAAAGCGAGGACAACCTCCTTAGAAATACAGGCCCAAATGTAATAAAAATACATGACATATAGACATTTTTGGATATTTGCATAGAACGTCATATTTATTTCCAAGTTGTAGCAGTTTCAATGTGTAATACTGTCAATTCCTTAATAGAATATCTAGTGAAGCTGCTCACAGACATATGTCAGTTTTCATTTTTACTTTCTAGGAGAGACTTTTAGAAGAGGATCGTACCCTCTTTTATCAGTTTTCCCCAGGAAACATTGGAACAGCCTACAGTCGTTATGAACCAGCAAAAAAATACTGCTATCTTTCTGAGAATAAACCACTTAAGCTTAGGCTAGTGTGTGTTACATGGGATGACGTTCAGCTGTCTAGCATGGCTCTGGAAGTGGGTCTGGCTGTAGGAAGAGGTCATGCTGTAAAGTTGTATGTTTCAGCAAACAAGAAACACAATGGGTTTTTCAGCCAGGGTCACATAAAGTCCTCATAGTCTTGTACATAACCTCCATCAAATTCACCATAGTCAGCAAGATCGTCCTTCATCTTGGCTTTTAAACCACCTCCTGGTAAAACCCCTTTCTTTTTCTTCTTTCCTTTATTTTGCTGTCAGATCACAGAATAAATAAACAATGACAAGTAAAGCAATGACAAAGCTGTGCGAAAAAACACTGAGCTGTGGGCTGGCACGACACTACATTTCCAAACCCATTTACTCTTTGGAAAGATAATAGACGTCATAGGAATGTGCAACAACAGAGATAGAGGAATAATAGGAATTTAATCGTTCCAAGTAGGTTCAAAACACTACAGTCACTATGTAACTGGACGGTGACACATCTGTGGTTTTAGCTCTACTCTAGCACATTACATTTGAAATGAAATGACGGGAATGTTCAAAACAGATAGAAACGCATGATCAGCATACCTTTTCTTGCCTCTGTTTCTCACTGAGTAAAACTGTGAGCGAGTTGTTAATTTTCTTCAAGTCTTCAACTTCCACTGTGAGATAAACCACATGTAAGAACATCTCCACGCAGCACTAAGAGTGTGAATTAATCTACAGAGGTGATGAAACGTATGTGACAAATACTCACACGAAAGACACAGGTCTCTAAACAGTGACTCTAAAAAGCTGGAATAGTGTATTGACTTCTCATATGGAGTTATTTTATCTTTTAGTAACCGCTCAAATTCTGTGAAATCATCTTTGGAGGAAGGGCTCATGGCATCAATTCCTGTTACATTATTTGATACAATTCCTAGAGAAGATATACACACAAAAACATTAAAAGTACAATTAACAATATTGTCCAATTATAACCGACAGTTACACTTCTGAAGATATGTGAATAACACTCACCAAAAGCATCTTTTGCTAGTTCCAAATCTGAATCCTCCTGAAGTTTTTTCAGTCTAAGTTTTTCTGCTAACTCCTCCTCTGGAATGCACTCTGTGCTCTCTTCAGACTCCTCAAACTGACACAAAAATAGCAATTTTCAACTAACAGCAGAATTCTGGTGGTCCACATACATGCTTCATACTAAGACTACTATGTTGATTTCAGATGACAAGAATGAAAATAAAAGGTCCATTCTTTAAAAAATATTAATGCGAATTTTCATCCAGTACATCATAAAAATAATATTTGATCTGTCCTTCTGGCTAATGCAGCTTTATTCTTATATAAACATGGTAAATAAACATACCTTAAACCACAATTAAACTAATATATTTTATTAAAATGACAGACTTTTAAGGGCTCACTTGGTGCTCCCAGACACAAGAACAAACATTTAAAGCGAGGGGCATAAAACAAAACTGTAAATGTGCCATATTTTGATTTTACACCGCAATCGAAATTTGTCCTTCGCTTTTAACTCATCTGTGCAGTTAGAACACACACACACACACTAGTGATTACTAGGGGGCTGTGGATCACACGTGCCCAGAGCGGTGGGCAGCCCTAGCCCGGCGCCCGGGGAGCAGTTGGGGTTAGGTGCCTTGCTCAAGGGCACCTCAGTCATGGCCTCAGGTCTGGGAATCGAACCCACGACCCTCCGGTCACAAGACCAGTTCCCTACCACCAGGCCATGACTGCCCCGGGATAAACTGGGATACCTCTCTTGAATTAAATCTGCAAATTTATGAGGTGCAAAGAGAAATGCCTCAATAACTGTTTAAATAGCCTAAATGATGCAATAGCACCAATTACTTACATCTAGAACAGAAGCTGTTTTTCTAAGTTTTTCTTTCTTTTTTACCATGTTGATACCTTATGACGTACACTGACTACAACCACACCGATGTATGTTCACACCTTTTCTCTCATATTCACATCACCAACTGGCTGAGAATAAACCACTATTGGTACTGGCTTGAACACAAAGCCATGGTTGCTCCTTCCTGGTTTGACACAGTCAAGGAGCTGCCTGCACCTCTCAGTCCAGAATCACCAAGTATTTAACAGAACATTAATTTACTCACCTGCTTCCGAAGTTCTTCTTGCTTTTTCCTTTGTAAACTTTCCTTTTCTTTGATTTTATCACCAAGCTTTTTCTTTTCTGCAGGCTTTGCCACTGTGACTGAGAAATAAATAAAAAAATAATGTCTGAGCCACACCTGACAGGTAACACCAGCATCAACAGCACTACTTCAAACGGGCCTCGTAATCCACCTGCTTTCTCTTCTGTCACCTTTTCCTCTTCCTCTTCTTCATCATCCCAATTATCCTAGATAGGGAAAAAAAAACACAATCATCTCTACAGGAAATTCAGCATGTTCAGGAAAGGAACTATAGCTAGCCATCAATGAGTATTATTAACAATATTAGCTAACTTTTAGAAAACATGTCATTAAAATAAAAAGGTACATTTGTGACCACAGTTTGAAGTAGTTAGTAGAGTTTACCACTGTCACTAAAGTTACAACATCACACAACCTACAGATGCCTGCCTGGCTGGCTAGCATGTCGGCTAAAGGGCAGCTAGCTGCTTGGCTCACCAACACCGACTATGTGGTGTTAAGAGCCGCTCCAGCAGGTGTGAGTTAGTGCACAACAGCGAGGGGAGAGTAGATAAAACTAGTGCAGGAGTGTGAGGGAGGTCGCCAGCTGGCCACACAGGCACCATGCTAGGCTAGGCTAGGCTAGGCTACCAACTTTCACGTCCTCGTCCTCATCCTCGCCTTCCCACTTGTCGTGCACCGCCGCCTTCTTCACGGGCTCCTCGGGCTCGAAGCTGTCGGCGTCTTGCACATGAAACACGGGTTTGAGTTAAACCACCGAGAGTAACGCCGCCACAGCGTGCACACACACTTCGATGTGTGTGTGTGTGTCCATCGGGAGTGTGAATAAAGAGAGGCGAATAAAAACATCACTCACCCCAAGAATCGGCGTCCGCCATTTTGCAAGGAGCGCTGGACTAGAATGAAGCGCGCGTCACTCAATAGCGCAACTTCCTCTGGCGAGCGCGCCGGTTACTTCAAAATAAAAGTTGGTAACAATATTTAGCGTAGAAATTATTTCATATGAGAAGTGGGGGTTTTGTCTCTTAAATATTTTACAGAGGTGTCAATTCCAGGTTCAGAAAGTAAAAGTCCTCACCAGGATTTTGCTCAGGCTTCCTGGATTGTGTTGATTCCACTAATTTTTACCTGGATTGCACTAATTAGAAAATCTAGCAAGCTTGAGCAAAATCCTGGTGAGGACCTTTACTTTCTGAACCTGGAATTGACACCTCTGAATATTTAAAGTATGAAAATATGTAGGCCTATCTGTGTGCGTGTTGTTGTGACTACATATTGCTTATGGCTTAATTGTTCTTTATTGTTAAAATACAGTAAAAAGTTAATATAAGTAATTATATTAATTTAATTGCTTAACACTTATAAACACTAAACATGGGTGAATTCACAATGTACACAATAACGTTTGGAGATAAGGCCCCCTCATTTGCTTATTTATTTCTGGATCTGGACAGCAGTTAGAAACTAATGACGCTATTGATGATTTAACTGCGTCGATAACTTTTATTTTGACTCTAGACACCTGTTCCGGATTTCTATACTGGCGATCAGTTTAATGCTGCTAGCTTCATGCAACTCGGCTGCGGTCCCCGCGCTTATTGCTGCAATGTAGCGATTGGAGGTGATGGTGCTCAAACATCAAACGATCTACTTCTGCTAAGTGCATGCTGTCTAAGGTAAGAAACAGATTAAACTCGTTGTAAATGTAATTATATGAAATGACAGTGAGACTAAGGGTGCATTATTCGCTTGCGTAAACAGGTTTTTTAAACCTCTGTCTCTTTAAGATGCGCTGTTGAAGCTCCGTCCCGGGATGCTGAGGCTGCGTGTGCATCCCAGTGAGGTGCATCCTCGCTCCTGTATCTCTGCCACAATCACAATGTTCGCACATACCTAAACACCGGCGAGCCTCACAGAACGGCGGGCATTTTACACCACCGAGTCTACCGTGGTAAGGACGAATATTCGGCTGAGTTATAGGGAAACCGCAGTAGGAGCTGTAATTGTGGCAGTGAAGTCCCGTTATAAGAGACACTGCGATCAGTGTGGGATGAACGGAAATTACGCGCGCATTTAAGAGAAGAGAAACTGGGGCCGATTGCGGCAAAAGCGAAATGTGGGGATAATATCAGTAATGGCTAGTGACGCATTTCTAAAGTATCCTAAGGGCGAATATTTGGAAATAAGCACGTGTGCACCCTTGTAGCTATGTAATTAGATCTACTCTTTCTGACTATACATGTTAATCTGTTAAATGCCAACGAGTGCTCCCGACCATTCTCCTTGTAGTTGCAGAAGATGTTTGGAATAATTTAACTATCATTACAATAGAATTATACAGTACATTTATTTTCAAAGAAATTAACTTCCATGGACATTTTTGCAACCTTACATTTGAGATGTTTCATTTGGAAATGCTGATTTGTGTGTGTGTGTGTGTGTGTGTGTGTGTGTGTGTGTGTGTGTGTGTGTGTGTGTGTGTGTGTGTGTGTGTGTTTGTGCGTGCATTCGTGTGTTTGTGTGTCAAAGTGTGTTTTTAAATAGGGAAGAGGTATTTACAATAGCGACTGACACAATGGATATTACAGTAGCTAAATGGTGCCTTTTGACAGTTGATGCAGCCAGCTGATATCATGTTAAGTTAGACATTATGAAATTAACACATAATGAAACTTTTGTATTTCAAATACGTCCTTGGTTACATTTACATTCACATCATGCAGCTGGTTCTCATGTCCAGAGAATGTTACAAACGTACTTCGTTGTCTCCATAGAAGTGTCGTATTCTAGTACGTTAGGTCTGAAAAGTACCATTTGGATGTTCACTGTCAGAATGTGCATGCTACTATTTTACATTTTCCTAAATTAATTATAATATTTTTCTTTACAAATTATGTAGTTAGCATAATAATTATAATGAAAAGTTATTAAAAACATACATACATTTCAGAATTTATTAGTATTTCATAGGGCCCCATTTTTTGCTTTGTACAATATCTGATATCCAAGCATAATTTCACGGTATTCCAAAGAGTATCTTGTGATGTTACTGACTGCTGGGTTTTTTGGGTAAACATTCTGTGGTGAGCCACTATTGACTCATGCAGGAAAACAGTGCATCTCATCAGAAGAGCGAAATCACTGTAGTTCACAGAAACCATTTCTTATGACTCTTTGTAGTTGTGTAGATTGTATATATATGTGTAATGATATTCATTCCATTAGATGAATCAGAAAGGTACCAAAAAGTTGAAGGTGCAAAGATAAGTCACTTGATCATCACTTAATAACACACCAATGAATATCAGGTACTGTTCATCTCTGACATTTATAAGTGTTACTGGCCTGACATTGTAGTAATTCATTCTGTAATTCACGTTACGTGCTTTGTTTTACAGCACTGAATAAATCCCACGTGCGTGGGCTTACTGAAGTCAGTTATGGCTCTGAGACGAGGCCAGGCATTCGGGGCTAGTGTGACAGAGCCCAGCACTGCACCTGACAACTCACCTGTACGACTGCAGAGCAGGAAACACTCCAGAGACAGACTGGGTCCTGAAAAACCTCCCAGCAGCACAGCAGAGAGCCAGTCAAGTACACACATCCCAGCCAGCGATGGTTCTGTGTCAGGGGACGACTCCGTCTGTGGCGATAGCCCTGTTCAGCCTGTCAGCATGGAGGAAGACTCGCTGTCTGAATATGATAATGTCGGATCAGAGGAGGAAGAGGAGCAGGACCATGAGGAAGATGAGGAGCTGCGTACTGATGCCGATGGGATGACCTACTATGTTCATTGTTGCCCTGAGGATGAGAGTTACATGGAAGGGATGGACTGTCATGAGGGCACTGATAGCAGTGATGGACCTAGCACTTCCAGAGACCCAAACGGTGGACGGAAGCCAGTGGGAGCGTGGGCTCAATCTGAGGGTTTTTATGAAGTACTACACCAAGACAAGGAACAGGTGATCTACAAACACCCTGAACCTATCACTGAAGCTACCTTCATCCAGGCCCCGATGGCTGAGGATGAAGAAGACGAAGAAGAGGCAGAGGAGATAGAAGACGATGATTATGAGGAAGAAGACGATGAGGAAGATGAAGAAGACGATGAACATTATTTTGTTTACGAGGGAGAGAAGGCAGAAGAAGATCAAGATGAAATTTTCCCTAAAAGCCATTATGATTTCCCCCAGGACAGTAGAAACCCTCTTCAGGACTCAAGTTACGGTCAAGCAGATAGTGGAGAGGGGAGAGATATTCCCAAGAGACAAAACACAAGCATCCTAGAAAGCAGTAGAGATAACACCAAGACATTATTGAGTGGCCAGAGGGAGGGAAGAGTTGATTATGAAAGTAGCACTGAAATGGACAGTGATGATAGGAACAGAAACCGCCAAGGAGGAACCGAAAATGCAGACTCTGAGAACAGAGCAGACTTTATGAAGACAGTCTCATCCATAGACAATGGAGCAGAAGATGTAGACGGGCATTTGCATGAAGATAGTGACCGTCCTAAGGATGTTATAGGCAGAAGAGAGCGGCATGGTCCCAATAATGACAAAGCCAGGGGACATGGACAAAAGGACACTGAAAATGAAGTGGACCAGATTGTAAGTGGAGTAAGGGTGAAACTAAAAGTAGGGCCTGAGACCACTGAGATGGATGGTGCCGTAGTTGACCAGTCATGTGCTGACACAGGCGCTCCACACAGTTCCAGCGCTACGTCACTTACATCACACAGCAGAGAAAATGGAGTCGGAGCACAAAACGCAGCTTTGCAGGCTCCAAACACACAAACGCCAACAAAATTTCAGCAAGATCTGACCACATCAACTAAAGAAGACGGACTGAGATCCACTCAAGGGCAGGTAAAATTTCATGAATTTGTGTGTACACAAAGGTGTCCAGATACTTTCATATAAATTCCTTCTTAGTAAAATTGATATTTAAGAGACAGCTTTAGAATGAACAGCTTAAATTAACGTCATGTCATATCTGCTCAATCGTGTCTCACACGACTCAGTGCAGCCCACAGAACAACAGGGTGAGCTCTCAGTCTGTACCCAACACCACAGCTAGCTACCACAGCCCCTCTCAGGTGAGAAACTAGCCATGCTAGTTATCCTCAACAGCCAAGGCCTTCCTTCATTCAGCCATGGTACAAAATCTAAAGTCTGGACATCCACAAGCTAAATCATGTTCTTTATCTTTTAGCAAGGGAACAGAAATCCCTCTTTCCCAAGCTTTGTGGATGGTAAGCTTTTACTAGTCTCCTTTCAGAGATTGTTGAACATTTTTGAAAGTTAAAAAAAAATATATATATATGAGTAAATAAATTATTATTATTATAACTAAATTTCATAATTGTTTACCTTATCCTTGTAACTCTCCAAGAAGCTGTGTAAATTAAATTTATAGTTATTAACGTTTTACGTTAACTTCTCAATCTATTGGTGAAAAAATAAGTCATATATAAATCTAAAACTACTGATAGATAAAAAACAAACAAAAAGATTGTACTGAGGAGAGCTCTCATTTGTCTTTGTTCTTGTGGCCAAGGCCTGTATTCAGGTCGTTGTGTCTCTCATTCAGTCCCAGGTCCATGTGAACCAGAGGACCTCATTGATGGGATCATCTTCGCTGCTAACTATCTCGGCTCCACCCAGCTCCTGTCTGACAGAAACCCATCGAAGACTGTGCGCATGATGCAAGCTCAGGAGGCAGTGGACCGAGTTAAGGTACTACAGAAGACTGAGTTAAGGTACAACACAGGAGGACAGAATTAAGGTCCTGCAGAGGAAGATCGAGCTAAGGTCCTCCAGAGGAGGACAGAGATAGTGTACTACAGAGAAGGACAGAGTTAAGGTTGTACAGAGAAGGACAGAGTTAAGGTACTACAGAGGAGGAAAAATTGAAATGTGAAAAATAAGGGGAGGGGGGGTGTGAGGGCTGTATCAGTTTCTAGTTTTGTTTACTGGCTGGTCTTTTGCTTACTTGTTAAACATTAAATGAAATAAACATGACTGACTCACCTGTCCATACTGTATGTACAGAAGCCGAGAAATTACTTTATTTTTTCTGTGCTTTTATCTCAAGATTACAACTTATTTTCATCAGCAACAAAAGTTCAACAAAAGTTGTTTTTTGAGAGCACAACATTGTGAATTCTGGATGTTTTTTAGATTATGTCTCTCACAGTGGACACGCACCTAAGAGGAACATTTCAGACCCCTCCGTGATTTATAAGTGGGAGAAATTGCAGGGTGTTCAAATACTTATTTTCTTCACTACATATGCTCATGGGGAACAGAAATGAAAGCAATGTTATTTTCTCTGTTTGCTTGCACATCCATTACTTAGACTTTATAATCACTCACTATGTTATGGTAATTTATGGAGCTTGTCAAAGTATGACCTCAATGACAGAAGTGATTGAGATTTACTGAAAAGCTCTACACAGTGGCATAACCTACATCAGGTCTATTTTTCCTCAAAGCACTGGGGAAAGTCTGACATTTGCAAATATTTCAAAGAGTAGGGTTCCACCCCTGACTTAAAATGTTTTTTTTTATAGTTTCTTAGTGTAGGTTAAATAAAACTATTTGATATTTTGAAATAACAAGAATAAGGTTGTGACCTTGAAAAAATTACTTTTATTTTGAGATCACAAGAAAAATAAGCTGTAACCTTCAGATAACAGTACAGAAAAAAGAATAAACTTGTGGCTTTTCTGCACTTCAGTAGTAATGTTTACGCTCATGGCTGTTTTGTTGTTTGTTGTTGTTTTCTTTTCAAAATGCCTACTTAGTCCACTAGATGTCGCTATAACACTTCTGTTCTATGTCTTAGTGTCTCGATGGAGAGACCCAGGGCCTGACTGAGGTTGATCTCTTCATTTCAACAAAAGCCATCAAAGTGCTCAATGCTGACACACAGGTTGACAGAGTTCACTATTAGAAATGATCAATATTATTAAGAAAATGTTGCAGTATGCTCACCATTTTTACTGAAATCACAATACATCACAGTACATACACAAAACAAGGATGTTCAAAGTAGCGATTAGCCAAAATTAACCAGTTCACTCTTGAAAGCAGCACGTTGGTTAATCCTGGAACTTTGTGGATGTAGGAGACGATGATGGACAACGCTCTTCGCACCATCTCCTACATCGCAGATATTGGGAGCGTGGTGGTCCTGATGGCCCGCAGACGTATGCCCCACTCCACCTCACTGGACTGTACGGAGACGGGCCACGGTGCTGCTGAGGCCAGGAGACAGTACCGCATGGTCTGTTATGTCTTTGAGTCTGAGGATGTAAGTTAAAACTGCAGCCTTATTCTAAATAAGTGCTTATGTAAAAAAAAAACTCAGCATAGCAAGTGTTACTGCAAAATAAATATTCATATAAACCTAGAAGGTGCTAGGTTCAATAAAAACAGTAAATCTACATGACAAGCTATAGCCAAAGAGTCTCTCAACTCATTTTGGCTTGAGCCTTCATTAAGGAAAGTTCATTTACGCTTGGTAAATGTATGGGGAAGTTTTGGTTTATGTTTGCCGTTTCTTTTTTAATTGAGTGTTATTTGTTAGCTTCTCATGTATTGTTGAAGTTATGTTTTCTACATACGCTATGAATCTCTGTGAAACTTAATCAAGTTACAGTGATGTGAAAACAAGGCTTCCTCATTAAGCCCAAATCACCACCCCTCCACCACCGTGCTTAACTGTGCTTGATGTGCAAACTTTGGGGTTTTGCCAAACCTGGCACTATGAAGTAGACCAAACATCACCACTTTAGTCTTGTCTGTCCAAAAGACATTGTTCCAGAAATCTTGTAGTTAATTTTTATTTTTAAGAAACAGGCTTGTCCTGGCAGTGGTTCCAAACAAGCCATACTTGTCCAGTCTTGTTCAGTCATGAACCTGAACATTTAACACAGGGTCCTATAGACTCTGAGATGCAGCTCTTGGTTTTTGGGAGTTTTTTTGGCACCTTGGGGTGGGACGTCCAATCCCGATTACCAGAACTTTGGCTTCTATACAGGTGGTCACACTTGCTGACGATGGATTAATCAAGAGTGTTTGATGATCAGAACCTGGCTGTCCCTTGACATTTTAATTCCTATGGAAGGAGTAAGGGTGTACAGTACTTATATTGTACACACCGCTCGTGCATTTTGCCCTAGTTTTTGTTAAATAAATAATGACATGGTGTAATTTGTCATGTGGTGTTGTTTATCAGAGGTTGTATTAGCCATAGAGCCATAGAATTCAAAGAGGGTGTTCTTTGTTTTTCATATGACTGTACGTGATGAATTATGTGTTATTTATAGCACCTGTGCTGAGGTTGAGTTGTGACTCTCCTTCATGAAGGTTCATGCTGAATTGTGCTGAGACACTTTGTCCATAGCCAGCACTAAAAGAAGGTTTTATAGTTTAATGAAGACTGCAAAGGAGATTTACTGTTTTGTGGTGCTTATGAATATTAGATATAGCTATAATTGACAGTGAGACTGGATTGTTTGTAATTGGTTGTATAGGTTGACCTAGCTTATTGTTCTTTTTCCATCATATGTCTCTGAACACAATTCCAAATGTTAAAAGCAGAGGTGTCAATTCCAGGTTCAGAAAGTAAAAGTCCTCACCAGGATTTTGCTCAGGCTTCCTGGATTGTGTTGATTCCACTAATTTTACCTGGATTGCACTAATTAGAAAATCTAGCAAGCTCGAGCAAAATCCTGGTGAGGACTTTTACTTTCTGAACCTGGAATTGACACCACTGGTTAAAAGGACACATGGGCTTAAGATGTAAGGCCACAAAGCCCTAATGTATTTCTCATCTTATATAATTAAAACACTTCCATTATTTTTTACATGTCTGACCTCAGGGACAGTGACTGTGGAAAATGTTTTTGCAGTTGCTCATGACTGTTTCTCCATGTTCTGACCTCAGACCTGCACTCTGTCTGACTCCGTCACGGTGAGCAGGCTCTTCAGTGCTGAACACACCCTCTCCTCTCCCCTCTTCAGGCTCAACTCATTGCACAGTCCATTGGTCAGGCGTTTAGCATGGCCTACCAAGAATTCCTGCGAGCAAATGGGATCAATCCGAAGGACCTCAGCCAGAAAGACTACAGTGACATTCTTAACACACCAGAGATGTATAACGATGACCTTATTCACTTTTCAAACTCTGAAAACTGTAAGGAGGTATGGGATGTCAGACAGCATTATCTTTGTTTTTTCAGTCATTTAAAAACTCTGCATCCTGAAAAGCACACGAGTTAAAGCATTTCATGCGTATATACTCATCCATAGCTCTGTTCTCTCTTCACATCATCTGGGTGTCACTCTTCCTACCCTCCCCGTGTGTTCCTACCTCCCTGACCTTGGCATGTCGTCTGTCTGTAGCTGCACCTGGAGAAGCAGAAAGGAGAAATTCTGGGTGTCGTCATAGTGGAGTCTGGCTGGGGCTCCATCCTGCCCACCGTCATCTTGGCCTGCATGCTAAACAGTGGACCAGCTGCCCGCTCGGGAAAGCTCAGCGTGGGAGATCAGGTCATGGCTGTCAACGACACCAGTCTGGTGGGATTGCCTCTGGCCACATGCCAAAGCATCATCAAGGTCTTTATTATTGTCTCTGAATGCATTACCTCATGCCTTATACACGTTCTTATCACAGTACTTTTGTCAGGACTGGAATATCACAGAAATTCTGCATACACTTTTGTGGGTGAGGTACAGTGTAAAGTATGCGTGTCTCTCTCTCTCTCTCTCTCTCTCTCTCTCTCTCTCTCTGTGTGTGTGTGTGTGTGTGTGTGTGTCTCAGGGTCTGAAAAGTCAGGTACAGGTAAAGCTGAGTGTGGTGAGCTGCCCTCCCGTCACCACTGTACTGATCAAAAGGCCGGACCTGCAATACCAGCTGGGCTTCAGCGTACAGAACGGCATAGTGAGTGTGCTTTAATCCAAGGAGATTAAAGATTAAAGATTACAGAGGTGTGTGAGAAGTGTGTGGCGTGGTTCATTATCTTGCATCTGTTGACGAACCCATGTCCTCACAGATCTGTAGTCTGATGCGGGGCGGGATAGCGGAGCGTGGAGGAGTGCGTGTGGGCCATCGAATCATTGAGATAAACGGACAGAGTGTGGTCGCCATGGCACATGAGAAAATCGTTCATGCCCTGTCTGTGTCTGTTGGAGAGGTAAGGACGCGTTTCGGGAGGACGTTAGCAAGCGTATGAGGAATTGGGCGGAGCTTGTCAACTGTGTTGCCTCACATTGTGACTCACAGCCCTACCTTTGCTGTTGTGACAGATTCATATGAAAACTATGCCAGCTGTGATGTTCAGACTGCTGACTGGACAAGAGACCCCGGTGTACATCTGACGGCTGCTGTTCCTGAGGCTCTGCGGTGCTCCGTCCGGGTTGTGTAACCACACTTTTCTTCCCTAGACTTATGTACAGGTTGTGTTTGTATTCACCCAGTCCTTTAAACCGAGTAACCTTGATGTGTGTCTTACAAATACATGTACAGATAGTTTACCAGTTCAGCAGCACTCCACAAAATTGAGGAAACTGACATCAAACATCATTTCTTCTTCAGGCTTTTCAGCACATATGCAGAATGTATGCTTCTTCAAAGAAAATAACACTTAGTGAGGCTAGTTAGTCATTCTCATAGTGTGACCAGGGCCATGGAGAACAGGTAGGTGGAGTGTTTCATTTGGCACAAAGTACAAAAGACCCAAAATAAAAGAGACTTTGCTGGATCAGAAACGAAGGGAGCTGAGTGATAATTGGAGACAGAAGTAACAGCAGTCTCCTGGTTCTCTGTGTTCTCTGGTTTGGTCTTCTCTCCTCAAGCTGATGCACTCAGTTCTCTACATGGCAAGTAGTGCATGATCTCAATCTGTGTTCCATTAAGCTGGGCTGAATCTCGCAATACACAACGACCAGCTTCTGCAGCTTATCACACAGCTACACCCGTGCGGGGTCTACATTCTCAGCCCCACTAGGCTCACATCTCCACCAATGCAGGATCTACCTTCTCAACCCCACTAGGCTCACATCTCCACCCACGCAGGATCTACCTTCTCAACTCCACTAGGCTCACATCTCCACCCACGCAGGATCTACCTTCTCAACCCCACTAGGCTCACATCTCCACCCATGCAGGATCTACCTTCTCAACCCCACTAGGCTCACAGCTCCACCCGTGCAGGATCTACCTTCTCAACCCCACTAGGCTCACAGCTCCACCCATGCAGGATCTACCTTCTCAACCCCACTAGGCTCACAGCTCCACCCGTGCAGGATCTACCTTCTCAACCCCACTAGGCTCACAGCTCCACCCATGCTCTCACATAATTAGTACTGTTATTATCATTATGTTTTTAGCAAATAGTGCAGATACTGATATTTATTTTTTAATGATGTATATAGTATTCTTTGTTAGGCTGTATATTGTCAGCTGCTTTATAATGATGAAGGCTAGATATCTATGCAGGTTCGTCAGCTATGGTAAAGAGGTCAAAATATTCACTCATAACTTCATGTCATTTTAGTCATTTGAGTGAGATATGCTAAATTCCAAAGATAACAATGCCACATTATGATTAGAATACATAATGGGGTTATTTGGTGACAAAAGTACTCTGGCCAAGTAAAATACATGTCCCTTGTATTCAGATGAGTAATTTTTCCACCACTTTCAGTGTAAAATCTGGTTTTACATACTTTTCACCAACTATAGATGCGGTTGCAGACCATTTTACTCCAGGATTCAAATTTTTTACTAAATGGAGGTAGAAAAATCTAGAAATATCAGGTAACTTTTTGTCAGTTTACTTTTATGTAGAAACTATCGGCTACTGTGACAAATGACTATTTTTTGAAACAGAGCAATAGATGGTGAGTGCACCATTGGCATTGTATGTGCGGTTGAAATGCATGAGGTTTGTGTATTTTCTTTTGTACAGTTCACATTATTGTACACAGTACACATCACATATATTTTTTATTTATTTATTTATTTTACTTATGTGCATGTATTTACAGTATTTACACATAAATGAATGTGCAGACAGGGCAGAAAAAATGTTTACAGTTGTATTTACATCAACCCCCAGCAAAATGTCATTCTGAGAGATGTGTCGTATTCAAGTCCTGAAAATGATGGTCTTGTGTGAAACAGATGGATTCTCAAAGTTTCTGTGGAGAAAAAGTAAAAATGCAATCATTTACATTCAGCAATATTGTGCAAGTGTGTATTAACTGACATTAGGAATTACCAGCATATTTTCTCTTCGTTAATTATTAATGAGAGTGATTGGTGGCGGAGCTGAGGCGTACAGTTGACGTGAAGCTCTGCTGTCGCTCTTTGCTCACTCCTTTCACAGTCAAAGCGTCCAAACTCACTCCTTCCAAGAAGCTGGTGTTGAGGTATCCCTCTCCAGAGTAAACATCGTCATCAGCACTGTCCAGACCTACACTGAACGCTTCCTTCATCTTCTCTGGGATCAAAATGTCTAGTAGAATCACTGCTATACCAATCACTGCACATAGCAAACCTGCAAACAACGTTTGACGTCACCATAGGCCAATAATGCTTTACAGTGCCAGTACATTACCTGCATGTGATGATGTGATGCCCGTTAGCATGAACAAATCAGCTATGAGCAGATCTTAGTTTAATTTTATTTTATTAGTTATGATGTACAGTTTCATCCATGAATCACATACCAAAGAGGAGGCTTAATGCAAACCTTTAATCTGCATAATCCAGGGTACTCACCGGTAGCTAGAGCTAGCCAAAAGGAACTGCTGAAATCAGTCTCAAAGGACTCTGCTCCTACAGCAAAGCGGCACTGTGGAAGGCTGTATATCGTAGAGAAGGAAGCCATGGAGAAGAAGATGAAAGCAGCCGTGACGGCCATCATGCACCCAGCGTAGTGGATGACGGGCATTGAGAAGAGGACGTTGGCCACCAGCCAGCAGCAAAAAGCCGTCCTAGGGGAAAGAGGGAGACAGGCGCCATTCTTTCCTCTACTTTGTTTGCATCTGTTGAATAGGACTGCATAGTAAAGGCATCTGTGAGTAAGCGGTGTGTCTTACCACAGGGTGGCTGAGGCGTATCTGCCCGAGTAGCGGTATTGGTAGATAAGGCCACAGGGGTTGTTGAAGGTGAACTTCTCAGCAATGTACAGTATGGGGTTGGGAAGACCCTTTTTCAGGGCCTTGGAATATTCCCCATCAATGTTACTGTTCCATGCAAACATTTCATTGTAGTCTATGGTCTCATTGAACTGCACCACTGGGTCTCCTATGTGGACAAAATTAAATTGTCTCAACTAACACATTAAGCCTGCTCTAACTTAGACATTTGTCTACATTTGTGTGCACATTATAATTTGTCACTAAGAAAATAATATGTACATTATTACTTAAAATAGCCAATTCTGATTGGTTAAAGAAAAGGTGAAGGTTCAGGTGAAGTTGTGGCCCCCCGGGCGACTGACCTTTGAGTGTGACGTTAATTCCAAACAGGCCCACATGTAGTCCCAGTTCAGCGTTCACCACAACGTTGCTGAAGGACTTGTATGTGATATTGGCCTTCAAACTTGCCTCAGCCCAATCACTAGTGAAGTTCAGAGCTTTAACAGAAAAGAAAGACTGGTATAATTAACCTATTCACATGACATTATGGAATATAATTTCCATTTTAAAGCAGGATTTACATTACAGGTTAACATTAGGGTGCAATCGTTTTTTCTGTATGTTATTTCTTGTGAATAACAATAGCTAATATTTTTTTATTGAAGACCTATCATTTAAATTATACAAACTTTTTAAAGGGCAAAACTGGATGAACGGACAAAAGAAATTCCATTCATACTATAAGGCTATCATTTGGTAAGTACTCTATAGAAAAAGATTATAAAAATACTCACCAACTAAAACCACTCCTATAAATAAACTAGTGAGTATCCTAAACGTCCAGAGAATTCGCTGAAAGAATTTGTTTACAATTACTAACAATCAATACACCGTAAAATACTTTAATGAACGAATCATTAGTTAAAAGTACAAAACACACTGTGAATATACAGAGAATTGTTATTTTGTAGAATGCAGAAAACAGTTGGGTGATGTTGAGAGGCTCTTTTTCGAGCGCACGTACCGATCTACCACGTATTCCTGGCAGAATAAGAAGAAAGCTGACAGTGAGCACCAAGAAGACCAAGATGACAGTAAGGAGGCTGGTGCTGAAGATGAAGGAGCTCCTTTGTTGCGGGTAGAAGGGGTAAACGTTATCGTAGAAAGTCATCTTCCCTCCAAATCCAACAGTTAAAGCTGAAAGCAGACCGCTACTATGAAGACAGTACTGGCCAGGTGTTCAGTTACCTGCAGATCTCAAGATAAGAACCCATGTCCTGCTTAAAACGACCGGAGACCGTAGCTGGGCTTGATTATTACAAGTATTTTTTAAAAGGTTTTATATTGATGCATTTATTTGTTGTCTGTATGGTCCAAACAGGTAACGCTGCTATAATATCTGCTCACTGTTAATTGGTCTATTATAATGATAATTATGTAGGCCTAATTACGATCTTGTAATCTGAAACTGCTTCCTCCCATCTTACCTACACATACTTATTTAAAGGAGTAAAATGCTATATTGTTAAACTGTTTAAAGAAATATCTCATTCGTTCGATGTACAAAATATTTCCTACCTGTAAAAGCAAGAAAAAAGGCGACGTGGATGAAGAAACTGCAGGGTAATCGTAGTCCAAGGGGAAGTCTCTGTGTACGACGGAGCACATCTTTTATATCCTCACACTTCCTAAAATGAGTGTGGATTTGCATTGACTGGGATGTGGGAGAGGAGAGGTGTGGACCAGTATGCCCAGTCCTGCTGTGTCCGCCACTGAGACGTGTCGTGTGTTAAGGTAAGACGTCTTTACTCCTCTTGTCTCTCGCCCTTTGATCTCACTGAACTTTCTTCTGTTTTACTTTAGCGCTGAACATCTCCATTAAATCTGCGCAAACTAGGTTTTTATTAACCTATACCACGTTCCTCTTAATTCATCCTAAAAATGTTTTGTAATGAATAGTAATTAAATGTATTTAACGTGTTTCCGCGTGTACGGCAGCACGTGTGAATTAACGGCTGTAACTATGTTGGTGTTTTTGCAGTGACCACGGCTCGTGTTTCTGTGACTTTTCTAGTGTTGTTGAGATATTTGACTCCGGCTGGTGGAGAGTTTGTGTTGGTCTCAAGAATGCAGTTACACACCAGTACACGGTGGAGTCTGATCGCACTGTCTCTTACCTACACATGTGAGGATACCAGCCACACATCATGTGAAATACACAAAACAACGTTATTAAGATGTGATAAAACAGTAAGATCCTAAAGCATTAAAATAACACAGGAGATGTTCTTTTTCTTAAACAGATTCCGTCATCACTTTTGAAGTTCAGAGATTTGACGGCTGGTATAATAACCTAGCCCACCACAGTCGTGGCACCACAGGTAAACACCAGGATCATTTTATTGCAGTTCAGATCTAGTCACCCACCGAATGAGATGAATGAACCTCCACACCCGAACAGGTGCGCCTCTCCTGCGCTTGCTACCTGCACGGTACTCAGATGGAGCTTACCAAGCCCTCCAGGAACCGCATCTGCCAAACCCTCGTCGCATCAGTAACGCTGCCACGAGGGGCAAGTCAGGCTTGCTTTCGTATCGGAACCAGACAATTCTTTCCTTGTTTTTTGGTGAGTGCCACTTTAAAATGAATATAAACTCTTATTATACGACAGCCACAATATTACCAACCAAAACAGCTAAGAGGGAATTTCTCCAGAATGTGGATAACAGTAGCTTATGTGAAGATCCTCATGAAAGTTAAGAGGGACGTCCTTATAATGTTTAATGGCCTTGAGAAAATGACAATTTTAAGAACTGTATCTTTCTGAACTTTTCAGGACGTTCTGATACAAAAGAAACATTCTAGAAACGTTCTATAGAAAGCTCTGTAAAAACTATTGAATTATAACGAAATAAATTAATATTTATATTCATATTTCTATCGAACATTTATGGAACGTTCATGAAATATAAAATTGTTAGCTTGTTATGGTGGCCTACAAATCAGCACCTTTTAGAAAAGAAAGTGGCTTTAGAAAGTCCATTAACTTATATTTCACCCAATGTGAATAGATTAGCCTGGTTCGAATTTTTTACTGCTTATATTAATAAAGTGTATAATAATTATTATTTTTATTACTCTTATTACTATTGTTGTTAAATAGCAGAGTCTGTTTATAAAATGTTGATCACTCTCTCATTGTGACAACTTCACTAACATGGACTGTTACCGTGCACGTTACCATTAGGTTACCACGTAGTGTTAGAGGTTGTGGACACCCGACGACCCGGTTGCCCTCCAGAGTTCATGCACATCCCAGTTCCACCAGATGACCCAATCTTTGGGAACAGCTCCACAGAACAAGTCCTGCTTCCTTTCCAGCGTGCAGAGTGGCTCCATGAAACCGGACAGAGTCCAAACAACCCCCGAACACAGGCAATACTGCATATTCTACTGTGTATATTGTTGTATTTGGATTAGTAACAAATGGGCTTTGTTACTGGTTATCCAGGGGCTTTTGTATCCTAATAACGATTATCTGAAATGCAACCTAAACTTGTTATAGGTGAACCAAGTGACAGCTTGGATCGATGGAAGCTCAATATATGGATCTTCCAGCTCTTGGTGTGATGAACTGAGAACTTTCCAAAGAGGGCTTCTGTCTTCGGGCTCTGACAAGGACTTGCCCAAGAAAAGTGGCAGCAGCTATTTCATGTGGAGCCCACCAGACCCCTCCACTGGACAGACTGGGTCAGAGGGGTTCTACGGTAAAATGGACTATTGTAGACATTAGTTAAACATGTTTTACTTCAGGGACTGCATGTTTTATGTAACATTGCACACCTGAAATTAATGCTCCATAGTCCATTATGCATTAGCCCAGATTTATTAGTATTTAGAATGAAGCAAAAATTCATCTTCTTGAAACCTATGGTCAATTAGCATGTGGTTACATAATTACAAAATTATATAATTGCTACGTATCGGAATTTGGCAAAGCACGACGTTGAAACGGAAACACGCGGCTACTACGTAAAACACTAACAATGAGTACGACGCGAACAGGGGCGTGACAGACAGAAGTGAAACCAAGGAAACCAGGAAAGAAGACGGGACTAGGGCAGGGAAAACACCGACAGAGAATGACAGCTGGTAGCGGGGGCGGAGCGAGACGAGACAACAATGGGCCCCAGTATGTAATTAATTATCTGTGCAGTTTATTATCAGTGCTTTTTGATAGCTATAGTGTACTGGTATTTTATCCAGTGCTGGTTCCTGCTTTGCTCTCTGTGTTGTTGGGATAGGCTCTGACCCCATGACCTTGAGCTGGTTTAAGTGACTTGGTAGATGAATGAATGAATGAAGTGCTATTTACATTTACATTTACGGCATTTAGCGGATGCTCTTATCCAGAGCGACTTACAAAAGTGCTTTGCATCTGATCACAATTTAAATAGTCACCAGGGTATTGCAAATGTGTAGACGTTTGGGTTGGGAATGACCTCATTCAGTCAACAAAGCAGATTCAGTCTTCATTATGTCCTGGGGTTTGTTGTCCACTCGGTCTTTTATGTTTGTCTGATCTTGCTTAATCCTACAGACAGTGACTGTCTTGTTGTTGTTCATTTAAATGTCATCCATCATTTATACCACAAAGGCTGTGGTCTAAAGTTCTATAAAGTATGTGCATGAAACAAGACCACTGAACTCTGTCTACATAGCTAAAGACTGTGACAGCTGTCAGAAGCAAACATTCACTGTCCTATGAGGACATTTGGCATTCGTGCAATTTTGTCTTGGTTAGTGTTGTGTGCTCCAGTTGTGAGAGTTATAATACATCTGTGATACATTAAAAGAAGTTCTAACTTTGATTTGCATATGAACAGTCTGTAATGTAAAAAAAAAAAAAGGTTTTTTCAAACTGTTGTGATGACAAACTAGGAACTTTATAAAATAAATGAAACAGCTGTGAGGTAGTTCAACGTTCAGCGTGCGTGCTGATGTTGTTTTGTCTTCACAGAGTTTGGGAATGCCTGGGCCAATGAGAACATCTTCACAGTAGCTGAGGGGATTATTTGGTTTCGGTACCATAATTACCTCGCCTCTCGACTGTACGAGGAACACCCGTCGTGGTCAGACGAGGAGCTTTTTCAAAATGCCAGGAAGAGGGTTATTGCCACATTTCAGGTAGAGAGAAAAGTCCTCTGTTATTTAAAAACCACACAGAGCAGATAGAGGTGCCAATTTGGTAGAGAATCTCCACCTGGACAGTTGCCTCATACATTTTCTGCAACAGAGTTTAAGATTTGCTTCAACTCCACACAAATATTTTCTGAGGCAGGACTAAATAAGTATTGCTGATTATGTATGCTTTATGTAGGCTTTTTTATTTTTATATATTTATGATTTATATGTACATAAAACACTTTTTACATCTGATTTCAGAATATTGCATTCTATGAGTGGCTACCTGCATATCTAGGAGCTTCAGTGCCTCCATATCCAGGTGAGAGTTTGTTTGTGTGTGTGTGTGTGTGTGTGTGTGTGTGTGTGTGTGTGGTCACTTGGCATGCTCTAGTTACCTGTGGTTTAGTGATATACCACTCGAGGCTCTATTTAATGGGCTCAGTGGGCTTCGTCTACGTCAGTGCAGGTTAACACAGGCCAAGGATCTCATTTCTGCTGATTGAGCTGTTTTGCCTAGATTACTCTACCTGCAGGGTTAGAACATGAAAATGATACATCTCATACATCGTCTCAGATATTTGACTTAATTGTTGCTTTATTTGAAATTAAAATGCTTACAGTGGCAGAGTCTTTGCAAAAAAAATGTGTGCATGCATGAATGCAAAATAGTCTATATAATAATGTGTTTTATATGCTGTTGTCTGAGCAGTTTTTGTAAAATAATGTAACCCTTCTTAATTCACAGCTAATATATTTTTTGGTTTCCAAATATTTCTACTAATATATATTGGTTTCCAACTATTTCTGATCATCATCCCCAGGTTATCAGCAATATCTGGATCCAGGGATCTCTGCAGAATTCCATGTTGCAGCTGTCAGGTTTGGGTTGACTCTAGTGCCCCCTGGTGTCTATATGAGGTAAATGTTTATAATCGTACATGTAAAACAGCTCATTTATTCATTTATCAAAGTGAAAAAAAACATTCCATACATGCAAATAACATGCATACACATTTTATGTTTAATATAATATACAATGAAATATGTAACATTTTAAGACTGTTCTTAATGTTATTTGCAATGACTTGCAACATTTTAAAACAAATTTTTGTAAGGAGGAAATTATTATGCAATAAATAAACTCCCTTCAAGTTTACACAAACGGTTTTTTATCATTTTGCTGCATTACTTTCACTCATGAAGTAATGCTGTTATTGCATACAGTCATTTGCAGGAATAAACCCAGAATGATTGTGACTCGTTTCAGAAACAGAACTTGTCACTACAGGAGTGTGGTGAACTCAGATGGAAGTACGTCTCCAGCAGTACGCTTGTGCAATAGTTTCTGGAACAGAAATGTGAGTCAAGATATTGACATTCTGAAATAATTTGATGTGGGAGTTACAATAATCTGGATTTCACAAGTATTTAGAAGAGAATGACTAGGAAGCATTTAAAGTGTATGAACATCATTTCTTGCCCTAGAACCCAAATCTTAAATTTGGCCAGGACGTGGATGATCTGATCATGGGCATGGCTTCTCAAGTCGCAGAAAGAGAGGACAACATAATTGTTGAGGATTTAAGAGGTCATTAATGCTTTCCTGTTGCTCTAGGAATGCTCTGTTCTTGTATATCTATACTTTTTAATATGTAGTCCAACTCACAGACTCTTTATTTTTCCCCCTGCCTGTTTAGACTACATGTATGGCCCATTGCAGTTCTCACGCTCTGATGCAGTCGCTTTGACCATCCAGAGAGGGCGAGACTTTGGTCTGCCCAGCTATAACCAGGTCAGGGAAGCTCTTGACATGCCACCAGTCCAGGCCTGGGGAGAGATAAATCCCAAACTAAACCAGACAAACCCCCAGGTAACGCCTGTAAATAAAGCAGCTAAAGCCATATCGTCATGTAAAGAAAAGGACATTCAGCCATGGAAAAGTCTGTATTTTCTCTCTGGCACCTATACTGTAATTTCTGTTTGTTGCTCCAGCTGTTTGAGAAGTTGTCTGAGCTGTATGGCGACATCTCCAGCCTGGAGCTGTTTGTGGGGTCTCTGCTGGAGTCAGGCGAGGTACCAGGCCCTGTGACCTCTGCCATTATCCTGGACCAGTTTGAACGCATCAGGAATGCCGACCGCTTCTGGTTTGAAAATAAGCTCAATGGGTAACACATTGCCATAATATTGCCATATATATATATATTGCATACATAAATAATGTTAATATAATAGAATTATAGAATACAATATTATAAAAAATGCATGGGTTTTGTGCCATCATAGTTTATTCACAGAAGAGGAGATCCAAGCTATCCGCAACACCTCATATCATGACATCATTCTCTCTGTCACAAGTGCCGAAAGCGGAGATGTTCAAAAGAATTTGTTCTTCTGGTTAAACGGTATAGTGAGTTCCAAAACGTACATGCAGTCTGGTTCTGGTCTATTTATATCCCTGATTCATGGATATATCAACTGTTAATAAATGTAATCATACTCAAAGTTGCTCCATGAAGATATCTTCATGAAGTAAAAGCTATATTAACTCGAATGTTGCTTCTTTTTCAACAACAGGAGACCCCTGCCCCCAGCCTCGTCCAGTCACAGACTCTGTTCTTCAGCCTTGCACTAAAGCATCTTCTATGAGCTACTTTGACATGAGCAGCAAAGTCGGTTATGGAATTTCAGTGATTGTCCTTTTCATATTTCCCTTGGGTTAGTGTGACTACATGTTTATTGTTAGTTTCATTAAGGAACAAAGTGTTTTGGGGTTTTTTTTTTATCGGGTGATGTGTATCACCTTTACACACATCACTTAAATATTCAAAAATAGCATTTAAAGGACATTCTCTTTCTGTCTGAAACTTCTGCAGTAAGTTTCCTCGCAGCCTGGGCAGTGGCCTACATCCGAGCAGCCAGGTACAGGAGGTTCCTGAGAAAGACCAGAGGGCCTACCAAAGACAAAGAACCCGCTTGTGGAACCACAGGTCCTTTGAACTTTCCAAATTGTCAGCGGTTGTTATTGTATTATTGAAGGTGTCACAGGAGGTTTTAATCTTTATGTGCACTTTATTTGCATAGCCTGCGAGTGGCAGGGTGAATCAGGCCTTCCACGACAGGTGAGCCTAGTGGTTGATGAGAAGAAAAGACTCCAGATTTATGGTGAAAATGGATCTCTGTTGCGGTGTCATAAATTGGGCACCCAGGACCACCTGGAGATTCTGCTGTCCAATGATCGACAGAGGCGCGCCCTACTTTTGAAAATTCCCAAAGAATATGATCTGGTAAGAAAAATATATTTTATATATTAAAACATAATGTTTTGGATTGTTATAGTACAAGTATAGTGCATTTAGATTCAACATCACAGGGAATTCATTTCGTATAAGACAATTCATTCACCTTAAATATTGAAAAGGCAGTTATTTCTTTATATGCTGTGGATCACATTTTTTAAAAGTGACTACCCTATGCGTTCAGGTGTTGTTTTTTGAGGACGATGTTCAGAGGTCAGAGTTTTTGAGAAATCTACGGTGTGACCGGGAGGAAGTGACAAAAAGCTTAAGGGTGACAGAGCTGAGTGAGAGGGACCTGCTGAGTGAGGCGGTCACCAAGGAACAGCGAGACCAGATAGTGGAGACCTTCTTCAGGCACGCATTTGCAAAGGCATGAATTGTTAAATTACATATTCTATAATCATCTAAAATCACCTCATTTCTGTTGTGTAGTGTCACATTAGACCACCTGACACGTACCAATCTCATAACCCTGTCGTTTTTTTATGCCTCTCTGGCAGGTTGTGCAATTAATAACAGGGTCAGCAATCAGACTTTTTGATGTCTTAAACTTCTTCTTTGACCACAGATCCTAGATATTGATAGAAGTGACGCTGGAGACCTGAGCTGTGTGTCCTCCAAGAGAACCAGAGAAGCTCTCCAGTGTGAGCTCACAGGAGCTGAGTTTGCTGATGCTTTGGGACTGAGACCTGACTCACATTTTGTGGAGTCCATGTTTTCTTTGGCAGACAAGGATGGCAATGGATACCTCTCCTTTCAAGAGTTTATTGATGTTGTCATCATCTTCATGAAAGGTTCAAATATGTAGTTCTTGTATAATACTTAAATTACAACAACAGAAGAATTGTAGTCAGAACCCACTGGAGCCACGATCTTTTGTTTCTGAATAATAACTCTGCCTATTTGTTGTGGGTCTCAATGTTCAGGAACCCCAGAGGAGAAGTCCAAGCTGCTGTTCTCCATGCATGACATTAGAGAAGATGGCTTCCTGTCCAAGCAAGAGTTTTGTTCTTTACTCAGGTTTATAACTTTTTCAGTCATTTAGACCCAATTAATGAGCAATATCAGGATATTGCATGTCATGGTAAGATGTTCTTGGAATTAGGAAAATTTAAACAGGATGTCTCTGGAATTGGGTTAAACATCTGAAAGATAAGACAGATGATGTGTAGCTCAAAGTTGATTCTAAACGTTCTTTTATGATGATCTCAGGTCTTTCTTGGAGATCTCCAGTAATATATTGTCTAAAAGCCAGGCCGACGATGCTATAGAAGCTATGCTTCAGGCTGCAGGCTTTGATAATAAAGATCACATCACATGGGAAGACTTTCATCGGTTACTGCAAGACTATGAGAATGTTCTCCAGTTTGCCCAACTTAACATCAAAGGTGAGATGGCGTGTTATTTGCCTTTTACCCACTCTTTTTGTGAAGCGCTCATTCCCTATCAGAACAGCAGACAGAATCCCAAATATACACACAAATAATCAGATGGTCTCCAAACCATTTGTTTCGTGTCAAGTTCATTTTATGCACTTTTACACTTTTGAAGATATTACTTGTAGTCTTTGTCCTCGCCATCAGGAAAATCACATTTTCTAATTTGGTAGGACATTATTCTACTGCGACAGATTTTTAAAGCAGCATTATTAATTAGCAGAGTGCATTTGGAAACATCCAACTGTGTGATGAATCTGTGTAAACCAGTCAGCTGGGGAGTCACCATAATTTTTTACCACCTGGAATGTAGCCAAACACTCAATCTCATTTCTGGCATTAGAATTATTCCTGCAGCATACAGAAGCTTTAATGGGTGTAATACTGGAAGATCTCAGTTTATGATGTGCTATTTACATTAACTCTTGTGATTGTGTTGCATACCGCAGGACTGGAGACACACAGCAAGAACAGGCGGAACCTACAGCATCGCGTTTCTTTTATTAACATAGGGGAAAAAACTGAGTAAGTGTTTTAGGAGTCCTCAAACTCCCAAACCCCTAAACTGTGCCTTATCTGTGGAACTAAATCAGGGCTGGTGCTCCCATTCACAGTTCCACAGCTGAGAAGGACGGAGACTTTGTGTACAGCTGCCCTGGAGATGAGGGTCAGGAACTTCGCCAAAGAAAAAAGTGAGGTCTAACTTGTGCGGCGTACATGGCTGCTGTGATGTAATTTAAGACATATAAATGTACAGGCCGTCATCCAACAGACCAAAGACATCAAGGTTATTAATGATTCCAAGTGTGTTGGATATAGCAGCATTCGGATGTGTTGCATGTCCAGATGTCCATGTGTGATTATCATACATGTCATCATCCATAAGGCATAAGGACTGACCTAAGCTTGCGTGATCCCTGTTATTTGCAGATTACTATTCTGTGACGCCATGTGTGTTCAAGCTCTTGATGTAAGCAGATGACATGGTGTCTGCCAAATTTCACTATGAATTAGATCATGTTTAAAAACCAGGCATATAGCCTATTGCTGGAATACCACAAGAGTGGTACGTGGCCATGCATGTAGTAAATTTATAATCACATGAGAAGACACTCATACTCGTTGTTATTTTCAGGTTGGGGCTATGCAGTCCCAAGGTGTACGTGAAGCCCCAGAGGAATCGTTATATCAGGAGCCCTGTGCAACAGAAGATCCAGGAGTTTAAACGCTTTGTAGAAAACTATCGCCGCCATATTGTGTGCCTTGTTATCATCTACGGCATCACAGCTGGTCTGGCCCTGGAAAGATGCTACTGTGAG
The DNA here is from genome assembly GCF_052324685.1 of Brachyhypopomus gauderio. Taxonomy (NCBI): domain Eukaryota; kingdom Metazoa; phylum Chordata; class Actinopteri; order Gymnotiformes; family Hypopomidae; genus Brachyhypopomus; species Brachyhypopomus gauderio. The sequence continues at coordinate 33,013,013 of NC_135215.1, read as the reverse complement.
TGTTTTATCCACCACATTTGGTTTTAAGGCTTTATGTACCTAATTTGACGTAGCTTATTGTCTTTCTCTTTGCTCTTCACGAGTTCAGTGAGCCTTTTTTACATTGCACTAATTATACAATTAACTTGTGTCTACTAATCAAACTGGCTTTAAGGATAAGACTTTGTGCATCAAAAAAAAACTCTTTGTGTGTAGTTTATGGTTTACAGGCGGATTCTTCAGGAATCCCAGAAACCTCCATCGTAGGAATCATAGTGTCCCGAGGTTCTGCTGCTGCCATCTCCTTCCTGTTCCCCTACATGCTCCTCACAGTCTGTCGCAACCTGATAACCATGTGCAGGGAGACCTTCCTCAACAGATACGTTCCCTTCGACTCGGCCATAGACCTCCATCGTCTCATGGCAATGACGGCCATCGTCCTCACAGGTCCGTAAAATTGTGACTAAACTGTTCGTTAAGTTGGAAGCTGCCCTTGTATGCAGATACGAAAGCAAGGTTGTCCCTTTTTCTTATGACGCTCCAGGTTTTCTCAGAGAATCGTGTGCTGCGTGGATCCCACTGGATATTGCTAAGCACACTTTGGCATTGGGTTGCCATGACACGTCATATTTTATGTACGGATAGGTTTCAGATTACCATGGGAGTGTCCACGCAGATGTACACAAAGCTCATAAAGCGTGTTTAAAAATAAAATTACTGCTACACTGAGACTGCCGCAGACATGCTTGTTCGGGGGAACATCATCGTTGTGGTTACACTGCAACTAGAACCTGATCTTACGCACAAGGCTTCAAAGTGTTTACACCTGCAGTAGCGAATATGTTGCAATTCATAATTTTGCTGCATCACTGTGTATGTCTGTATTTTCTTGTGATTCTTCATCTTTCTTTGACCTTAGTGTAACCTCTGCCCTCTCTACCTACAGTTGTTCACAGTTTGGGACATGTGGTCAATATCTACATCTTCTGTGTCAGTGACCTCAGCATCCTGGCTTGCTTGTTTCCCAAAGTGTTTTCCAATAACGGGTAATTTGTCAATACAGCTGATTAAATAACCATATAAGAGTCTTATAACTTTAATCCTTTATTGCTAGAAAGAGCCTTGTCTCATATGTGTATGACTGTGGGGCAGTCATGGCCTGGTGGTTAGGGAACTGGTCTTGTGACCGGAGGGTCGCCCTTGAGCAAGGCACCTAACCCCAACTGCTCCCCGGGCGCCGGGCTAGGGCTGCCCACCGCTCTGGGCACGTGTGATCCACAGCCCCCTAGTAATCACTAGTGTGTGTGTTCTAACTGCACAGATGGGTAAAAAGTGGAGGACAAATTTCGATTGTGGTGAAAAATCACAATTGACAAAATATGGCACATTTAATCATTTATTTGCAATTATAGGTCAGAGCTACCAGCGAAATGGACTTTCTGGTTTTTTCAAACAGTGCCAGGTAGGAAGCTAATAACTTCTTCAGTATATGTGCTGGTTAAATATTGTAGAGTAACTTTTTGGTATTTGCAGGGTTTACAGATGTGTGTGCGACTCTTCTCTCTCACAGGCCTCACAGGGATCATTCTGCTCTTCATCTTAGCCTTCATGTATGTCTTTGCCTCACAGTACTTCAGGAGAATCAGTTTCAGAGGGTTCTGGATCACACATTACCTCTATGTACTCATCTATGCCCTGGTGAGAATAAACCACTAAGCACATAAGATTTAGGTAACACGTTTAGGTGGCAAAACAGTGGCGGGATCGTTAGCTAATCATGCTTCCTCCTCCCTTCTCATCCCTTGCAGACAATGATCCATGGCAGCTTTGCCCTCCTCCAGGAACCACGTTTCCACATCTACCTGATCCCTCCAGCCCTCCTCTTCCTCCTGGACAAGCTCATCAGCCTCAGCAGGAAGAAGGTGGAGATTCCTGTGCTGAAGGCTGAGCTGCTGCCCTCAGGTACACGGTGCGCCGCAGGTCTCTGTACCTGAGACGTCTGTTTCCTCCTTAAATCTTAGCGTGGCATCGATACAAATGATCTAGTTTAGCTCACGGTCTTCGCATACATGCTTGTTATTTGTCATCTCCATCACCTACAGATGTGATGTCGGTGTCAGTAACTTTACAAGCTCTTTACAACGATCAATATCTCTCCCATAAGTGCAGTCTGCTTCGCCCCTAAACAGGAGTGACCTACCTGGAGTTTAAGCGACCCCAGGGCTTTACCTACCGTTCAGGGCAGTGGGTACGGGTGGCCTGCCTGGAACTGGGCACAGACGAGTACCACCCTTTCACTTTGACCTCAGCGCCCAACGAGGAGAACCTGAGCCTGCACATTCGTGCTGTGGGACCGTGGACCAGCAAGCTGAGGGAGATCTACAACCCAGACAGACTGCATGAGCTGGGGGCCTACTCTAAAGTAACGACAGAGCCTCCAAAATAATCATTCTCATTTTATCATCTAGCTGATTTTTTTTGTGTTTCACACTAGAATACTCCAGCTCTGCCATCAGTTCCTCCTTGTTTTGCTTGGCTTACTCTTGTTAAATGTTTTTTTATCTCCTCAGCTATATCTGGATGGGCCCTTTGGAGAAGGCCACCAGGAGTGGAAGGACTTTGAGGTGTCTGTTCTGGTGGGAGGGGGCATTGGGGTGACTCCATTTGCTTCGATATTGAAGGATCTGGTGTTCAAGACTTCAGTAAAATTCAAAGTCCAGTGTAAAAAGGTAATATTCTGCCATTTAAACATTTAATTATAAATATTCAGGACAATAAAACACAGTAATGTGATTTTCAAAATCTATTTAACATGACCTATATGATGTTATATAGAGGACAAAATAGATATTATTAGAAATCTGTTGTTGTTTCTATTATACCTTCAGGTGTACTTTATCTGGGTCACACGGACCCAGCGTCAGTTTGAGTGGGTGTCTGATATCATAAGGGAAGTTGAAGAGATGGATGCTCAGGAGCTTGTGTCTGTTCACATCTATATCACTCAGCTGGCAGAGAAGTTTGATCTGCGGACCACCATGCTAGTAAGGCCATCAGTCCTTTTTTTACTACAAACTGACCCTCTCCTATTATCAGTTGCAGCTTCATATTATAGCAGTTAAGATTATCTGGCATATTCCATGAGTGTCATGTTGGAAAATCAAATGAGAGCCTGACTGTGCTATCCTGACTCGGTAAAGACACCAACTGAGTCCAACTGAAACAAAAAACTTGGGCTCTTAATTTCACACATTGTAATACACTGCAACTGAAAAACGAAAGGCAGTGTGTTGTTTGGAACTTTATAGCTGTTTTGATTCCCGTCTCCTCAGTATGTGTGTGAGCGCCACTTCCAGAAAGTGTGGAACAGAAGTCTTTTCACTGGTCTGCGTTCAGTCACACACTTTGGTCGCCCGCCTTTGTTGGCTTTCTTCAGCTCACTGCAAGAAGTTCATCCTGAGGTCTCAGCACTACCTCCTACATCACAACCATCACCACTACCTCATACATTACAACCATCACCACTACCTCATACATTACAACCATCACCACTACCTCCTACATTACAACCATCACCACTACCTCCTACATCACAACCATCACCACTACCTCATACATTACAACCAATTGCCAAATCTCTTTATCTCATAATGTGTCAACTTTTCGCTTTAATATTTTCTGAAACTTCTCTTGAGCGTAGCTCTCGTCATTGCATTAGGGAAGTTCCCTTCACCAGCTAACTCCTTTATGTCATTCTTTTCCTAAGGTGGGAAAGATAGGTGTCTTCAGCTGTGGTCCTCCTGGCCTGACAAAGAACGTAGAGAAAGCCTGCCAGCAGATGAACAAACGTGATCAAGCACACTTCATCCACCATTTTGAGAATTTCTAGTCATTGTTTTTTTCAAAATACATGAAGGAATTTATTATAAATTTGTTTGTCACTGTTAAGAGACTCTTAAATGTATATGTCTGTTCGTGGTAGCATTAAGAATACCTGTCTACATCTTGCTCACTTGTAAATAAAGATATGCAAGGATATTTTCCATGAATTAATTGGTGCAGAATGCTGACAATGCTGTTAATAATTAACATAAAGCTTTTAACTGCTGAGCACATTCGATTTTAGGTTACATAACATTTACATTAAAAATTACAGAATGCTACACTAGCCTGCATGAAGTTACTGATTATGTTTTATCGACCTATAATTGGGTTTAATATTCTATTAAGATTCTGCTCTGGACTTCCCCAAAAGACTGGTCAACAGCTTATTCATGATCAATCCAGTCTCTAAATTTCTACACTAGCTTCCAGTTAGTTTTAGACTATATTTTTTAGCACCACTACTCGTTTATAAGTCATTGAATATATTAGGTCCAGAATATATAAACTCAGTATATCTCTTTGATCAGTGGATATGAGTAGTGCCCCTAGCATTTAGATGTTATGCAACACAGCCACAATCCAGAATAATCAGAAGTACCCCAGGTGTAGGTATTTTTATATCCATATTTAAAAACATTTCTATTTTCTTGAGCTCTGTGTAATTGGGCTCAAAGACTTGCAGTTTGCTCATGCAGCAATTTTTTTGCATGTAATCTTTTTATCACATGTGGAACTCAAGTCTCAAAGGAAATACCGGGATTTTAAAAACACAGAAAGTGCTCCAACATAAAGTTGTAAAAATCAAACAATACCAAAAACAATAACCAGCAACTAGCTGGTACACAAACTACATATATAGAGGCAGACAAACAACCCTCAGGTGGAGAACTCACTAATGGGGCTCACCTGAGGGGCGACAACACAGGACAATACAGGACAATACAGGACTCCCGGCAGGATTTTATAATCATCATTTTATTTCATTTTATTTTGTAAAAATTTTATATTTTTATTTCTTTGATTATTTCTTTTTAAATTAATGTCTCCTATGTAAAGTACTTTCAGTGACATCTGATTAAGAAAATGTGCTGTAGAAATAACACTGCCTAGACTAAATATATTACATGAACTTTACTTCAAATGAAGTATCAATAAAATCATATAAAACATTTCCACGTGTTATGGTCAAACTAACAAGACATCCTCAGAATTTATAATACACATTTTAAACAGCTGTATGTTCCTTTTTATGAATACATACTTCTTGTATTGTAACTGGTGAGGAAAATGTGGGAAAAATGGAAGAAACGCTCAAGAAAAACAGGGATGTAATAATAAAAATGTGCACTAACATGTGACGCTCAAAATAAGAAACAATAACCAGCAGTCCACTGGTACAACGACAAGACAAATACAGACAACTGACCCTTAGGTGGCGAACTCCCTGATGGGCAACAAACACAAAACAGGACAAACATAAATCCTGCCACTGCTCATAGAGGCAGCTGGAAGGGGGCCTTCATATCGTGATGTTTAGGAGAAATTCACTATGTTGTTTGACTATTAATATTTTTGTGCTTAATTGATTCTTATTGCCAAAAAAAATTTTTAAAGAAAAAAAAAATCTTCTTGATGAAGAAGAACTGCTTGTTACCAACCACATAAATGAGACAATGGCCTTTTTCATAAATAAACATGAAAACTGACACCCTAGAAAGCGTATCCAAAACTACAACAGAAAAATTATATAAATGCTATCTAAAGTGACTTTATATGATGTAGTATGCCCGACCTTGTAAACCCATTTCACATATCACCTGATGCACAACCCTTGTCCTAATGTTGCTTCCAGAGGTAGTTTGGAACTCTGCAGTGAGTGATGCCATACTCTGAACAAGCCATATACAATAACCTTTTCTACTGCCAGTATTTGACTTTGTATCACTGAGTGCTTGATTCACCAGTATACATGTGGTTTCAGTAATCATGAGGGATATTTACATCCCCAAATGCAAACAGAAATATACTTCCTCATGTTCCAGGGAAATAGGGCGTATTCAAATGCTTTTTAATACGAGCAATTGTCTGGCTGCTTTGACTTTATATGTTGCTGTGATAACGTGCTTTCAGCATCACTAGATTAGATTAGATTCAGCTTTGCCATTACACATGTAGAGGTGCAAGGCTACAAACATAGTCTTGCAGCATCTGATAAAATGCAGCATCTAATCAGAAGTGCAATAAGCAGCAAATGCAGGATGTACAGTATTTACATTATGACATATGTACAGAATACAGGAAGAGGTGAATGAAATATACAGCTGATTGTAAAGCAGCACGCCCTGCAGAGCGAGTAGGCGGACACAAACGCTGAGGAGAGCGAGATTTAATAAGGGGAATTCCATAATGGTCAACAGGGCAGGCAGGAGTCGTAACGGGTGAGCCATCCAGATTATACAGTACAGTATAATCTGTACAGGCATGATGCCCACAGAAAGACACGAACAAGGCAGGGAAATACAGAGCACAAAGAACCACGGTCGAACAGCAATCCACAATAGAACAAACCACGAATATCCGCCACGTGACGCGCGCGACTCCGCACGCCTGCGCGAGCGGCGGAGGCGTTTATACTTGGCGATCGATCGCGATATAATACTTAATTTGTGTCCATTTACACCTCCCCTCCACTAACAATTTACACTCGCCACACAACACCCCCCCCCCCTCGCTACAAATTTATCTGTTGATAGTGGCACACTCATTGACTAGGCATGTTCAAGTTGGCACTATACATGTCTCAAAGGTTGCCGACCCCTAATATATACAGATTACACAATTATATACATCCATAATATACAATAGGCATGTATGACAATGCAGGAAATGATAGTGCAGCCTTTAACCAGGAGAGAGATTTGGGTGGATTACCGGGGGACAGAGTTCAATACGGAAACAGCTTGGGGGAAGAAGCTGTTCCTCAATCTGCTTGTCTTGGTCCTGAGGGTCCTGAAACATCTGCTGGAGGGCAAGAGGACATTCTTGCCAGGTGGGAGGAGTCCTTCTGGGTGGGAGGAGTCTTTCAGGGTGGGAGGAGTCCTTCAGCACAATAATGCACAATGAAAATTCAGTCTCAATCAAAACAAGGTGAGTTTTCATAAGGTTAAGCTTTTTAAAGCTGTGATGACTTAATTCTGATGAATGTATACAAACAAACAAACACATAAAATGAAATAAACTAAGGTAACAAGTTTGAGACCATTTTAACCACTTAGACAATGGGCTTAGCTTCTAAAAAATGTCATTGTCACTGCAGGTTCATTCTCTCCATCAAAAAATATGAATTTAATAATAACTATAGAACTATATTATAAATAATCTGAAAAACTGCATGTGTCCTTATACAAGCTGTCTTATAGCTTCCTTGGATGGGACTTTCTCAGAGCAGAATCAGTATGAACTTTGTTCTATGAAGTGTGGGGCTTAAAGGCTCAAGTGTGCACACAGGTAAGTGTTAGAGCTATTTTTTGTTAATTTTTTATTTGAGGCTTGTTTTCAAGATAAGCTTAGATTAACCTTCAATTGACTGCAAGTCATCATCACTACATTCTTCTGTGACAGGAGAAAAGGTGACCCTGGGCTGGGAACAAAACATCTAGGAGCAGCCTGCTGGGAAATGACATATTGAACATGGGTTGAAGACTGGGAGTGTGTAGTACGTGTAGGAGTGGTCACAAGTTAATCACAAGCTTGACTCACCTCATCTCAGACAACATGCTCTCCAGAGGAGGGGTGTGTTTTATCAAGTGAGGCAGTGAGGGAAGAAAATAGGTGGGTACACATTCACATATGTACACGTACAGCCACTAAGACAGCTCAGGCCAACGTATCACGTCCAGTTAGCGTTGTGGCACTGCAAAACCCTGAAGCCTTACCCCAACACCCCAATACCCAGGCCCGGTTCTACACTGCTTTGGCTGGCGGAGACAGTAAAACAAATTGGGGCGGGGGCACATCTTTAGTAATTTTTGAAATCCAAACCTATATTCAGGGTTTGATATGAGCAAGCAGATGTAGCATTTTAACAAACATGTTAAAATTGCACTAGCTACTACTCCTGATTGCAGAAACGATTAGACGGTCGCACTTATCTATGGCTATCCATGTGTGCCTGTGACCAGGCGAGGGGGGGTGCTAAGGGTGCAGGGAGATCTAAGTCTAAGATGTGGATGCGTATCTTAGGCTCAAAACACACTAAACTGAAAACCATACCATTCCTGCCATCTGTTCTTTACCCTTCACATGAAAATGCAGTTCTGGTCTTCCTTAGGACATGGGCACCTGCTATTAGACTGCAAAGATACATCATAACAATTACTACAAACATACATATGACACAATTTGAGTATTAAACCAGATATTATCTATAGAAATCAAAGTGTTAAACGAGACAGACGCTGCAGTCGACACACTTACACAGCCAGTTTACCATGATTATGATTCATGGAAGTTAATTCTTCAGGCATACAAATTTGACTCACATTTCCTTCCATTTTTTTGCTAATTTCATTATTTCTATATATTTGTCATATACATTTGAGAAACATCACCTTAATCTGATACAATGTTTTTACACTAGTTTGAGTCAAATCTACCACCAACACTACCACAAAGCCAACCAGTGTTAACCTGACAACAGATACACACAATCAGAGTGTCTATGAGCCTCTGCGTGCTATGTTTACCCATGACTTCCTTCTCTGTATCTTCAGAGATGTTTACGATGATCTTTGCAAAAGAGAGAACCGGCCCAAAAGAGCCAGTAAGGAGTCAGGGAATGTTCATCGCTTTAAAATGAGATTAGATTCAGATTAGATAGCACTTCATTGAGTAGTTACAAATAAATATACGTTTTATTATAGGTTTCAGGCAAGTCATTTATGTTTATTTGAGAGTAATGCTTGTGTTATATTTTATATTATTTGAATTCAAATGTGATGTCAGTTTACTAGACTCTGACTGGATGAAAACTTTTGATGAGTCAGAGTCTGAATAAACATTGCTGGATGATTGCGCTCGGCAATTTAATTTAATGTTTTAAGTAAACCTTTTGTCATGTCATGTAAAAAATTTTATTCTTAGACTCTCGCATGTGATAGTACAGAAAGAAGACATGGCGGGCCATTACATTTCGTCAAAAAATACTCAAGAGACCTCGTGGAGCGTGTTTGCTAGCGGATCAAGAAGAAAAAAAAACAAGAAACTACATGGATAATTCCTGAGATCATCCACAAGCTAAGGTATCGGCAATTGATCGTATTATCAAAGTGTAGCAACGAGCTTCTTTCTATCACTGAGAAAAGGGACTGAAAGGACAAATTAAAGACATGTAGACTAGCGGAAAAGGCCTTAGAAAAGAAATTACAGCAGTATTTCGTGCTGAAAAAAGATACAAGTAAAATAAAAGAAGCACATTCTCTGATGAGCAATGCTCAAAACGTACATTGTGTGAAAGATGTTCTGTAATTACGAAAGTCTACGCTCCAAGACCCACCGCTAATTTTGAAAAGGCGCGAATTTTGAACGGACATCTAATAAAGTCCTATAAAGACCTATCTTCACCTATCTTCAAACCCTAAATATCTCCCTAGACACTCCCTATCTCCCTCTCCCAAGTTCACTTAAAATTTATAATTTACATTTCCTTTTAAAAGTGTACAGGTAAAAGTAAACACATTCAGATCTGGCGTATGTTTCCCAAAACGTTCGTAACTCTAAGTACTTCGTAACCTCGTACTTACGAATATTCTTAAATTTACGAGTGTTTCTCGAAACTCTTCGTAACTTACGTCGTACTTATAGTCGTTCGTAAGTTAAGAATATTTGGACCCATTCGTAACTCTTAACTCGAACTCTCGTACTTCTTAACTCGAAGCTCACGTGCAGTTCCACCTCAAAAAGGTAAGAGGCGCTGATTTCACTCGCTGGTTCTAAGCACGGTGTTCTGAAAATCTGTGCTACCCCTCCAGCTGTCCTACCTAGGGCTACTGAGAATGCGCATGCTACTTTCACTGCAGTGTTTAGCGTAGCCCATAATTGTGTGCTGCCAGTTGTTTTTGCTCTTGGATTAATGGTGAATATTGCCCATTTATCATATTTCTAAAGTAAAGTATGGTGTCCCACAAGGATCTGTACTGGGCCCCATATTATTCTCATTATATATGCTACCACTGGGCACTATCATTCGTAGGCATGGCATTAGCTTCCATTGCTACGCAGATGATACTCAGTTGTATATATCTTCTAATTGTTACGGAACAGCTCCGGACCCTTCCCTGTGGGCGTGTCATGATGTCGTCTGCGTTCAGTTATGTCCATGTTGGTACTTCCGTGGGTGTGGGTTGTTTGTGAGCGTGTTCGTTTGTTACACCTGTGCCTTGTCTCGAGGTCACGTGGGTCTGTGTAATTCACCTATTTAATGTGCGTTCGCGCAGTGTCGTGTGCTCGTTTTTGTCTAAAGCTACGTGTCTGTATGAGTGTGTGTGCGCTACTCTGACTACTCACGGAGCTTACACTGGTCGTTACCAATAAAGTTATATGTTTCACCGTAATCGTCTTGGTGCCTGCCTCCAACACCCGGACGTTACAGAAAGACGAGCCGAATAAAAGAAGGTATGCCTGGATATGCCACCAGGGCGCCTAAAGGTAGGAGAAAGAGCCGACGTCACCACGGCTCTTCTCCAGTCCGACGTCCCAAAGCCCCCGTCTCCGAGCAGGAGATGATGCAGAGCCCCATCTGCGCTTACATACTCTGCGCCTCTCGGAGTGCGGAAGACGCGGAGATGGCCGAACACCTCCGTCAGTCCGCGGTGCGTATATGGGAGGACCAACACCCCACCGCGTCCTCTCCCGAGCGAGTTCCTGAGAGCGCCGAGGAGAGGAGAGAGGAGGTGTTTTTCCAGGCGGCGTGGAGAGAGGGACTCCGCGCGATGACGCGCGAGACCAACCCCCTGACCGAAACCAGAGAGGGCACGGAGGACCCGCTGGTCGTCTACACGGGGATGGTACGTGCCAATCCTTCCGAGGACGAGTCCGAGGAGGACGGCTCGGAGGAGGAGGAGTATCCCCCCTCAGTTTGCTCAAGGAGCACTGTGTATTACGGGGGGAAGGGGGGCAGTCTCCCACCGTCTGAAGGCGAGGCGGAGGGGACGGACTACGAGGAGGAGGAGTATTCCCCGTCAGTGTGCTCAAAGAGCACGGTCTACTACGGGGATGAAGACTTCAGTCCCCCTTCGTCGCTGCAGCCAGCCCCGTCGGGAACCGACGAGCAGAGCGAGGAGAGCGAGGGGGAGAGTCTTCAGTCGGTGAGTTCCCTCTCGACCGTATGCAAAGGGGGTGGGAGCGGACCGGACAGTCCGCCCACGTTGGAGAGTGGGGATTCCTGTGGGGAGGAGCCCATGGAGCACTCCCGATGTGAGACCCCCGCACAGTCCATGGACTGGAGCGTGGCCGAGGAGGAGATGCCGGCGATGGACACCACCCCCGATACCGGTTCCAGAGGAGGCTGGTCTGGCACCAGAGGGGCCTCCTACGGGGGCTTCCCAGAGAGGGGGAAGGGGCGCCGGCAGGCTTATGGGGCGGCAAGCCCCTACGGCAATCCCGGAGGAGGGAGCCGCGGACCTGGGAGGAAGGTTGCCGCGAGACCCGCCAGTCGTGCTGCTTCCAAGTGGGATACAGGTCGAGCTGCACCTCGCGCGTCCACCAATAGTGCTGCCACCAAGCGGTCGACCTATCGCGCTGCACCTCGCGCGTCCACCAGAAGTGCGTTCCCCAAGCGGTCGGCCAGTCGCGCTACACCCAGCGCATCCGCTAGCCGTGCGGCACCTGGCGGTGAACAGGCGGAACAGGCGGGAGGTGTACCGCCTTCTGCAGCGTCTCCAGCCCCCGGAGCTTTTGCGCCGCTACAGGCGTTGCCTCAGGCGGGAAGCCTGGCTCCGGTTATGAATGTCTGTGTACCCGTGTTTGTGTCAGTCCCAATGTGTCTCCCGAACCCACTGTTCCCGTTTGTGCCTTGTGTGTTCAGCGTCCCGGTGTGCATGTTTGTGCTTGTGCCTTTGTTTAATGTTCTCTTCCCTGTCTTCCCAGGGAAGGTGTGCTAGAGCTGTTGGCGGCAGTTCCCGCCGTCCTGGGGTGAGGGCTCTCGGAGGCTCGTGATCCCGGCGGTTCCGGACCTGCCCGTCGGGGTTGGTTCGGGGCTTTCCAGCTGCGCGGGACGCTCCGGGAGTAGCGAGCCCCTGGTGGGGGGTTCTGTTACGGAACAGCTCCGGACCCTTCCCTGTGGGCGTGTCATGATGTCGTCTGCATTCAGTTATGTCCATGTTGGTACTTCCGTGGGTGTGGGTTGTTTGTGAGCGTGTTCGTTTGTTACACCTGTGCCTTGTCTCGAGGTCACGTGGGTCTGTGTAATTCACCTATTTAATGTGCGTTCGCGCAGTGTCGTGTGCTCGTCTTTGTCTAAAGCTACGTGTCTGTATGAGTGTGTGTGCGCTACTCTGACTACGCACGGAGCTTACACTGGTCGTTACCAATAAAGTTATATGTTTCACCGTAATCGTCTTGGTGCCTGCCTCCAACACCCGGACGTTACACTAATCCAGATGATACCACCACAACTCTCAAGATTGAGAACTGCGTCCAGGATATTAAAAACTGGATGGCGTCTAATTTTCTTAAACTAAATTCTGACAAGACTGAGGTACTGATTCTTGGGCCTAAAGCTGTTAGAAGCAATTGGGCTGATATTCCCCTTACCCTAGATGGTTTTTCAGTAACACCAAAATCTACTGCAAAATGTTTAGGTGTCACTATTGATTCTGATCTTTCATTTGACACACATGTATGCAATGTCACTAAGGCTGCCTTTTTCCATTTACGTAATATTGCCAAGCTGAGACACTTACTTTCATTAGCTGATGCAGAGAAGCTAGTTCATGCTTTTGTCTCGTCGAGATTGGACTACTGTAATAGTCTTCTAATTGGATGCTCTAAACAGTCCATAAAGAAGCTACAACTTGTACAAAATGCCGCAGCTAGAGTCCTAATCAAGGCTAGGAAATTCGACCATATTAGTCCCACTCTCGCCGCACTACACTGGCTGCCGATTAAATATCGCATTGAATTTTAAGTTCTCCTGTTAACCTATAAGGCGTTAAATGGTCTTGCCCCACAATATCTGAGTGAACTCATTGATTACTACAACCCATCTCGCCCTTTGCGCTCCCAAAATGCTGGATTTCTCGTAGTTCCAAAAATTAGTAAAACTACAGCCGGCAGAGCTTTCTCTTTTAAAGCCCCTCAATTATGGAATAGCCTTCCAGCTCCAATCCGAGACTCTGACACAGTTCCAATCTTTAAATCTAGACTTAAGACTCACCTGTTTAGTCAAGCCTTCAGCTAAAATTCCCCTTGTAAGGTGTAGGGGCTTGGGGGCCCCCAGACGTTGAGATTTCTGGTGATCTGAGATGTTGATGCTGTCATCCAGCTGTGTCTTGGCATCACTCTATTTGTGACTATGACTTGACTGGAAAGCAATGTCTCAGTGAGCCCTCATGCCTGTGGTCACCTCTGAACCCCTCCCTTTAGTTATGCTGCTATAGATTAGTCTGCCGGAGCCACATGCTGATCACTGGCACGTGAGCTACGTACATTTAAATCAACGGTGGTTTAAATTCATGTCCACTCAGTCTGTGTTATCTATCTTCTTGCATGGCTCTACCCAAGACGATTGGATACAGGCACCTGCAGGCACCTGGGGGATGGTCTGGCTGCCGGTGGATGTGCTGATACCGGGGTTCACCTGGGGAGTAACACTGCAGTCGGAGCCTACAATACCAGCATCACTGCTCCGACACGGAATGAAAGCCTGGCATTCATCAACAGACATTTACAGTGACAATATCAAAACCCAGAACTTTCAATTCTACCTTTTACCTAGTCTGATTGTGTGAATTATGTGTGACTTGTGTATTTGTGTGTTAACAGGCCGCCCAATGGAGGATGGGTTCCCTTTTGAGTCTTGGTTCTCCCGAGGTTTCTTCCTATTCCCCACCATCATAGGGAGTTTTTCCTCGCCACTGTCGCCTTTGGCTTGCTCATTAGGGTTCTGGACCCATAGTATTGTTAACCTTGTAAACCCTGTAAAGCTGCTTTGCGACAACTTGAGTTGTTAAAAGCGCTATACAAATAAACTTTGATTGATTGATTGATATTTAATCATATTACAACGTAAATCTTTTTGCATTTTTATTATGTTTTATTGACAATTGTTAAATATTTTTGTAAAAATCCTAGGAAAAACCTAGAAAATATTACTATTATGTGTTTCTAACACGTGGAGGTTCTAAATGTCTGCTGGTCAGTTTATTTTACCCTTGCCAATAAATAATCGTTCTTGATTTTATCCATCTGTTTATTCCATCCTACACTAACTGGTTTTAGTTGATTGACCTTGAAACGCTTACCGTTCGTTCTGTTTGGATATTTTATATTTCTAAAGCAACTTTCTTAAATAGAAATAACCATGTAACGTGAATGACGTTTGCACTGTCACATTCCAGTAAACAGTACATGACTTAATGAACTCTTTTTGCTGAAAGCACATTCTGATAAGCTAATATAGCCTATAAAATGATTGTACCTACAGTATTAATGCTAGAAGCATGTACTGCTAAGATAATATAGCCTATAAAATGATCATACCTACAGTATTAATGTTACATGCACGTTCTGATAAGGTAACATAGCCTATAAAATGATCGTACCTACAGTATTAATGCTGCACACATGTTCTGATAAGGTAACATAGCCTATAAATTATCGTACCTACAGTATACTAGAAGCACGTACCGATAAGCTAATATAGCCTATAAAATTATTGTACCTAAAGTATTAATGGTAGAAGCATGTTCTGATAAGGTAATATAGCTTATTAAATGATTGTATCTACAGTAGTAATGGTAGAAGCATGTTCGGATAAGGTAATATAGCCTATGAAATGATTGTACGTACAGCTACTGCTGCGGTAGTACATTTTGACACGGTAGTATGAATCGATAGATATGTCTATAATTTTGCGCTACAGGTGTGTGCTGACACTGACATGAAATTAGCGTGCGCATGCGCAGTAGCCCTACGTAGGACAGCTCGAGGGGTAGCACAGATTTTCAATGGCATTACATTTGCATTTATGTGTATAATAAGCCTAGTATTTTCTTTTGAAGTAATTACATCACATAGGCCTATACCACATTAAGTTTCAACAGAAATCAAATGTACTACTTTGAATTATTTAGCATAATTAATTTAATCTCTTTAATCTCTCATAAATAATTTAATCTCTCCGTTCATCATCGTATAGTAATTAGTAACATCGAAAAGTAATTTTTTAACCTTATTTTCAGTAGTTTTTAGCACTTTGAGTTGCATGAATGTATGAAAGGTGCTATAGAAATAAAGATTATTATTATTATTTATTATAAAAAGGGAAGGGCAGAAAAAAAACACAGCTCAAATGACCACTGCAATGGTTCACCAACTGCTGCTATATTGGGCATCCATATTCACCCAAACACATATACACACACACCCTCACACACATACACCCACAAACCTTATTTTCAGTAGTTTTTAGCACATGCATGTATGTATGAAAGGTGCTATAGAAATAAAGATTATTTATATTATAAAAAGGGAAGGGCAGAAAAAAACACAGCTCAAATGACCACTGCAATGCTTCACGAACTGCTGCTACATTGGACATCCATATTCATCCAAACACAAAGACAATCTCCCTCAATCTCCTCAAGGGGAGGCCAGAGTTTTTTCTTCTCTATCTGAGTTAGTGAACACATCCAGCAGAACAATGAACTGATGGTTCACACCATCACCCCCCCCCCCCCCTCCACCCACTCCCCGTCTACCTATAATGGCTGCATGTGCATAACAAAGGGTGGCCTAATGGAATGCAAATGTCCCCAGAACTGCCCCCTGGTGGAGGCCAGGTAGAAAAGTTTGGAATTAAAATGGTGGTAGTCCTAGTGTTAATAGCATTTCAGACTTTCACAATTAATGCATTTTTTGCAATGGAATGGCTACAAGTTGGCCTATTAAGCTTGGTTTAACGTAACCAATAAAATCGATTGATTAATCAGTAACACATATAAGTAACTTGGATTAAGGCTAGCAATTGTGCTTGTATGATGAACATGGCAGCTCTTTAAAGAGTATTGGCTTTGAATAGAAGACATAATTTAAGAAGACGATGTAATTCATGAAGCCATGTAGTTCGCCTAAATGCAGAATTTTGCCCTTAGCCCCACGATGCAGTTACTGACAGCCCTCCGATTTTATGCCACAGGTGGGTTTCTGCAGACTGTTGGTGATGCCCATGGACTAAGCAAAGCTGACGTATCTAAATGTGTGCATGCTGTTTCTGTGACGCTGGGCGCTGAGAGAAGGACGACGCACAAGTCTGATCTTGCAAACATTAACGTCACTTTATTGTATAGACAAATAGCGCAGAAAGCGCACGCAAAACACTCACACATCAATGTATATTACTCTTGACAAAGACGAGCATGGGGCACTGCACAAACGCACATTAAATAGACAAGTCACATAAGCCAAGACAAGTGTTCACAAGACGAGCCACAGGTGAGACAGATGAACACTCAGACACAACCGCACCCACGGAGATCCACAGACGCAGACAACTAGACGTAGACAACCTAAACACACGCCCAAAAGGGAGGGGTCAGGGGCTGTAACGTGACAAACCCTCCCCCCACCAAGGGCACTACCTGTCCCGGGGTGCCAACAGAACTGAATGCCAGAGGCACGAAAGGGAAAAGGGGATTCGGGATAAACACAGGGACAGACACAAACACCGGAACAGACACACACACAAACAGAGCCAGGCTTCGTCTCTGTAGGAGAGCAGCCAGAAGGGGAAACCCTCCCGGAGCTGCAGGCACTGCAGTAGGCCGTCCTCCTCCCGCCCTTGCCGCAAAACCCTCCGCTGGGTGCGGCATGGCTGGTGGACGCCCTGGCAGCCTTCTCGGTGGGTGCGCGAACAGTCTCTCTGGCAGCCCCCGAGGGGTGCGCCACATGATAGGCCTGCCGACGCTCACTCTCCCATCTCGGAGGACCCCACCGGGGAATTCCACCTCCCCCTGGTGATTGCTCCCCTGATCTGGCCTCCTGAGCGGTGTTCTCTACTTCCATCTCCTCTTCATCGCCTGCACGCCAGATCATTGGCTCTACTGGGGTCTCTACAAAGGAACAGTCCATTGTGCTCCCCACGAAGGGATAGGGAGAAACATCCTCCGCAGGACCTCTCTTCCCCCTCACGGTCTCACCAGAGTACTCCGAGGGGGGCGGCCTCAAGTCGTCATCCTCCGTGCAAGGCTCGCCGTCCGAGTACTCGGAAAGATCAGAGCACTCGGACGGAGGAGGGGTAGGAGCCGAGTACAGGGATGGAGGAGAGCTATCTTCTTCCTCCTCACCCTCACCATAATACTCGGTGGGGGCCCAGTACATGGAAGGAGGAGGGCTTTCTTCTTCCTCCTCTGCATCTTCCTCATCTAACTCCTCCCCCTCGAACTCGCTCTCGGGAGTCTTCTCTGTTGTGCAGAGCTCCCCGGAGTCTATTCTCAGGGGCCAGGAGTCTCTGTTGGGAGAGCGTTGTCTCTCCTCCCATATTCTCACCGCGGCTTGGTGGAAATAGTCCACCATTGTGGCCACCTTGGTGTCACGGGCTTGGCGCACCAGGTGCACACACACAGAATCCTGCTGCATCTCCTCAACAGACACTGGGGCTACACAATGAGGTGCAGGGGAAGAGGCATGGTAGTGCCTACTGTGCCTCTTCCCCTTCTTAGCGTGGGACATGTATCCTGGCATATCTTGGTCGGCTCATCTTTCTGTGACGCTTGGCTCTAGGAGAAGGTCGAGGCACGAGTCCAGTCTGGAACGTACTAACATTACTTTTTATTTCACAAATAGCACAGATAGCGCACGTATAACAAGCACACACATACACATATATGACTCTTGACAAAGATGAGCACAGGACACTGCACGAACGCACATTAAATAGACGAACCATATAAGCCCCAAGTGTTTACAAGACGAGCCACAGGTGAGACTGCACCTCAGACACAACCGCACCCACGGAGATCCACAGACGCAGACGACTAGATGTAGACAACGTAAACACACGCCCAAAAGGGAGGGGTCAGGGGCTGTAACATGACAGTTACTAAAGCATTGCTTCGCCTATATATGTATAATAATAATAATAATAATCTTTTTTGTTTGTATAGCACCTTTCGTACATACATGCACCTCAAAGTGCTTTACAGAATAAATTAAAAAATAGACATTAAAGGAAGCAAAGATAAGACAAAAAGAAAATATTAAAGATATTAAAGGTAGAAATTAAAGATAAAATGCAAACAAACACAATAAAAATAATAAAGTGACAAATTATAAAATAATAGACAACATAATGTAATAAAGTAAAGAGTTAGAGTATCTTAACTACAAGCAGATCTAAACAGGAAGGTTTTGAGACACCTCTTGAGGCTGTACAGGGATGAAATGCCTCTGAGCTCTTCAGGAAGAGTTCCAGAGCTTTGGGCCATAGTGGCTAAAAAGACCCTCGCCAATTATTAATCAGCTTTTAGGAATCACCAATAGATTACTGTTTGAAGACCTGAGAGACCTGACTGGAACATATCTAACCATCACTGAGGTAAAGAGGAGCAAGACCATGAAGATGTGGCGAGCAGGACTAACAAAAACCCCAAAAAAGGAAAAATGTACGACTACACCACCTAGGGGAATTTCACCCCCAGGAATTACACTGGGGCAAATAAAAGCCTCAGCACAAAATAAGACCAGTAAAGAAAAAGGGCACACAAGTTCAAGACCACTGGACCTGAGATGTAGTTCCAATTATTTATTTAATATAAAAATAGAATTTGATCAACTCTTTATAGATAATATAAAAATATAATTTTCACAGACTCACAATTGACAAGTAAAACAAGAGGGAACAGGGCTGAGGCCTTGGTAATTAAGAGGGGAGCTAGGGGATCACACCTATACTACACACTCACCGTGACCACATCACACTTCACACTCAATATTCTCCACTACCAAACCTGTGCACGAGATTCCACCACCTGGGACATCTGCCTCTGTCCGGCCTGCAGCTCCTGCCCTGCACAAAACAATCAGATAATTAAACAAAACCAAACAATGAGGGAGGACCAATAAATGAACAACAAAAGAAAACTTCCTCACGCACACCAACACAACACCCTTCTCAAACACAACACAACACATAAACCAACACTTTGCAGCGCAGTTTGGCAACACCAATTAAAGAAACCACAAAAGAAATCGCACCGCAAATCACGGCAACCGGGAAAAGATAAAGAAATAAAAACCACTCACTCAACCAAATCAAACATGTAAAACTAAGAAAAAGGTCGCCGCCAAACCAAGCCTAAAAACGTAGCAGGAAAACAAATAGAAAACACAAGACACACAATCACTTGGACAACGCGAATCACGAACGCTCCCCAAACAAAACAGCAGCACTGCCGGCTACTGGAACCACGCAGCAAACTTTATTTTTGGGCGAAAGTCTATAATGCTGTTGTCTTCTTTCCCCCTTATGACTGGAATCCGCTCATTGCTCCGACAGCCACCGTGAATTTTTCAGGACAGCGTGATAACCAACAAGGTTGTTCGCCAAGGGCAAATAGCAACTGCCCGTTTGCCTCATCAACCCTACTGACCGCACGAGGGAGATGATGTCTGTTTGAGTGTAGGCCCGCGGTAGTCTGAGCAGTACGACGCAATGGTGGTCTCAGTTTTTTTTAGGCTTGGCATGCAATGGACAGCAATTACAAATGAACAATTTTTTTTTTTACATACATGTTGTGTAAATACTTTTTTGTTGTTTGATTTCATGACTATTAGTTACATAACAACACTTTTGTGGCTAAATAATATAGAAATGTATGTAAATCTGTGGTTCAGTTTTCGACTGGCAGACCCTGTTCTGCGCAAAAGCGGGGCGGAGTCAAGTAAGTGCTACTTAGGGACTCGTTCGTAAGTTTGAAAGATAAGAAGGGTTTTGGGAAACCAGCATAAAAATGACGTTCTTAAAGTTGTTCGTAAAACGCTAAGTTCAAGCTTTTGGAAAACTCACCCCTGACAGGTAACCAGTGCAGTGAGTGAAGTGCAGATGTAATATAATCCCTCTTTCTCCTGCGGGTTAGAACCCTTGCAGCAGCGTTCTGAACTCACTGTAGGTGAGAAATAGAGCTCTTTGGAAGAGCAGATAGAACAGTGTTACAATAATCTAGCCTTGATGTAATAAATGCATGGACAAGTTTTTCACTGTCAGCAGGAGAGAGCATATCTCGGACCTTAGCGATGTTTCGGAGGTGAAAATAAACTGTCTTGCATGTAGTCATGATGTGTGATGTGAAGCTTAGCTCATTATCAAAGGTAATGCCCAGGTTCTTAACACATTATTTGGCATTCAGATTCATTTGATTTAAATAAGTCTGGACATCATTCCTTTGTGAATCACTACCAAGAACAAGAACCTCTGTCTTCTCTTTATTTAATTGCAGAAAATTGTCAGACATCCATGTCTGTATATCATCTATGCAGTCAAACAGTGAGCAAATTGATTTGTAGAGAAATGTAAAGTTGAGTGTCATCTGCATATTGATGATAACTAATACCATGTTTGTTAATGATATGCGGTAAGAGAAGCATATATAGGTTGAACAGTAATGGCCCGAGAATTGATCCTTGAGGGACGCCACAAGTAATTTTTTGACGTGTGGAGGAAGAGGTACCTAATGCAACATTGTAATCACTCCCAGTTATATACAATCTAAACCAGTCTAAGACTAAGCCACTAAGGCCTACATAGCTCTGTAGTCGATCGAGAAGTATTTCATGATCAACGTTTTCAAAAACGGTGCTTAAATCTAGCAGAAAAAGTACTGAGAGTTTGCCTGCATCCTTATTCAATCTCAATTTACTACCTTAACTAGTGCTGTTTCAGTGCTGTGGAGAACTCTGAAACCAGACTGAAAAGTGTCATTTATTTGATTTACTTTGACTTGATCATTCAACTGGATTGACACAACTTTTCAATGATTTTGCTAAGAAAGGAAAGGTTAGAAAAGGTTAGGAAAGGTTAGGTAGATAATTATTGAGAATTGTGGGATCATGATTTCTGTTCTTTAATAGTGGTTTAACCATTGCAGTTTTAAGAATATTAGGGAATTCTCCCAGTTGCAGAGACTGATTAACAATCTTTAGAACTTCATTAACTAATGAGCTCAGAACCTGCTTGAAAAAACATGTTGGTAAAGGGTCCAGTTCACATGTAGAGGATTTTAGGGATGAAATCACATCAAGTCGTGTTACCATTTCAACGTCTTGGAAATAAGACATATTAAAGTTAGACTGAGAAACTGATATAAGAGTTGATAGTCTATTAGTGCTTGCTGCTATGCTCTGCCTTATACTAGCAATATTGTCCCTAAAAATATTGCAAACATCACATTTTTCAACTGAAACAGTTTCAGGGAAGACACAGGAGGTGGGGTTTACTAGCTGATCTATACTTCTGAACAGGGCAGCTGAGTTATTATTGGATGAATCGATTAAGGTAAGGAAGTAGTTTTTCCTTGCTGATTTCACTTCACTGTTGTAATTCTGCAGTGTTGTTTTATAAATATCAAAATGTACTTGCAATTTTGACCTTCGCCAACGTAGATGGATGAATTTTACAATAGATGGAGTGTTTCGCTAGGGCAGGGGTATTCAAATAGAAATGATGAGGGGCCACAATTTTTTTCAATGACTCAAGGGGCCATTTATTGTGACCGTGTATGATAACGTATCATAACAATATAACGTATAACCAGGGTTGGCAACTTTTCAAGATCACTTGGAGAGAGATTTGAACCTGGGGTGGGTGACGAGTGTAAATTGTTGACGGGGGTGGGGGGTTTGAACGTAAATAGTTGAGGGGGGGGGGGGACGTATTTGGGGGCAATCCCCAGCCTCGTCTTGAGATCGCGGTGCGCAATTTCAAAATAAGAGCGGATAGCGCGATTGAAAAAATAATCATAAGAAAAAAATAATAATATAATATATATATATATATATAATCTATATCAGCCCAATCTACATCTGCCGTAAAGGCTTGTCTGCTTTGAATATACAAGTAATATACAACCACCAAGGCCTCTTTACGGACATTGTGGCCAAGTGGCCTGGGAGTACTCATGGGCCAATTCTGGAGTGTGTCAGATGGCTAGGGATGGTGCATTTGATGGTGGACATGTACTAGCTGACAGTGGGTATCCACTCTGAAGCTATATACTCCTGTAACAAATCCCCTGGTATCCCTTCAGTAGCTGTGGGGCCTAGTATCACCAGTGCCTTCTACTCCTCAACAGTAAGGGCACTTGTGGACATTTGACCTTCCCCAGTCTTAACCCTTTTCCTTTCTGAGTTCTGTCCCCTTATTTTGGTATGACTATAGAAGTCATGCCACATGCCATGCCTGATCTCTTAATTCCAGTACATGCACTGATATTCTTGGCAATATCGTCCCATTTTTGTTTTTTTTTTTTCTGAATTTGAGGAACTTTTGTTTTTGGCTCAGGTCACTCGACAGACAATTTCATTTTCTCTGCTTGTTGGCCATGGTTTTGAATAATGTGTGAAAGGTTAATTATGTGCTCTATTCATAGCCTTGATAAAAGCCTACGATTGGACAGAATTAATTAGGTAATAATTTTAGAGTTCTACAATTTTTTTTTCTTATACTTGAAATTTCAACACTTATTAGTTGTTAGTTTTTAAGATAGTCATTTTCTCTATGATACTTTTCCAGTGCAGATGCAGAGGCGGAGTCAACTAAGAGCTACTTAGAACTCGTTCGTAAAGTGGGAGACTAAGAAGGCTTTTGGGAAACACTCGTAAATTTGGCGTTCTTAAAGTTGTTCGTAAGTTTCTAAGATTGTTCGTTATTGGGAAACGCACCCCTGTACTCTAAAGTTTGTACTTCATAATTACATATATGTGTCCGCGCACAAATTCGTGCCCACTCAACTGCACCCGGAAATACCTTCCAAGGCCAGAGGCAGTCTGCAGGAGAATCTCGCATAAGCCATTTTGTCACTAATGTTTTGAGTGAAAACAAAAGGGCTTGAAGAGTATGGGTAAAGACAGTGAGTTCCAAAAAGGGTGCTTCATTTGAAAAACCATGTCTGTACTGCCAGCAATCTCACACTCTAGCCTCGAGCAAGGGAATCAAAGATCTTTCACATAAAAAGCAGTTGGACATCCTGAAGTCAAAGGGTGGTTACCTGCAGGCTATCTTAGTGAGATCAGCAAAAGAAGAATTGAGTATAATTCTTCACTGAGATGCTGAACTCTCATGAGTGCCTTTTCTATGAGACCCTGCATGCTATGCTATAATAATTGCTTATGATAAAATCAACTCTTCTGAGCACATTTTCTATGACACTACCATTTTCGTTGCTTACAATAAAGTATTGTCCATGGTAAAAATACGTGAATTTGTGAAGCCGCAGATTCAGAAGAGTTTTTGGGGTATTACTGTAATGGAAAATGATTTTGTACTTTCTCTGAACAAGTTCAGTCATCTTAACATCGAGATCTGAAGATGAAAAATTACTGGATCAAGATAACTTTTTGATAGCAACAAAGCATGAGTCCTTGTTGCAAAGGGTCAGTGATGTAAAAAAAATGTAATAATGTAAACATGCCATATTTGTCAATTGTGATTTTCATCCCAATAAAAATTTGTCCTCCGCATTTACCCATCTGTGTAGTGAGAACACACACGTACACTAGCAATCACTAGGGGGCTGCGGTGCACACATGCCCAGAGCGGTGGGCAGCCCTAGCCTGGCACCTGGGGAGTAGTTGGGCTTAAGTGTCTTGCTCAAGGGGACTTCACGTGGGACCTGGATATTGAACCCACGACCCTCTGGTCATAAGACTGGTTCCCTAAACACCAGACAATGACTGCCCCCAAAGTACAGCTTGGCAATAGTGAAATGTGTGATAGTTGACCCACATGACACTATTAAACCAGATGACAGTGCAAGCTTACACCCACTCAAGCCACTCATTAGTGGCATAATGAGTTTCATCAACGCTGTTTCGGTGAGAGGCAGAGCATGCAGCTCTGCTTGAAGGAGTATGAAGGTTCGGACGAGGGTGTGAGTGGTCATATCCTAGCACAAAAGCTTCAGGACGCAAATGTAAAACAGGAAAAGACCAGCGTTTTAGTCCCTCAACCAGATAACCTTTATGTACAATCACAAAGGCTGCAATCTTAAGCACCATTTATAATGCTCAAGTTGATGGACACGATGACGTGAGAAAGGTCATGCAAAAACGGAACCTAATTGCAGAGTCACGTGTCAAGAAGCAGAATGAATCTCAGCTATACCAACAAAGGGAAATCCTGTGTTTTAAGGGTAGGGCGCCACAATACAAGTCAATTATCAACCAATTACAGATAATGGTAATCAAGATAAATTGCACTTCTTGGAACAGTTTATAGCAGGGGAACCCCAGGAGCTAGTTTGCAGTTGTGCTCATGTCACCTAGCAGAGGCTAAAATGAAGCAAAGTAACTGAATCATAAGCGCCTTGGGCATGAATTACACATCACCAGTGAATATATTGATAAGACACTCAACTGGCCACAAATTAAGTTTAATGACAGGAAGGCAATAAGTGCTTATCCCTTTTGAGTCTTGGTCCTCCCGGGGTTTCTTCCTAATCCCCACCCTATAGGGAGTTTTTCCTCGCCACTGTCGCCTTTGGCTTGCTCATTAGGGATCTGGACCCATACGATTGTAAAGCTGCTTTGTGACAACGTTTGTTGTGAAAAGTGCTATATAAATAAATTTGACTTGACTTGACTTGACTTGACTTATGTAATGTTCTTGGTTGAATGCCACAACTATATGGAAGACATAGAATATTTAGAGAAAATGGACAGTCTTACCAATGTGAACAGTGGCTTCCAAACTACCCTGTACTGAAGCTTATGATATCAAAGAGAAGTGTGGCAAAGAGCACGGTTTGCAGACCTAATGAACTACAGTGGAGAAAAACGTATTTAGTCACCAATTGTGCAAGTTCCCCCACTTAAAAAGATCAGAGAGGCCTGTAATTGACATCGTAGGTAGACCTCAACTATGAGAGACAAAATGACAAAGAAATTTCAGAAAATCACATTGTCTGATTTTTAAAGAATTTGTTTACAAATTATGGTGGACCTATAAGGAAAGATCAGAATGATGCTGGGAACTGTCTGCCTTGTTGTTCAAAGTGCACGATCTCTGTGATAGTCCAACAATATAACGCTGATTTCCCTGAGTGCAGCTATGATGATGAGGAAGAAATGAAACAAGGTCAAGGTCTCATGAAACCAAGTAGTTCATGAAGTCTGTGCAAGAAACAGCAGTATTTCAGAATGGACATTATAGCGTAATAGCTTTACCACTCAAGATTGAGAAACTTTGAATGCCTAATAACAGATCTGTAGCAGAACAGTGCCTAGCTGGTTTGTTTAGTAAAACCCAGAGTCCTTTGGTGATTACAGAGGATATATAGAGATATATAAACAATAAGGCAACCTGTTTTAAAACCTCTGTGGCCTCGGTGGAGATATATTAGCTCAGCAAACAATCAAGCTGATCAGTCCAGTAGGGGCCTGAAGGCTAAGAAGATAATGGACGAGGGATCATCGCTAAACGGACCTGCCTGTGTGAATGGAGAGTTTTCAAGATGAAGTAAAAAAAAAAAACACAATTATGGTCAACACAATTAAGGCAAAGGATAAGACACACCCAATAGATAAAATAATTGCTCAGTATTCAGACTGGCACAAACTAAATTTGTCAGTGCCCTGGAAACTAAAAAAATAAAGAAAGAAAAACACAATGATCAGACAAACTAAAATTACACACAACACATACGCAGAGTAACAGCTGGAAAGAGATCACTTGTACAAAGCTGTCAGCTATGCCTGAGACTACCAGCACCCAGTAATCCTCTCTAAGCGCAGCAAGGTCACAACATTGATCCTTGATCCAACATTGATATATATATATATATATATATCAATCGCTGCACTGTGGACACAGTTATGTATTAGCGCAACTGAGATGTAAATACTGGATACCACAGGCCAGCTCGGCAATCTGAAGTCTAATCACAAATGCACAGTGTGCCACAGGATTGGTGGAAGAGCTGGAGTGCAACAAATGGCCAACCTGCCTGAAGATCATCTTGTATCTGATAAACCTCCATTCACGAATATCGACGTGAACTATTTTGGGACATTTGATGTGAAGTATAGTCAAAAGGTATGGCGAGCTATTCACTTGTCTAACTCTTGGGGCTGTACACATTGAGGATGCAGATGGTCCTGACACAGACTCCTATATGCATTTAGTCACTTTGCATGCAGAAGAGGCTTGCAACTATAACAGTCCAGCAGCTTCCCATCAGCGAGGGGTTTGGGAAAGACACAGAGGTGGGGACTCGAGTCACATGACTTGGACTCGAGTCAGACTCGAGTCATTAATATTAAGACTTTTTTAAAGTGAGCCCCATTAATTTCATTTCCGTCCTTCTGACGCAGACCGGCGTTACACCAGATTCTGTGACCGTCGAGTTTTGTGACCACAGGGGGCGCTATTTCACAGTTTCTGTTCAGAGGCTTTACGAATGCTACATAAACTACGCTGATGCACTTTCTTTACTCGTTTTGTTGGTGTCCACAAGCCAAAATATGACAGATGTTTATATTTACATTTATCGTCTCTTAATTACATAAATGTACTTAACCTTATGCTGCACTTTTACTAGCCCTTGATGCTTGATGCTGGTTGGCAGCCATCTTTGAGCGAATGGTACTAGTACACTTCAACACTAGATATCTCAAGTTGTACATATAGGAAAATCATCATTCATGGCTCAAACTGAAGTAGACAGTTGGGGGAACATACTGATTCACTTCAATATCATATTCACATAATTTGGTTTATTTTAGAGCCTCTATTACAAATGCTAAAATGCCAGGAATGTCAAAAATTTTGACTTGAACTTGAACATGACTGGAATGTATATTCACATAGTTATTCAAATCTCTTATTGGAAATTGCAAAAAGTTTCGCTAGGGTCTTTTCTAACAACACAGAAAAAATGAAGCAAATCCATGCAAGCATTGCAAAGTTATTCCACTTTGTTCCAAGGAATGTCCAGTTCACCACACCCTGTCCAAATGTGCCACACCCGGTACACACCCTTAGTCAACCAAGCTAACATGCTAACAAATTCCATACACGAAACCGATGAGCCATTTCAAACAACAACGCTGCACATATTACAGAAAGACCAGAAAATTCCAATGAATAAATTCCATGTCCAAATATGAACGTTATGATATCATATTTATGTCCAATATAGTCCGACAGCATAAGCTAGGTTACCGTAGCCAACTCCGGTAGCATCCGACACGATACAGAGTGCTGCAGCACTCAAACGCTCTAAAACTGTTTATAATCTAACGCTTAGTTAATGTTTAGTATTAGAATATATATTTTGTACAATATCGCTTATGAAAAATTATCCATTGTCACTCACAGTACGTAGAATCGCGTCGTAGCCGGTGTACCATCTCACTTCCGGGCTGGCGAAAATTCCGAAAATTGCCCATATATTCCACACAAAGTAATCCGTTTATGTTCAAAAGTATCCACAATCCACATAAAAACGAACAAAATAATCCATGGCAGCTTCAGTTTCGCCGAACAGTGTGTTCTGGGGAGCTTAGCTTAGGTTAGCAAAGGGTTAGCTTATGTTGCTATGCTAGCGGCCGAAATTGGAAATGAAGCGCCAGTTTCCGAGGGCTCAATTTAAAAATATACTTGACCAATCATGTCATTTGAGGGCTGGTTAGCTTCGGAAGGATGTACACTATTGGTTAGAACAGCTTTCAATCACTTCTGAGGCTCCAGCTTGTCTCTGTGGGCTTATTGGTTCACCCTCCCCCCCTCCCCTTCGCACCTCGCCGTGGGAGAGGTTGTAAAACCTGTCATTCAAAGTCACTACCCCACTTTAGACCAATAAAAACCACTCAAATCAAAGCAGAACCGCTGCAGCTTTGTAATGAGGGATCAAATCAGCGTTAAAAACGCTTCTGTGACGCTTAGGGGGCAGATTTGTCGGAGTGTCTCATTCAGGAAGCGGATTTTGGAAAATTTTGCAGTGAGGTGAGCAAGCTTTTTAAGGTACTTAACCACAACGGATCTACGCTGTTAAGGTCTTAAATTAAAGCCTTATTAGTAAACGATTTTTAGGTGACAAAACATTAAGACATTTCACAACATAAATATGTTTTGTAAACGGATATGTCGGGAGACCCCCTCGCGGGGTGCACTTTTGTGGTCAACTTCAAAGCCGGATATCTCGCGATCGGCTGCACGTAGACGGCTGAAACTCGGTAGGCATGTAGATGGGATAGGAAATTTTGATTTAAGCGCTTTTGTTCGGAGATTCATTAATGTTTAATATGTTTTATATCGCCGTAAAGGAGCTGGGCCCGCCGGCGGGCCCACTAGGGGGCGCTTCTGCATAATATTAAACAAGATTTACCATCCCCTCACCATTGCAGCCAACAAAGAAATCATGAATGGGATGTACAGGTGAGCCTTTTTAACTGGGGTCACCAATTCTGACGGCAGCCATCAGAATATGTGACCCCACTGAATCTCCAGGTAACAATAGTAGCCTACACCGTGACCCCACAATAACAGAAAACAATGAAAAAATAACCCTAACCTTTTATTGGTGTAACAGAGTTAAAATGAAAGTAGGATAAACACCTGTGTGAATTCTGTCAAAATGAATATATGTATAGTTAGTTAATAAGTTATTGTTCCCATTTTATTTGCATATGTATATAAGAACTACAATACCCTGTGTCCATAATAACTTAGAGGTTCCGGTTCTATTGTCTATTCCAGGGGTGCCCACAGTTTTCAGCTTGCGAGCTACTTATAAGATGACCCAGTGAGAAAGATCTACCGGGGTGGCGGCGAACGTAATATGTTGAGCGGGGGGGGGGGGGGGGGGGGGGGGGGGTGTCGAACGTAATTTGTTGAGTGGATTGCAGATTGGCTACCGTGAATGTCAATCAAAATACAACCGTCAGTGCAGATGTGCGATTCATCTACTACTATTTTATGTGACGCGATCTACGCACATTCCTTCGCGATCGACCGACACTTCCGGTCGATCGCGATCGACGTAATGAGCACCCCTGGTCTATTCTATCTAGTCTTCGCGCGCTCCCTGCTTCAGTTGAACGGATGTTCTGCTGTAGGTAGGTCAAGCAGAGAGCGCTCCGGTGTTTATTTTTAATATATATATATATATATATATATATATATATATATATATATATATATATATACAGTTGTGATCAAATTTATTCAACCCCCACTGAAATAAAGTGTTTTGGCCAGTTTGACATTGATTTTGATTTCAGTCATCTTACATCATTTACAATTATATCAAAGAGGCACTTATAAATTAGACAAACATAACATAATATTTATGATGGAATAACCACAAATGTCTTTACTGTGCTCACATCATTATCAGTTTTATTCAACCCCCTAGTGACATTATTTTTTAGTACTTAGTACAACATCCTTTTCCAGTTATGACAGCTTTCAAGCGTGAAGCATAGCTTGACACAAGTGTCTTGCAGCGACCTATGGGTATCTTAGCCCATTCTTCATGGGCAAAAGCCTCCAGTTCAGTCACATTCTTAGGCTTGTGCACTGCAACTGCCTTCTTTAGGTCCCACCAGAGGTTCTCAATTGGATTTAAGTCTGGTGATTGCGATGGCCACTCTAGAATGTTCCAGCCTTTCATGTTCAACCATGCTCTAGTGAACTTGGATGTGTGCTTCGGATCATTGTCCTGTTGGAAGGTCCAACGTCTCCCAAGCCGCAGGTTTGTGACTGACTCCATCACATTTTCCTCCAAGATCTCCTGGTACTGAAGGGAATTCATGGTACCCTGCACACGTTGAAGCTTTCCTGTACCATTAGAAGCAAAACAGCCCCAAAGCATAATTGACCCCCCGCCATGCTTCACAGTAGGCAAGGTGTTCTTTTGTTCATAAGCCTGGTTCTTCCTTCTCCAAACATAGCGCTGGTCCATTGTCCCAAACAGTTCTAATTTAGTTTCATCTGACCACAGTACACTGTTCCAAAACCTTTGTGGCTTGTCCACATGACTTTTGGCATACTGCAGTCGACTTTTCTTGTTCTTTGGAGTCAGCAAGGGGGTGCGTCTGGGCGTTCTGGCATGGAGGTCTTCGTTATGCAGTGCGCGCCTTATTGTCTGAGCTGAAACTTCAGTGCCCACATCTGACAGGTCTTTTTTCAGTTCCTTAGCAGTCACGCGGGGATTTTTCTCCACATTACGCTTCAGGTAGCGCACAGCAGTCGCGGTCAGGATCTTCTTTCTGCCACGACCAGGTAACGTTTCCACTGTGCCCTTTAACTTGAACTTGCGAATGATACTTCCGATAGTGTCTCTTGGAATATTTAACAACTTCGCAATCTTTTTATATCCATTGCCATTCTTGTGAAGAGCAATAACCTCTTCTCTTGTCTTCTGGGACCATTCTCTTGCCTTCACCATGCTTGGAAACACACCAGTAGATGTCTAGAAGGAGCTGAGTATCACAGTCCTTTTAAATCTGCCTAATTGGTGCTTATCATGCTTGATTGCTGCTCGTTGACATCCACAGATGTTTTCAATACCTGATGGAAAACACTGGAATGAACCTCTGTTCTTAGGAGTGGTAGTCGTAAAGGGGTTGAATAATTGTGTCAATGAAGAAATCACAAAAAGGCCATTTAATACTTTATGACAAAAAAAATTTATGCTATCTTAGTTGCATTTAGTTCTTTAACAAGTCCTTGTAAGATTTCATTATGAACACAATTACAAATGTGCACTGAATTCCATAAAACCCTTCGCAGCAAATTGGGGGTTGAATAAATTTGATCACAACTGTATATATATATATATATATATATATATATATATATACACACAATACATATACTTGATCTATCAATGAGTTGTAATACTCTTCAGGGTCGCAATTATTTCCCTGTTTGATATTCATTCACCACATTTGATGCGCTATTTTACAACGCCATGAGACGTTTTAGCGTAAAAACCCGCGCTATATATGCTAAGCAGCGGTGTGAGTTTTACAGCAAGCTAATTTCTTATGAATGTCGAATGGCACAATCACTGAAATGTCTTGTGAATGTAGGAATGATATGGTTAGTTTTTTTGATGTAATAATCACTATACGATCACAGTTTTCTGTTATTCTGGTTTTATTTTCTTGTCAACTTTATTAATTTTTTGTATGAATGTCTGTATGAGCTTTGATGATAATTATCATACAGATTAACTCAGTTGAACGGATGTTCTGCTGTAGATGTTCTGCTGGCAATAAAGTCGGAGAAAGAAGCTGACCAGAGCCTGTCGTCTGAGTTTAAGCTGCACAAGACACACATCGTTACATTAGTCTATATTTAAACATTTTATCCAAATGTTTAGAATAACTATTCGTAATGACAGCATCTTGCTTACGATGAAGCTTGCTATTTTCGTGTAAAATGATGTAACGAAACATTCTTGTTTATGTGACCCCACAGTACCGTATTCCACCGCTATTCAATAGCCAACTCAAAGAATTAACTAAACAAGGCACCCAGAAACATTAAGAGGCTGGTACATTAACAGTTTTATTATGGACAAGAAATTTGACAGATACACACATCAAAGCGATATCGGACCCACGTCTAAAATCACCTCCCCCTAGCACAACCTGGGCCCCGATAGATTATAGAGGCCGCCTAGTAGAATAACCACGCAGAAACGGACCAACAATGCCCGCCTGGGTTCCACCTCCCCGTAAGAAATTACCCACTATCGTTCCATTAATTCAGCAAGCAAACAATAAAATGAGAAAAACTTACATAAATATACTTCCAGTCACCCACACTAATCAAATCAAAATAAACCAAACGTGACACTGCAACCGTCCATCCTGGGGGGGGGACAGAAACCCAGCGTAAAGGGGCTAAATATCCTCTACCTTTCAGCGTGCTATTCCCAATCGTCGTTCCCAAATAAACAGGGCACCAGAATAACCAGGGGAGGGTATTAAAAACCACCCTCCAAAGCCTCCAAATAACACTAAGACGTCCCGTTATTAACTATTTAAAATATAATGCAGAGATACCCAAAAAAAAGGGGAAGAAAAAACAGTGGCTATTGTTGCTGGCTGTACAGACCTAACAAAACACAAGGAATGGTTATCCACATATTAGTATGAAAGCTGACCCACTGAGGCCAAAATGCCTCTAACTATGCATACCGGTTAACTGTAGCAGATGGAATGCACCGCACAACTTTGCTTTGTAGTACTTCCAGATATTCCCCGGGACTCTATAAAGCATACAAACAATTAACTACCTGTGCGTGTAGCCACATACCATACCATAGCTGCCGGCATTTACAGAGTGTCTAAACAAAACTAGCCATACCTGTATAAATGTGGGCTTCTCACACACCCGCGGCGCCAGCAAGCTCAGTCCCGTTCCTAGGGTCTTCCCCAAAGGTTTAAAATGCCAAATAACTTCACCCGATCTTCCCGACGCTCAGATTTGCCTCCACGAGATCAAACGATACTTCGTCCCCCCTATGCGAGACTATATAGCGGGTGAAAGCGAAATCAATAAAAATGCCAGTGTCAAAATAAAAGCACCCTCCTGCCGGTACAGAGCCCCCATCGCACAAGGAGGCTATAAGAGTCGCTACAGGTAAGCGACCATTTTTAACCCAACGGTCTCACCTTTTGCCCCAGACTTCTACCCGTCACATCCACCCCCACTTTGAAATGTCACCGTCCCGGTGACAACCAAGCCACCAGGGTCACCATGGTCTAAAGAAACACTGGACGGTATTAACACTGGGCTGAGCTGTAGCCCCAACCTCCTCCCGCTGGAAGGTCACTGATCGTGGGAGGTTATGCAAATTTGAATGCTGACCGGCAGTTTTCCGGACTGAACGCCGTACTGGCACTGATGCCACTGATGCGGATGACTCCTGTTCTGGTGGGGCAAGGTCTCCTACTGGCTCTATGTTCAGGTCGAACTCTGGAACCGCCTCTGGCCAGAAAATGAATCCTCTTCGCTACCACTTTCTGGAAAATGGTCCTCCACTGATTCAACCATCCTCGGGTGTTCTCTCTGTGAAGCCGCTGGGGGTGTAACTTGTCCCGGGACCACTCGCAACTCCGACCGGTGCAGGTTTCTGGTAGGACCTAGACCGTCTACTTGCCTAACTGTGTAAACTCGGCCACTTCCATCCAGGCACTTCACCACTTCATATGGCGTACTATCCCAGGTGTCTTGGATCTTATTCCGACCTTGAACGTGATTCCTTCTGTAGACTATAGTACCGTCCGGAAGTACCGGGGCCACCCACTTTAATGAGGTCGGTCCTTGCCGCATGGTAGCCGCTGTTAGTTGCCGCTGTGCACTTGCATACGCAAACTGTAGGAACTCTTGCTGTTCTTGCACCCAATCTCCTACCATACCCTCCACCATTTCTTCTTCTGCAACGCCCAGCAGTGCGTCAATGGGTAGTTGAGGTTTCTTCCCAAACATCAGTTCGTACGAGGTGTGGCCTGTGGACTGATGCACAGTGGTGTTATATGCAAACAATAACTGGGGTAAGTATTGTGGCCATCTTCGTTTTTTCTCTACTGGCAAGGTCCTCAGTAAATCATGCATAGTGCGGTTAAACCTTTCGCACTGTCCGTTTCCTTGGGGGTGATATGGTGTTGTTCGACTTTTCTGTATGCCATACAATTTGCATAATGCTTTTAGCATCTCACCTTCAAAGCACCGGCCTTGATCAGAGTGTATTCGTTGCGGCACCCCATACACATAGAACCACTTCTCGGTCAGGATACGTACCACAGTGTTGGCTTTTTGGTCAGGAGTAGGGAATGCCTGTGTAAACTTTGAAAACACGTCTGTCACCACCAGTACATTCTCTCGACCATCGCTGGCCTTCTCAAGCAAGGTGAAATCTATGGCCAGTACTTCCAGAGGTTTGGAGGCAACCAAATGGCCTGGAAAAGTTCGTACCTTTGGGAACCCAGCTTTAGCTGCTACACAACGGGCACACTGCTGACACCACCGTTCGATGTCCTTCCCCATCTGGGGCCAATAGCACCTCTGCCGCACTAGGTATGCTGTTCGTTCGCACCCCTGATGGCCATGGTCATCATGAAGAGCAGTAAGTACTTCGGCCTGTAAGGTCTCTGGTAACAGGAACTGCAACAACTCCTTGTACTCCCCCGGCCCATGAGTCAGGCGGTAGAGCACCCCGCCTCGTTCTCTTATCCGTTTCCAGTGCTTGACCAGCCCCAGCACCGGTTTCTTTTCCACTGCTCGCTCTTCAGAAGAAGGGGGTCGGCCCCGCCCCCAATACACTAGAAACGCTCCTATGGTTGGATCTACTGCTTGAAGGGCTACGAGATCTACTTTTCGACGTATGGGAAGGGCATCTATAGTAGCCAGAGAACCAACACGCGGAGACAAACTTGGACCAATGGATGGAACAGAGAACCCGGGAGCAAGGTCTTCTATGTAAGAAGGTGCAGGTAAGTCAGGTTGTCGGGACAAAGCATCCGCAGCTCTATTGGTGCTTCCAGGTCGATATTTGATATCAAAATTAAAGAGGGCCAACTGTGAGGCCCAGCGCTGCTCCACTGCGCCCAACTTCGCGGTCTGAAGATAGCTCAGAGGGTTATTATCGGTTAGCACCGTAAACTTGGCCCCCAATAGATATTCCCTGAATTTTTCGGTAATGGCCCATTTCAACCCCAAAAGCTCCAATTTCATGGAACTGTAATTGGACATATTTCTCTCTGTCGGATGCAACCCCCTGCTTGCGTATGCTACTGGACGTGGTTTTCCCTCTTGTTCCTGGGACAACACGGCCCCCAGACCCGTATGGCTTGCATCTACTTCTAAGATAAAAGGCTTGGCAAAATCTGCATATGCCAAAACGGGGGCAGTTACCAACTTGTCCTTGAGTAGGCAAAATGCCTCCTCACATTCGTCACTCCAATGCCCATCTAGTGGGCTCAGCCTAGGTCTCGACTTAGTTCCTTGAAGGGCGGCTACTAATTTATGAAGCGGCGCAGCATATCTCGCAAACTGAGGGACAAATCGCCTGTAGTAGGAAGCGAACCCAAGAAAAGATCTAAGTTCCTTCACTATTGTTGGACGCTGCCACTTCGACACCGCGGTAATCTTATCAGGGTCAGTCGCTACCCCCGAGGCCGAAATCACATGTCCGAGGTAATGGACTTCATCCTGAAAAAAATGACATTTCTCAAGTTTGAGTTTCAAATTGTGCTGTTGCAATCTTCCCAAAACCATCTCCAACCGCTGTAAGTGAGACTCAAAAGAGGAGGAAAAAACCACAATGTCATCCAAGTACAGTAGTAAAGACTGGAAGCGCTCATCTCCGAACATGCGCTCCATGAGTCGCTGAAAAGTACTGGGCGCATTACAAAGGCCGAAGGGCATTCGATTGAACTCAAATAGGCCGAAAGGAGTGCAGAATGCTGTTTTTTGCTTTTCCTTTTCTGCCATAAGGACTTGATTGTATCCGCTCGTCAGGTCCAAGGTGGAGAACAATTGAGCACCCGC
Organism: Brachyhypopomus gauderio; assembly: GCF_052324685.1. Classification (NCBI taxonomy): domain Eukaryota; kingdom Metazoa; phylum Chordata; class Actinopteri; order Gymnotiformes; family Hypopomidae; genus Brachyhypopomus; species Brachyhypopomus gauderio. The sequence continues at coordinate 32,977,153 of NC_135215.1, read as the reverse complement.
CAAAGCGTCCAAAGATTCCTCAATCCTTGGTAATGGGTAAGCATCCTTTCTCGTCTTTGTATTCAATTGTCTGTAATCCACGCATAACCGTAGAGTGCCATCCTTTTTCTGGACCACCACAATTGGAGAGGAATAGGGACCACAGCTCACCCGCACCACTTCCCTCTCTAAAAGCTCTTGAATGTGTGCCTTAACCTGCTCATACTGGGAAGGTGGAAGCCTGCGATAGCGTTGACGAACTGTTGTGTCATCAATCAATGGAATTTCATGTTGTACTAAGCTGGTACACCCCAGATCACCTTCAGTTTGGCTAAAGACCCCACTATACCGTTGGAGCAACTCCTTCCCCCTTTGTCCCTGAGCTACTGACAAGGTAGGCCAAGAAAGATTAGACAGGTCTAGTGGCGGACTCCCAACATGTAGTGCCTGTATAACAGCAACACTCCCCTGATCTTCAACCCTCTCCTCCAAAGTCACCACCGGGTTTTTGGTTTGTAGCGTTACCAAAAATAGACTTCCCAACACAGTACGGGGTGGTAGCCACACATCCCTGGTCTCCACATTAACCACCGGCACCCAAGTCTGGCCTCTACCAAAGGAAAGATAAGCTCTAGAAAGTAAAATGCCAGGTGGAAGCTTACTATTCCCAGGCTCCAGCAATACAGACTGTAGTGATGACCCCACATGCTGATTGCCGACCGCTTCCACTAATTGAACTGAGCCTGCTGGAATGCGGATGGCCGTCCGTCCCGCCACCTTCACTGAGCCCAGGCAACCACTCGGAGGCAGACAGTCTAACTGATGGCATTCTTTGAAAGCCTGCTGCCACACATACCCCACTGACTGCAAAGAAGGTGCCTGGAAAAGGGTCGAGCCATGTTGTTCAAACAATTCACGGTAACACGGGCCGATCACATTCATGCCCAATAATCCCGGGACCCTAGACTTTTGAATTGTACTATGGGGGTCAACAGGATCTCTAATGACCAACACGCCCATTGCCACCAAGGTCCTATCCAATACTTGCATATCCAACTCCAAATAGCCGATGTAGGGGACTTCTAAACCATTAGCTGCCCTAAGTTGAAGCCAACGACATTGCTGTAAGGGTCTAAAAGCAGACTGGAAATGTTGATTAAAAAATGTTTCAGTAACCGTGGTAACCATAGAGCCTGTATCTAGTAAGCAGGGAACAGAAACCCCTCCCATGCATACATCCATGACAGGGAAACTCCCATCAATCTAGATAATGGGCTAGAGGGCAAAGTCGAGCCAGCAATAGGTCTAGCTGGCGGTTGGCCCTCCCCACCAGCCAGTATTAGTTTTCCTGCGGCTCGGGAGAGATACCTGCCCCCCTCACCCCCCCACTATCTGGAAACCTACCCCCCCTAGGCACTGGATTAGATCCTCTCCCTTCCCGACAAAATCTTGCAATATGGCCTGGTTGCTTACAACGAACACAAATTGGCCTACCAAAAGAATCATATGGGTAGGATGGAGTAGTCTGACCCAAGGGAGCCCCCATTGTAGAAGGTGGCTTGACGCCCAAAGACAAATGTGTCAACAACATATCCAGTTGAGCTTGTTGCTTTTTCAAACACTCCTTCAACTCCGCTAACTCATTACTCGGTTGAGCCGTTACTGCTTGGCTGGCGGCCCTATACTCACCTACTACCTCCAGTTGAGTATCACAGGAGTATGCGCGGGTCCTTGGCACTACCCCATGCTTACCTTCTTCTACCCAACGAATAGCATCACTGCGTATCGTTAAAAAAGGAACATTAGGGTTAAGCCTCACTGTACGTTTTAACTCCCGCCGTAACATGCTATCCCGGACGTACTCAATGAATTGATCCCGAACCAAATGATCGGCATTTGCAATGGGCCTAGGGCTTTGGCGTTTAATAATCTCCATTAAGGATAAAAGAGAATGTGAATATTCTCGCAAAGACTCCCCTTCTAACTGTCGACGTTGAAAAAATTGCTTTTGTAGCCCAATATAAGATTTCGAACAGCCATAAATATCAGCCAAAATAGTGAGAATTTTCTCTGGGTCATTTCTCTCACTAGAGGGGCGAAATTTAATCTCCGTTTTAGCTTCCCCATCTAAATGATCGTATATAAATAAGGCTTGTTCACGTTGCGACATGTGACGACCTTCCAACGACCTGCGCACCTCCTGAACCCAATCATCTACTGAGGGCACATCTGAAAATTTACCAGAAAACCTAGGACATTTTCTCTCTCTTGGAACGTAGATATACCGCTCAAACCGGTTTTGGGCCTCCCCCCCATTACTGGCTTGGGTCTCCTCCCCATTACTGGTGCTAGCACCCACATTAACCCCTTCAGTAACTTTTAATCTATCATTTTCGGCTTGCAACTGCTGCACGCGTTCATTCAAAACCCTTAATTGTTCTTCCATATCAGAATTATGGAGAGACATGTCACCCCAATAAAAAACCACCAAGAGTCAATGTACTTAAAACCAAAAAAAACCAAGAGCAAAAAAATGGTTTCCAGCGTCCCGAAGAGCCGTCAGGTCTGTAGTCTTCCTTGATCGCGGCCTCCTGACTGGCAGCTTCCCAGACCACCCCGTCCGTGGTCCCGCTGGATCTGCTAACAAATAACCACTGCTTTTCTTCCACCCTTTTTTTTTTCTCTGCAAAAAAAACCACCCTATACGCACCGCTAGCTTATCAAATATTAAGTGTCCCAAACAAATCGGTTAATATACGCTCAAAAAAGCTACATCAGCCCTCTTATCCTGCCGACTATGCCAAATTGTGACCCCACAGTACCGTATTCCACCGCTATTCAATAGCCAACTCAAAGAATTAACTAAACAAGGCACCCAGAAACATTAAGAGGCTGGTACATTAACAGTTTTATTATGGACAAGAAATTTGACAGATACACACATCAAAGCGATATCGGACCCACGTCTAAAATCACCTCCCCCTAGCACAACCTGGGCCCCGATAGATTATAGAGGCCGCCTAGTAGAATAACCACGCAGAAACGGACCAACAATGCCCGCCTGGGTTCCACCTCCCCGTAAGAAATTACCCACTATCGTTCCATTAATTCAGCAAGCAAACAATAAAATGAGAAAAACTTACATAAATATACTTCCAGTCACCCACACTAATCAAATCAAAATAAACCAAACGTGACACTGCAACCGTCCATCCTGGGGGGGGGGACAGAAACCCAGCGTAAAGGGGCTAAATATCCTCTACCTTTCAGCGTGCTATTCCCAATCGTCGTTCCCAAATAAACAGGGCACCAGAATAACCAGGGGAGGGTATTAAAAACCACCCTCCAAAGCCTCCAAACAACACTAAGACGTCCCGTTATTAACTATTTAAAATATAATGCAGAGATACCCAAAAAAAAAGGGGAAGAAAAAACAGTGGCTATTGTTGCTGGCTGTACAGACCTAACAAAACACAAGGAATGGTTATCCACATATTAGTATGAAAGCTGACCCACTGAGGCCAAAATGCCTCTAACTATGCATACCGGTTAACTGTAGCAGATGGAATGCACCGCACAACTTCGCTTTGTAGTACTTCCAGATATTCCCCGGGACTCTATAAAGCATACAAACAATTAACTACCTGTGCGTGTAGCCACATACCATACCATAGCTGCCGGCATTTACAGAGTGTCTAAACAAAACTAGCCATACCTGTATAAATGTGGGCTTCTCACACACCCGCGGCGCCAGCAAGCTCAGTCTCGTTCCTAGGGTCTTCCCCAAAGGTTTAAAATGCCAAATAACTTCACCCGATCTTCCCGACGCTCAGATTTGCCTCCACGAGATCAAACGATACTTCGTCCCCCCTACGCGAGACTATATAGCGGGTGAAAGCGAAATCAATAAAAATGCCAGTGTCAAAATAAAAGCACCCTCCTGCCGGTACAGAGCCCCCATCGCACAAGGAGGCTATAAGAGTCGCTACAGGTAAGCGACCATTTTTAACCCAACGGTCTCACCTTTTGCCCCAGACTTCTACCCGTCACATTTAAGTACATTTATGTAATTAAGAGAAGATAAAATGTAAATGATCTGTCATCTTTTGGCTGGCGGACACCAACAAAACAAGTAAAGAAACGCATCAGCTAGCATTCGTAAAGCGTTGGTGCCTGTAAAAAAAAAAGACTCGAAAGGACTTGAAATTCCAAGTTTCAGACTTGGGACTTGACTTGACGGTTGCCTGTCTTGACTCGAGACTTGACTTGAGTTGATTGTCTTTGCTTGAGACTTGACTCGGGACTTGAGGATAAAGACTTGGACTTACTTGAGACTTGCAAAACACTGACTTGGTCCCACCTCTGGAAAGACATATTTGAACAGTAAGAACTTGTAGCTCTAATGAAGGAACAACATTTGAACGATGACTTACAGATGTTGATGTGTGAGACTGAGCGCATAATCAACGGCAGACCCACTCAAAAGTTTCTCAGATGGCGTGTGTGACCTGGAACCTCTGACACTGAATCATTTACTGCTGTTGAAGTCCAAGTCCATCGTGTCTCCAGTACACAAGAAGCAGATGCAACGAAGTCCAATATCTTGTGCATTTATTTTGTAGCAGATGAACTCGTGAATATCTGCCACTTCTGCAAGAGCGCCAGAAATGGTCAAGACTACAAAGAAACTTAACAGTTGGTGATGTGCTCATAGTGGACAGTTCTTCACCTTGCAATTCCTGGTTCAATGAAAGAGTAGTGAATACATTGTTATATTTTATGTTTGTTTTATATTATATTTTATGTTTATTTGAAGGTATATTTTGTATTATTTGGATGATTGTGCTTGGCAATTAAAGTTACTGTTTTAAGTAAATCTCTTTCAGGAATATTTCTGTCCATCACTACTTGCCCCGCCCCCACCTGTTAGTCATGATTCTTGTTTCCTGGTTTCTTTGTTACATGTGCTCATATTGTCATTTTGGTTGGTTCTTTCTGTCTATTTGTAACCACACCGCTTGTAAATCATTGTCATGTTTCTTGTTTGATACCTCTCGTTATCCCAGAGTATTTAAGCCCCCTGCCAGCCGCCTCCGTCTGCAGCGGCAGTATTTCATGCTGTCCTGTTGTTGTGACGTTGTGTTCGTCCCACAGGTGGGCGGGGCCTATTAGGATACCCGACACCTCAGGGTCGTTTGTCTATCTGTATATCTTGTCTTTGTACCAGTTGACTGCTGGTTATTGTTTCCTTAATTATTTCATGGATTAATTAGTTCATGGATTAGTTCATGGATTTTGAGTTTGTACACTTCATTAAATCATTAAATATTATTAATTAAATCCTCCCTTTTCCCTGAGACTGGTGTGATCGTTTCCTTTTTATTTGCACTCCTTGACTGTCACAGTATGCAGCCCCAGTTATTGTGTAAATGATTTTAGGTACAGTGAAGGGTTTTCTAGTTAGCATTTGTGTGGTTTATGTTTGTAGGCTATATTCAAATTGTATTATTTGTGTGAGTGTTCTTATTTGGTAGTTCACTGTTTGTTTGTGTTATATGTCTATTGTCTATTGTCTATTGTCTATGTCTATGTTTAGTTAATGTTCTGTAGTACTCATGTGTTAGTCGTGTCTCTGTCTTGGGTATACCCGGCTTTATGACCTTGAACTGTGCCAATGATTATGAATCTGGATTCGCCCCTATTAAATTTCACTCCACTCAGCAGTTGTGTCTTCTTTTCACACCACACCAGCGGCGTTACACTGTCATATCATTCGCATTCCAAAAATGTGTTTCTCAGACAGACTCTCACATGATGGTACATTGGAATGAAAACATGGAGTGACATTGCACAAGCCTATATGTAGAAGGCTGTTGTTTAGAATATTTCAAGAGATCTTTTGGTTCATTAAAAGCTCTTTATTGATATTTGCAAAGGATTTTTTGAGATCCTCATATTACTTCGCTGAGTGCTTGTTTGTTAACATGGTTTCTACTTACAATGAAGTGAATATACATTGTTTATTCTTCAGCCTTATCTGAAAGGTACGGAATAGGTTCTAGATATTGCTGCATACAATTGGATGTAATGTAAAATTTGCTTAATAACTAGGCCCCGTTTGTGCTTACAAACTGCATAATCCTAATAAATCTGTATGTTTTGCTGTCTGTTTAATTTAAACATGCTATTGGTTAAAAACTGGGAATATAATTCATTTATTGTAAGAGAAAATATGTTATTTAGGGAACCCATCCTTATTTCATAAGCATATATCTGATTATTCACCTGAGAGGGATCTTGACACTACGTAATGAAAATGGTTTTCAGCTCTTATCAATCTACAATTTTAAAGTTTAAGTTGAAAAAAAGGGTTGATGACATCTTGTAAATCATACATTCTTTGCAAAACACCGCATGTCCCCCTAAATTCCCACATTTAGTGTTGATTTCATGGTAGAACATGTAAGTGTAAAGTTTTAGCCTGAATTGTTGCTTGTTCTGTGGTCTTAAACACAAGGCAGATTGATGCCTCCATCATCACATTAATAATAGGCACTGAGGTGGGCAGGAGCATTTCAAATCCTGGTTATGTCATTGCAATCCATGGCTAGAGGTCCTGGTAGTTCACCAGTATAGTCACCCTATGATGATTCCAGACTTTGGTGTCCAATAGCTCATAACTGTGAGTCATCCGTCAATACCAATGAAACAATATTTCTGAAAACACGCATGGTGACTCTTTGGAATATTAAGGTCACTCCTTAACACATAACTGAAAGGAGGAAAGAAACAGTTCTGATAACTGATGCAATATTTTTTTGGTGCCAGGAACTTCCTCAGAATGGCCAGTTCCAACTTCCTTATAGGTTTGTCACTCCTCAAGCCGCCATGAGCAGGATAAAATTTACTGGAATTCATACCCATGTGCTCACTGCTAGACCTAGTTCGGGACTTCAAGATAAACCTAAGATTAAGCATTTAATGATTCAAGCTAGGACAATAGTCTAATTTATTGGAATTCTTATCATTGAGTCAAAATATCAAAAGTCAAATAGAAACTAGTCTATGGACCAGTTCCTGGCTTTATGAATTTGAATCGTCTGGTGACTTACTTCAGCTAGTTTTTTCTTAATTTTTTCCAGGTTTTACTACCTGAATAAATATAATTTCTTTCCTGAGGCCTGAACACAAAAAAGGCATACAACTTGTAGTAAAACATAAAAGACAACAACAAAAAAACGCACAAGAAATAATGCATTTTCCAGGTTAAATTAGCATAGCTGGGTCTGCTAGGTTCACTGTTGGTTTTTCCATTAACATCAGCATTAGCAAGACATGAAGGGGAGTTGATTGGGGAGGGGGGGTGGGGATGGGGGGGGGGGGGGGCATCCATCAGAGGGCAGACATGGCTTAAGCTCCCTGCCAGACAATCGTCAGAAATCTGTTTTTACTTTATGACACTATTATTGATATGTTGACATGATTCATATTTTATAGAAGCACAATAATATTGACTACTATGAGCATCATTGTATATTGTGAATGTAAAAAAAAAAAATCACTGGAATTGTTAACAAATATAACATATTAGCCATCAGTAGTGCTGACACTGCCCCCTGTTGGACGCACCTACCATTTAACAAGAACAATGTTCCCATGGCTGGCACAGGGTGTCCTTTCGTTCAGGGAGTACAAAAAAAATCAGGTGGACCTCGGGACAAAAAATATAATGTTTTGACATTGGACTATATGAAACTCTTTTGAGATTCCTGTGCTGATGTCCCCGGGATGTAGTCTAGGATAAAAAAGACCCTGCTCAAAGTAGATATCTGCTCTTGTAGATTTTTAAGTTTGCCAATGAAGATAATATAAGCTAGTGGGTATTTGTTATATTTTGTACATTTTGTTATTTCATTGAAAAATAAAGAAATCCATACTCATGGATTGAAATCTTGAAGGATTTATATTATTAAAAATAATTCACAAGTTCAACAAGGATTGGCTGCTTTCACCTACAGGCTTATTAAGATGGAAAATTAATCCTTCAAGTCTAAGTGTACATATAGTGTACATATAATGTACCTGTAATAAAGGAGTATAGTAACTGGAAGACAGGGTTCTAGTCACAAAAACCAAAAGTCCAATCCCGAAAGGCTAAAGCCCAGAGAGACACATCCATACATTATATTCCAAAATCATAAACCAGAAAAAACAGATAAGAAGTTTAAAGCAACCAAGAAACAAAAATCCAAACATATCTTTTGAAGGCACAAGACGTTGCACCCAACATCTTCTAAAGCCTGCTAAATGAACGAATTACAAACAGCTGTGAACCATCTGCGAGGCAATATTGACCTCTGGAGGAAGGGATGGGAAGTCCCTGGGGTAGTTCTGACTGCATCCTGGTTTGGTGTCTTCTGTCTTGTTCTTTTGTGTGTTTTTGTATGGATTGTCTCATGCTTTATTTGTATTTATTTTTTGCCTGCTTCCTTTTGTCTTGTTAGTTGGTCATTGTATGTGTATTACATCATTTCCCCTTTTGTTTAATTTTTTGTTTCAGGTTAAATATCTCAGAATTGACAGTAACATTACTAGATCTCTTCACACACTTCAGAAGGCAAAATTGGTGTCATTTACCACTGTATGATGGGTGAGGTGTTTTTGCTCATGAGAAGCTGGGTGGCTTGCACTGTCATATTCCTACCATTATTATCATCTTTTGGTTTGCGTCCTCCAGCAGTGATTGGAGCATTTTGGAGTCCAACATCATTGAGAATTCACCAGCTGCCGTCAGTGTCCTCCATGTCTCTCTCTCTCACACTGTAGAAACCTGTGGTAGATTGGGCGCAACTTGGTGACCATTTTCAGCAGATTTTCCACTATTGCTTCATCCATCCCTCCGTCTTACTCTGCCTTCTGGGACCAAACAAGGTGTGAAGTATTTTCATGATCTCTACAACAATAGCCTGTTTCTTGAATCTGCATGCAAAGTGTAAACATACTTATTTCACTGACCAAGATATTAACAATATTTTGCTTTACTGATCAGATAACAAAATATTAAAAACTAATTTAAAAGGGGGCTTGGACTAGTTCTAAAATATCCAGAGAGCAGGAGTTCTCTTAGTGATGATATCTTGTTGAAGCTGTAATGTTCTAGGCATTGAGCAATTTGGAGGTGGAGACAAGCGAGGTTGATTAAGTGTAAATCCAGAAAAAGGGTGGCATAAAGAGGCCAGGATCACATCAGAGACGGAGTCAGACAAAGAACAATAACTGAGACAAAGGGGCCTGACTTGGACCAAAAATAAACCAAAATACAACGGAAACAGAAACTAGACCAAAGGATAACAGGAATGTGATAACACAACAAGGAACAGTCGTAAACCAGGTAAATACAGGGAGACAAGGCCACTTACAAAGACCAGCAACAGAGAAGACAAAACACAGGGTTTAAATATCCTACTAAACAAGACACAACTGGAACTAATGAGAGGAGTAATGACGTGGTGAATATTTCTTGGTATACTTCGGACCATTCAGTACCAACCATCCCTTAATGACCACAGTGATTACAGTGGGAGGAAAAACCACTGAAAAAGTAGATGTTTAAATCATAACACTCATTCCATGGGGTTATAAAGTTCCAAGAGTGTAGATAATATCATTTTTTAATGGATGATGTAATTTCATCCTTTTGTGCCATTTATTTGGCTGTTATTTTTTATTTGTAGGTTGATAAGAACCAAAGGAATTCTTATTAAGAGTAGAGTGTTTATAGGTCAGTGTGTACAGGTAAAACACAAGCAAATACATTAACTATGACTATGGATCGTACCATAAATAGGTTTATAATACACTTATAAAAAATTAAGGTAACACTTAAATCACACATTTAAGACTGCATCCCTTTTAAAGGAGCTTCATAAAGGAATCTGATTTTGATTGATTTGTTGAACACCTTTGGTCCATCAGAACTAAGGATTTGTCATTTCCAGTGGCAAAACATTTTAATTCTAATGGATATTGCATCTACGATAGGTGTGTATAAATTGGCAGGAAAAGTACTTATAACACTTTTGAAGCTTACGGACCTCATGGAATGAATGTCATGATTTAAACATCTATTTTTTTCTAATACAAACTGATTATTCAATTTCAGAAGCACTTTGCTTGCACAGATGATGAAGGGCATCTGACTGAAATGTCCTATTTTTCTGAGAACTCTGGGTGCTTAACCCACTCTCTCTCTCTCTCTCTCTCTCTCTCTCTCTCTCTCTCTCTCTCTCTCTCTCTCTCTCATCATATATATTTATACATGATGATACAGCTGATGATGGAGTTCTGTCTGAAACATGCTGTCTAGATACCTTGTGTACTACACTGCAAATTTTACCAGCTCTACATTTTTTTAACACAGAATGCGGTACACTGCAGCAGTTGCTGTGTATTTATAGTGGATTTATAAATGCAATAAATAAATGTATTTACATATGTAAGCAATATAAATACACTTGCCTTCCGAATACTGAAATATATTCTGCCAAACTATTACCTATTGGTCTTACATGGAGGGCTAATCACAATAAGAATAATGAATTAATTGCACTATAATATAAAACACTATAAAAGCCATTATTTTTGGTCAAAATCTTTTACTTCTTAATTGATTGTCATTCTGTCAACACCATTATGAACAATTTCAAAGCATCAGCACTTCCCAGGTCCAATCAAATGCCTCAAAATTCACTGTATTCCTCAGCAACAATGCAAAGTCCACATACAATTAATTTTGGGGTATTTCCATAAACCTCCATTTTAATTATGTTAATTTGTTTCTTTTTGTTTGGGGGTTTCTTATTTTATATATACGTATAGTTTGACTAAAATAATGCTATCTACTCTGTGGATATCATTTTATATATACGTATAGTTTGACTAAAATGATGCTATCTACTCTGTGGTTATCATTTCAGTTCAACTCAATGTGCTGGAAGACAGGACCAAAAAAACAAACCAACCAGAAGCAGCTCGTGCAGTGAACTCGTGCAGTGAACTCGTGCAGTTGTGTTCTTTTGTTCTATGACATCTATATATGCGTTCTATGACGCATATATAGATGTAATCTGTAAATGTAAAACGCTAATAACTATAAAAAAGTATAACAGACACTGTTATAGATTTATTCAGGGTTTGTGCTGCAACATCTCAATATTCTATACTTTCACAGTGACAGTGGTGGTTTTTAAAAGGTTTTATTTTAACTAAGATGAACTAACTGAAGAAATGCAGAGCATACGTGCAGGAAAAGAAAGGAAGCAAACGGTGTCCAACCGAAGAATCTAGTGAATGGAAAACAAAAACGAGCATAAAAATATACAAACTGCAAAATAAAGCCAATATAACTACAGTGACTGACAAAGGTCACAGAAACAAAGAAAGGGCTTAAAAGGGATCAGTATAATAAGAAGGTGGTGTGGTGACTGAAACACAACATACACCACAGGAGGGAAGCGAGACAACAAATAAAAACAGAAGTGCAACAAAAGACAGAAATGTAAACATAAGCTCAGAATAACAGAGGCTAACGGTGGGGGACACGGTCACGGTACCCCCGCACAGCAACACCGCACATCCCCAAGGGAAGGTGCCTACCCTCTACCCTCATGGGGCACCCTCTTTCTTTGGATGGCTCCCATCAGCTGGATACAACATCAGCTGGTGCCCATTCCACAGACTGGGTGTGATGGTATCTCACCTCTACGTTTGACATAGTTCCTTATCACTGACTGGGTGCAGCGCTTTCTCTCTCTTGTGCCGATGGAGTTCCAGGTCAACCAGGCAACTGCCACCATGCTGCAAAACACACAAAGCATACGTTAATGCCCCTGGGTGGCCTCCAGACCAACCAGCCTGCCCACATGGAGTTGGCCCCAGAGCCTACTAGCCTCCTGCCAAAAAAATCCAAGGAAGACCCCCGTCTCCAGAACCGAAGCGGACCCGGACCCCCACCCCTCGGTGCTCAGAGTCAGGCTCAGGAAGGCATTGGCGGGGGCTCCTCTCTCTCTCTCAGGCAGTGTTTGGGTCGGGACTTCTTCACTGGCTCAGACAAGGAATCTGGACCAGATCTCCTGGCATGAGGCAGTGGTGGAGCTGACATCCCTGGCAAGCTTCGGGGAGCCGTCCTTACTTTCCCGGGAGAACTCCAGGCATCCCTGCCCAGACGGAGAGCTCCAGGGCAGAACGAGCCCTCAGTGGGCTCCTGAGACACTGCAGCATCACGCCAGGCTGCCGGGTCCACTGAAAAGAGAGAGACGAGTCAACCCAACACGCAGACACACACAAGGAAAATAGAAGGCAAAAGGAAAACGAGGGAGGCGACTGTATCGTAAAATGGGCCCTTCTGTCACAGGTGTAGAACGTGCAGGAAAAAGGAAAAGAATCTAGCATGAACCTCCAACTGAAGAACTTAACGAAATGTATGAAAACATAATTGAACAAGAAAGTTCTCAGACTGGGGCAAAGTGAAACCAACATAATGACATTGACCAGCAACAGTGAACCAAAAAGGATCAACATAATAACCAGTGTTGCGAATAACGCTGTTAAAAATAACGGCGTTAGGTAACGGCGTCATTTTGTCAGTAACGGGATAATATAATTAATTACTTTTCCTGTCGTTACAACGGCGTTGACATTACTGGTCATTAAAAGCGGTGCGTTACTATATATTGATATACTAATGCGAGCAGACCGCTGCCCAGACTAGTGAGGAGTAACAGATCTCGATAGGTCACAGTTCTCGGTGTAACACCTGTTTAACTTAACAAGTCAGTAAGCGATTGGTTAGGGCAGCGTTATGGTAGCCAATCAGAGCCAGTGTTTTTACACGCGTGCCAAAGCACGCCAGTGACACACGACACAAACGGAGAAGAGGCAGAAATGGTGAGTCAGGAGCAAGCCGAAAAAAAATTAGCATTTTCAAGGTGGCGATATAAACATTATTTAAGAAAATACTTGAAGTTCCTGAATGTCTACCAGACTGGGTATTTGATTTATTTAGAATAGAGGTTTTATTGTTAAGTTGTTTCTGTTGTGAACAAACCAGTTGAGAGAATTTAGTTCAGTCTCAGGTTGAGAGAATTTAATTTAATTTGATAGATGTAAATGTACTTTATATAGTGTAACTGTTTACTTTTTTTTTCAAAGATTTGGGATTTTAAAGGATTTTATCCTGCACTGGTCTGTTGATGTGCAATAAATATCAAAAGTTAAACACCTTTATGATGTACTCATTTCAACTAACTGTGAAAACTGCTTTTTCAAAAAATCCTTATTCATTGGCATAACTTTTTTTTTTACTGTAATGCAAATAGTTACTTTCCCTGGTAACAAGTTACTTTTATTATAGAGTAATTCAGTTACTAACTCAGTTACTTTTTTGAACAAGTAGTGAGTAACTATAACTATATAATTACTTTTTTAAAGTAACGTTCCCAACACTGATAATAACTTAATATTGTACTGTCACGGTGAGGCGGCCCCCTCCGTCCACAGCGGCTGTTGTTGTTGTTGTTTGGTGACGTCATGTGCGTCCCTCAGGTGGGCGGAGCCCGTGATCCGTCTCACCTGAGGGTCGTTTGTTTGCCTATATATGTCTTGTCTTTGTACCAGTTGACCGCTGGTCATTATATCCTTAATTTGGATCTTTTGCACGGGTTTTGGTTTGCACACTTTCTATTAAACCATCCTTTTTCCCTGAGACTTGGCGTGATCGCTTCCTTTTCAGTTGCTCACACCGCCCGTCACATGTACTTTATCTGAATTGTACAGTAGTGTCCTCTAGTAGTACAGTGCCATTACTTTATCCCTCTCTGTTTTAAGGAGTATAATTATAATTATTGTCACATATTACTTATTCTCCAGTTTCAGTTATTTACATGATCAACCTTTTGCAAGGAATTGTGTCTTTATTTTCATTTAAATTTTATTTAAATAATACAGAATGTGATGTGTTGAAACTCTGTAAATAATGAAAACTAATTTTTTTTACTATCTCTGACAAAACCTTTGGAGTATTTAATGTTTTGCTAGTCATCTAGTACAATTGTTCAAATTAGCCTTAGCAAAGATGTGGCAAGGCTAATCCTCTTAAACGTCTATAAGCATTTGTTTTGTGTTCTGGCACCATCCTAAGTGTTCTCCTCCCTCGAGGCGTTGTGTCTGTGTGCACAGATCTTTGTGGGCACCAGACACCCTGATATGAAAATCTATCGGGTGTAAATATGTACTTTCCTTTCTTCAGCAAAATTATCGGTCGAACTGTGGAAGATGTCTTAGTGGGAATACACGATATAAAGATGTTTGGACGTAGGACGAGGAAGTGGTTCATCAAGAAGGACAAGAATCTGAAGAAAGAAAGTAGAAAACCAGTAAACAGAAAGCAGAAAGAATGGACTAGCAGGCTCTTGAAGCAGCACAGAGACGTGATACTGAATGAGCTGGATGTGAGGAGAGTTCTGCCACACCTAGTGCACGATAACGTCTTCTCTCCGGGAGAAAATATGGAGATTCTGGCTCAGGAGTCTAGGAGGAGGAGAGGAGAGCTTTTCTTGGATCAGATGGCGAAGAAGGGCCCGGGTGCATTCTGTTCCTTCTGCTCGGTGCTGGAGGACACGTGTCCTCATCTGCTCACATGCATCTTATTGGACTGTGAAGGTACAGATACACCTGCTCAGATATAGCCAGTACATCTGTGAGCTCTTCAAATAAATGCCTTTTCTGCTCTCAGTCTTTCAGGATTAGAAAGCCATTACTGATTCTATTACTACTAATACTGACAATGAAAATATACACAAAGAAATGTGCACGTTAAGAGTAATACAAAATAAAAGCCTATTGACACTAGCAGGAAAGAGGAACATTCTGTGGTGAAGCTACAACTGTATTTCAGATGTATCTGTGGTAATGCTTAGCAGATGACCTATAGAAAGACCTGATGTGGGTACAGACAGGCTTAAGGATGCAATCAGCTTTCAGCAAAGCCAGCCGCCAGTGATTTGCACAACAGAGCTTGCACATGTACCCACCCAAGTCAACTGCACAATATTAATATTATTACCTAAACATTAATTATTATATAATAAAAGTACCTATATGGTGGTGTAAAGCACCCACAACAAACGAAGCATAAGGAAGCGTCCTAAACCTGCATGTCCCACTAACAAAAAATAGCTCCCTAAATCCAGAGCACTGAGGGCGGATTACCAGCCAGTGCAGCGAGAAGAGTTCAGCATATGGCATTAAACTGAACCGGCTGTGCTCCAGCCTGCTAGCTAATATACCCCAATCTCTCAGTTAAGGATCTAGAATTAGGATAGACATTTGAGGCAGATTAACATCTAAAATAAAACTAAAGAATCAAAGCAATATTAGAAATGTGCCTTTCATAATTTTGGGATTTGATTAATAACCAGAAAATGTGTATACCTTTAATACCTTTATAAAACTGATCAACACACTGAACTGTCAGCTTATATTTGCTCTGTGATCATTAATGGTTAATAGAAGCTAATTGATAGGGTTGGTTAATAGATTTTCTGTCGCTAGACCAATGAAGTGTTTAGGCTTTGAGATATTTGTTCACACAAGTGGAAGTGTGCAGTTGAAGTAAATGTGTCCATACTTTCCACATAAACACAACCAGCAACTCAAATCTCTGTATTACAAATAATCAACTCAAATATAGCCGCAAGCGGCGATTGGCGGGTTCACACACAAATAGGCATATTTTGGCCTCAATAGGCAAAAGGAAGCCCAAAAGGTCCTTTAGACCTAAAAGTGAAAAGAAGCTGTTTGGGTTTGGCCAGTGTGTGCTCTACAGATAGTGTGTGATGACATCTGCATGTGTCAGAAAGGGAGACACAGAAATAGCACATCTGGCTAGGGCTGCATCTATGTGAACAATATAGGAAGGCCTGCATGTGTCTATACATGATTGGGCCTGTATATTACAGACAGAGAGAGATTGAGGGTGCCAGAGACTATGCTTTGTTAATTCACTCCTTGCACACCTTGCACGCCTAACATGACTGCCCGTGTATTCAAAGTATGAATGTAGTCTGCAAAACCTGGCATTACATGACTGACATGACTGGCATGACTGACATAACTGATATGACTGGCATGCCTGAAATGACATCACTGGCATGATGAACAAAAGTAATATGACTGATATGACTGACATAACTGGAATGAGTGACATGACTGGCATGACTGTAATGACATGACTGATATGACTGACATGACTTATGTCTGACATGACTGGACTGACATGACTGATATGACTGGACTGAAATGACTGACATGACTGGACTGACATGACTGACATGACTGGACTGACATGACTGACATGACTGTACAGATATGCATACAAACTATACATACATTTAGGTAGAAGTGTGTGTGTGTGTGGTAGTGTATGTACTCAAACTATGACAACATATACTAATACATACATACATAAGTATACATAGAAACTATACATACATATAGGTATAAAGGTGTGTGTGTGTCTGTGTGTTTGTGTGAGAGAGAGACAAAAAAGAAGCCAAATATCAGTTTGTATAAGCATGTGTTAGTCACTGAGATATGGGTGGGTATGGCTAGGGAAGTGTCATTGTGAATGCTATAGGAAGGCCTGCTTGCGCCTGTATGAGTGTGTGCCTGGTTAATAGACACAGAGAGATCTAGGTAGCCAGAGCAATGTTTACTTAGGGCACAGAGATGGGAGGGGGAATGTGGGTGAGAGTGTGAGAGAGACTGAGAGTGTGAGTTTCAGCTTGCGTGCGTGTGAGAAGGAGAAGGTGACAGAGGGACTTTACATGCATTTTTATGCATTGTATATAATACTGCACTGTAGAGCCATACGATAACCGATTTAGATGAAACTTGACAAATTTGTTCAGGATGGGATTCTGAATGGGCTTATGCATTTTGGTCAGAATTGGGTAAAATATGAAAGAGCTTTAAGAATATGAATATTATATGTATCGATGCTGTCCATTAAAAAAATATTTAGCAGGTATAAGTGTCCTCAAATCCAAAATCTTTGGATTGTTTTTTGATTTCACACTCTGTAGAGTATTATAAGACTTTGCTTGACATGATAGTATGAAAATCCTAGGAGCAGTATGAAAAGTGATGATTTCAAACTATTATTAACTGTAAATAAACTGTGCATTTTTTAATAGGACATGTAATGGGAAAGTTGTTCGCATTACTGCAAGGAATCAAAAGAGTCCAATTGCATGTTTCCAAGTGGAATTATGTAGGGGATACACTTGCTTTTTTTGCAATAGCGCCCCCCAGTGGCCAATCGACACCCGGCTGGATTATGTCATAGGGGGCGTGCACTTGTCCACACCCAAGAGGTTTCATGCAGATCGACCAATGGTAAGCCTGTCAAACGCGTGCCGATCACTGATTGGCCGATTACATCAGCCATTTTGGAAGTATGGCATGTCTGCTTTAGGACCTGGTTTCCAGAGGCCCATAGATGATGTCTGTCAAGTTTCATGTGGATCGGCCAATCTGAGTGCATGGGGCAAATTTTTGCATGTTATAGCGCCCCCTAGCAGGTGAGGTATGGCAACCTCTGCGAGCTGCCCCAGACCCTCACAGGGAAGCTGTCTGTGAAGTGCCATCTCATTACATGCAAGTTTTCTTAAGTTAGAGCTCAAAATGCACAAAATTTACTATTGAATTTACGCCCCCTCATTTGATTGGCTTATACTGACTAGGTAGTGAAGAAATTAGCATTTTTGTTGGATAGATTTTAAAGTTCAGACTCTTCTGAACGTTTTGATACCCCATATGTGCATGTATGTGAAAAATCCAGGGACTAGTTCGCGCTCAAAGATGTGTGCGATTTTGCACATTATGCAAATTAACTCGAAATCTAAGTGGGCGGAGCTAAAGGGTCCTAGAGGCTTTTTTGTTTGGTTTGAGCCAAGGAATCCATCAGAAGTGGAATTTCGTTTCTATGACCTACGGTGTAGGAGATATGGACCAAAACGCAAAATGCTGCGCTATAGCGCCACCATCAGGCCAATGTGGGTCATTGTCTGGGTTTCCCTCATTGCACCTCTGGTGCACCTGTCTGCCAAGTTTGGTGTTTCTGGGCCTTACGGTCTAGGCTGCAGTATGCGTTTTACAGCCTGAAAAATAATAATAATAAGAAAAACTCGAGCAATTACAATAGGGTTCCCACACTATGTGTGTGAACCCTAAAAAAATCAAAATGATGTGACACTCATATCCAACTTAGAACATGTTACAGAGGTAAGCAGCAGTAGTTAAGAGTCTTGCCCAATGACTAATTGCTATAGCATGGAGCCCTTAATTGAGCAGGGATTGAACCCTGGTCCTCTACAGAAGTATTCTTGTATTCGACTGAAACTACAGTTGCATTTTTAGGCCCTGAAATGTCTCCCGAATGTTAATGAATCGTCTGTCCCTCACGGATGGCTCAGGTGGACAAAACCTGAAGCAAGGACAGGCTCTGCTTCCCCACAGCCAAGAAGATGTCTTTTCCAAGGTACAGGACACAGTTTGGTCTCACGCCATGTACACGGATCCTCTTTTTGATACCCGGTAAGACATTCCTTTCTGTGTGACAGTCTGGTCACTTTAGCTTCTAATAGGGTTGCCTAAACTGATAGAAACCAGAGTGAATCGGTTGTGACAGGTCAGGGAGGCACATGCTCCTGAGTGTGTTGACTGTTCATTTACCGACTTACGTTGCTCGTCTCTCATTCCTGCCATTTTGCTGTAAACAACTCTGTGCTTTACCTTTTCCTCAGACACTTTTCTGTGCATGGTCTCTAAATGCAGTGCCGTGGTGTGGCTGACCTCTGGGAGGTGGAGGGGATGGCCCACTGCACACCTCCCACTGCACCTCCCACTGCACACCTCCCACTGCACATCTCCAACTGCACACCTCCCACTACACACCTCCCACTGCACCTCCCACTGTATACCTCCCACTGCACCTCCCACTGCACCTCCCACTGCACACCTCCCACTGCACTCCTCCCACTGCTCGCCTCCCACTGCACCTCCAACT